>NW_004443997.1:2146435-2183865 GCF_000243295.1 Trichechus manatus latirostris
GCCTTCTGGGCCTTATCACTGGACTCCTGTACCTCGTTACTCTCATGGTTTTACTGGGCTGTCCACTCCCAGGCTGAACAGTGAACCTCGAAGGTAACTTCACCACTGAGCTAAAAGGGTATCTGGGGGCCATACTCTCGGGGTTTCTCCAGTCTCCTTTAGGCCAGTAAATCTGGTCTTAAAAAATTTTTTTGTTTTTAATGGTTATTTTGAACTAATTTTAGACTTACAGAAAAGTTGTAAAAATAGTACAGTTACTTTATATCACTCAGCCTCACTTCTAATGTTAACAGCTTACGTAACCATAGTACAATCATGAAGAATAGGAAATTAACATTGGTACAGGGTTGGTATGAGTCGCAGTTGACTCAGTGGCAACAGGTTTGGGCTTTTGTGTGGTTTTTTTTGGGTTTATAATATTATTAACTAAACTGCAGACCTTATTTGGATTTCACCACTTTTTCTGTCAGTATATTTTCTACCTTCCCAGGACTTATCAGGTATCCTACATAGCATTTAGTTATTTCTACTTAGTCTTCCAGTCTGTAACATTTCTTTAGTCTTTCATGACTTTGGTACTTGTTATTTTGTAGAATTATCCTTAATTTGAGTTTTTCTGAAGTTATCTCATGAATGAAGTGAGATTAATACATCTTTGGTAAGAATACCATAAAAATGATGATGTGTCCTTAGTACATCATAAGATTCATGATGTTAGTATGTCTTGTGGATAGTAGTACTTACCTTGATCACTTCAGTTGGTGTCTGTTGGGTTTCTCTACTATAAAGTATACTGTTTCTTTGTATATGACAAGTGTCTTGGGGGAAATACTTTGAGATTATGTAAATCCTGTTTCTTTAAATTTTCACCCCCCGATTTTGGCCTCCATTGGTATAGCTTGTCTGCAATTGCTGTGGTGGTTGCCTGATGGTGATTCTGTTTTCCTCTTTCATTCTATGTTTATTTATTGGAATTCTACTGTGAGCGAGCCCTATTTATTTAATTAATTCATAAGTTTATACAGTTACTTGTAATTCCAGTTTAATACTATAGGGTTCATTTTAGCCTTTCCTCTTTTCTTATTTTTAACTTCTTTCTCCAACAGTGAGAAACCTGTCATTATGTACAATCTACTTAGAATTTTTTTGTTGAATTGTAGTATGTATATAGTTTCAGAATTGCAACCATTACTCCTGTTATTACAGCATTTATGAACAGTTAATTTTCATCTTTATAGGCTGAAAATTTCAAAATAGTTTTAAAAACAGGAGAAGAAAATATTTGTAGAAAAGGAAGAAAGCATAGAAATAGTGACATTTTAAAAATATTCTCATCTTAAGAATAGTGAGAGAAGTGAAGTCCTGTATTCAGCTTCACATTTTATAAAATGTAACTGCATTTTCACTGCACTTGAAGTGTACACTTTGGCACTTCCTTGAGTCAATGAAAAAGCCTCCTGGAAAAAAGTTAAGCTTTGTCCCTTTTCAAACTTTCTAGCTTTCTTATAGCCCTGCCCTCTCACATTGGTTCCTTCTATGATGGTAGAATGCTATCCAAATCCCCCAGAGCTACAAGTTAGGCAATATTTTAGACAAGATACATGTCAAAGCAAATAGAATTTTATTTGGCACTATTTTTGTTTTTGTTTTTTTAAATTATTGCACAAACACCATTTTAACATCTTAATAATAGAAAAAAAAATTCAGCCTCAGTCCTTCTAATCATAACATTTGTCCTTTTCCCATTCTCTTCATATCCTTGTCTATATAGACACACATCTTTTTGTGTGTGTGTGGTATAATACATATATGAAACAAAAAAAGTTGCCATTTTAACCATTTTTCAGTGTGCTTTTCAGTGACATTCTCTTCTCCACGTTGTGTAATCACCACCACCCTCCATTTTCAAAAGTTAATCATCCCTGTAAACAGAAACTCAGTACCCCTTCAGCAGTAACTATACATTTTCCCCTCTTCCAGCCCCTGGTAACCACTCATATTTTTTTTCTCTATGCCAGTTCTAGATATTTCATGTAAACGAGATCATACAATATGTGTCCTTATAACCATAGTATTTCCTATTTTTTGCTACTTTAGGTAGTTTTCTAGTCTTTAGTCGTTTCCCATTTTATTTTTTTACTGTAGAAGTAGGATTAATGATTGTTATGGTTTTAATATCGCTGCATTGCTTTCCAAAGGGGCTGAACCAATTTGCATTGCCATCAACAAAATAAGAGGTGCTGATTTTATTGTAGGCATTGAGTATGATTGCTAAAAACTAGTTTTCCAGTAAAAGGGTCACCTTGCATTTATTTAAATGTATTTGCTTGTTCTTTTGAAAAACTGTTTATTTTACCAATTCTGTTTTATCAGTTCCTAATAGCTGTCTTTTTTTTTTTTTTTTAATAGTTTCTAGTTTAATTATTTCTTTTTGGAATGTAGATTTTTAAAGAAAGTTTTGGCTCAAAGATAATATAACAATATGGCCACCATTTTCCATCCTTAGATACATCATTGCTTTCAGCCTCTGTGGGATAGGGCTCAGCGTCTTGTTTTCCAGTTTCCATCCATTGTCTTAGAGTCCTATGGGTATAAAATACCTTCATATACATATATTCCAAGAAATCAGTAGGGCACATCAGTACAGTTTCTTGATTGGGGAGAGCATTTTCCTAGCAGATCTGAAGGAGGGAGATCCTGTATTTCTTACCAGTTACCACTGGTGGTTTTAGTAGATCCAATGAAAAGCGAGTGTGCTGTAACAGTCTGTAGTTGACATTTACGTGTTTAAGAATCAGTCTCCAATCTGAATTATTTTAGGACATTTCTCTGTAACAAACCATGCTTTCTCCTTTTAATTTTAAACTAGGCATCCTAGACTGTTCATTTGTGCTTTTTCCTCTTTGACCTTCTTAAACTGGCTGTGGGACAAGAGGAACCACACAACTTCCCAAAAGTGGAAACCTTGTATGCAGAAGGCTCCTGTGTACCACACTGCTGAGGGGTCTAAAGTCTAGGATTTGAGTGTGGTGCTTGAACCTGGGAGTGGGGACTTAGCTATTGACAGGCCTGTGGCTCTTAAGGGCTGGGATACAGAATCGGAGCAGAAGGTGGCACCCAGGCAGAAAGGACAGAGGCTAGATTTATCATTTTCACTGACTGTTCTTTTTTCCTTTCCATTCAGCGCTCTGGTCTGGGGTCTCTCTGTGAAACACAATCCTCAGAAAGTGGGTAAAGATCACACATTGGAGGATGAGGATGTCATTCAAATTGTGAAGAAGTGAAACCTTCCCTTTTCCCCACTGACGGGCCAGCGCAGCAGCAGCATTCCCCATGACCAAGCATCCTGCCTCAGACCCCTTCTTGGCTTTGGCAGCCACTGGATCAGGATTCAGGGGAGGGAGATGGAAGCACCCACACTGGAACTTCACTTTTCTTATCTTGGTGTCACCTTGTATGTTGAACTGCATAAAGGACCTGGTCTGCCAGCTGGCTACGTGCAGTTCATGTGTCAGTATGAGCATTCGTTTTGGGATGGACTCTAAGGGGAGGTATGTACATTGAGGCAGCTGCAGAAGGGGCATTTGGGAGCTCGTTCTTGAGTGCAGAATGGATACATATGTGACATGCAACATCCTAATTGATGATTAGTCATGGGAAACCCTTCCAATTGGATGTGACCTTCAGCTGTTTCAGGTGGTCTCTCCCAAGAGATACGGGAGAGAGGAAAGATTTAATGTAAGTTAACTGATTATTCCCTACAAGGTTAGCCCATTTTGGGGAGGTGTGGCCGTTGAATAAAGTACCCTGACCAGAGAAGGTTTGAATTGCAGGCCCATGTCTAATTATCTGAACAAATTATTCAACTCTTTTGGGCCTCATGTTTCCTCATGTAACATGGTTATAGTACAGTACTTACCATCTAGGGTGATGATTATTAAGTGTTAGGGGAGACAGTACTGGTAAACTGCTTAGCACACTACCTGGCATATAAGCACTTGGTGAATGTTGGCTCTTGTCACTGGCCTTTTTTCCCTTCTTGGGTTCCCTGCCTGCTTTAGTGAGAGCCCAGCTGTACATCATGCATGTTGAACTGAGCCATGCTGTTGCTGGACCGCTAAGTGTCTTTTTTCCCATAGCCCAGCCTTGCTGCTTGAACCCCCGTGGCAGTCCTATGCTCAATCACATAACCTGGGTGAAGGCGTGGAGGCGGAACATTGCAAGTAAGGCATCCAGTGTGATCAGAGCAGATTTGTCTGTACACTTATGTGTATGTGTGGAGGTGGGAGGTTAGGTTAACAAGAGGAGGGATGTGATCAGGATTATTTGAGAGAGAGGGTACCAAGGACATTATCAGAGGTTTTGCAGGCCAGGAATAAGGGAATTTAAGGGGATTGCTCTGACAGTTTGCAGCAATCTTGGTGTCCTGGGCTGGGCTAGTGATAACATGGGCAGAGATAAGGTGTGTGCACATAGGAACAGAGGTAAAATCTAAACTTAGTAAGAGACTGACTTGTTCTTTGGAGGAAATGAAATCAAAGATTATCATCCCTGGGATCCATACTGAAAGAGTAGGGCCAAAAAATGAACCATTTGCCACGGAGGGCAACCCCATGTGTACTCCCTGAGGGAATCAGAAAGGGGACCTTGTTTGCTGGAAGAAGAGAGTGAGGATTTGCTTTTAGATGAGGTAAGCTGGAGCTTCTAGCAGATTCTGAGGGATGGAGATGTGGGATTATCCACATATGAGTCTTTCTTTCTCCAGTGCTTGTTTCTCCTGCTGCCCTAATGACAGATTTGTTTTTCTGTGGTAGTCTTCCTGGAGCTTGGGGTTAGCACTGTCCCCAGACACAGCAGATAAGCCCCTTGGGATTGTCAGGCCTGGTATCTCAGTCTCCTTTGAGGATACAGACTTTGGAATCACTGCTGCATTTATGATGGAGGCCAGATCGTCATCTAGAGCTTGTCCCAACTCCTCAGGAAAATACTGGTTGTCTGAGCTATGGGATTTCCAGCAAGGGTGTGCTATCCAGCCAGAGCATACTGGGATTTTGAGGAATCCTCATGCAAAATTCATTTTCATTGAGCAAGCATTTAGCACTGTTAGGGTGTGGGAGAGAGAAGGCTGCTGAAATCTTTGCTTCCATCATGTATCACCCTGTCCCCCTCAGTCTGTGGTTTGCTAATGCTTGAGGATTATCCACCTTCTCCCTTTTCTCCCCTTTGGGGTTAGACTTGGCAGTTTTGGGAGAGGGGTACCTTTTTTGCATTGGAAATGCTGCCAGGGGCAGGACTGCTGAGGCAGTACTTTCCTACAGCTAATGGCTTTTGTCCTTCTGAACTTCTCTGAGACTGTAGTGGTTTGGCTGTCAGAGCATGGCTCGAATTTCATTTGCCGTTATATGTCCATGGTGTTTCTTTCCTGACCTTTGCACAAATAAGCCAACCCATTTTTCTGTGCCCATTAATTAGCTAGAATACTTTTTAGTTGTACTTAACAGAAAGCATTAACTTAACCAGCTGAAATTTAAGGAAATTTGGTCCCTCATACAAGTTGTTTGGAGCTCAGATGGACTCAAGATAGCTGTTATGTTATTGAGGATCTAGGTTCTGTCTATCAGGTTACTACTATGTCCGTTTCAGTTTGTTGGCTTTGCTAGGCAGCTGGCTTAGACTCACAACAACAGTCATAGAATGTTTGCCACAGTCCCAGGCCTTACATCCAGAATCCAGTGGATAATAAAAAGGGCTGAACCTTGTCTTTTTGAGAAGCCATTTCCCGGAAGCCCCCCAGCCGATTTGTCCTGTCTCTCATGGCCTAAATTGGGTCACATGTCCATTCCTGAACCAGCTGTTGGTAAAGGGAATAGAGTGATTAAGAATCACAGTGTTCACCCCTTTATCTCCATTCCTGTATTGTGTTTGTGCTTATCTCTGTCATTCACAAAGGGGGCAGTGGACCGGTCTTCCCTTCCCTTCCCTCTTAATACAGAGCCTGGCTTATGAGACACTTATCTCTGCTGCTCGTTGATTCCCACTGACCTCCCAAGCACTAGCTGCTCAATGCTTTCCTTTGGGAGGCAGTATTCTTACTTTCTACCTACCTGACCCCACTCCTTAAAGGTATATTTTCCATGAGGTTCTCTGTGGCCTTCTGCTCTTACTTGGAGGATGTCTTCCACATTTTTTTAGCTTGTCTTAACCTTTATTTTGCACCTCTTTCCAGCCCTGATTGTTTCTAAGCCACAGTCATGCCTGTTAGACTTCCCAGAGTTGTTTCAAAGACATCTCTTCTTGGTGGCTAACACTTGCTCCCTGCCCTCACCCTGTATCAGCTAATATTACTAGCTTCCTCATTTGCTCCCATCCTCACCTCCAATCCATTGTGTGCAACAGAAGTTTTACTAAAACCTGTTACGTCTGGCATCTGCACTGATAGTCCTGCAACTTTCCCTTATTCCCTTCAGGCTCCACCTGACTGGCTAATGGACTTGCCATTTGCTTGGTGCCTACATTTGTTCATTTCTGCCCCACCAAGCTTCTGTCCTGAAAAGGAAGCCTTTGCTGGCAGCTCCCATCCAACCCACCTGCCCTCTACCTACTAATGTTGTTCCAACATGAAGGGGAAATAAATGAAAGAGGACCTGTAGGAAAGGTGGAACTGGATTCAGGCACCTGTGTTCTGCTACCATCACTTGGGACTGCATTCCAGCGTCCACCTGTGGTAAGAAGAAAGCATTTACAAGAAATCTAACCATAGGGTCTGTTTTTAAAGCTGAGGAGTCACACTGAGAATGAGCAGTATGGGAGACTTATGAAGTTGAAAGAAAAGTACCACGAAGAGAGAGAGACCTCATGTTCAGTCCACAAAGACTGGTTTTGCTGAAATGTGACCTGCTTTCTTATGTTGTTGAAAGTATAGGGCAGGGTGGGCAGCTTCAAGTTTATAACCAACACCCAAAACACTCAAGATTTGGCTGTTTTTCACCCTTGCAGTCAAAATCCACCTTGCCCTTCACCTGTGTATTGGAAAACAGCCTCATTATTTGACCAGTGTGAAGTCAGAGTAGGTTTTGTGGCCCTAAAAGGACAAATCAAGAACTCAGGCAAATCATCCTAAGGTGGAGCTTGAGAAGTAGGTATTGTCACCTCAGATAAATAGGAATGAAAATCCTTTGGTCAGGAGAGGGAACCCAAGATCCTATAGTATTCTGGTAAGACTCTGTTTCTCCAGTGCTATTTATGTAGTTAAGGTGAATAATGAAAAACCAATTGTGAGCTGAGGAATGAGATACAGCACACAAGGAGCCAGACAACACAGGCTTCAAAGTTGAAATTCTGTATGGAAAAAGTGAGACTTAATGGATTGAATCAGAACCCTGAAGCCCCATTTTTCCTTATAGGGGACTCTGCGTTGGAGAAACAGAGTGCCAACAAACTATTGGCTTTTGCCCCAATAAATGTGGATTTGCTGCTAGTTTTGAACTTGAGGCTGGAAGAGTGGCAGTAGCCTCCATATATACATGATTCACCAATGAACAGACTGTTTTCAGTAGGTGGTTTTATCTTGGAAACATCCTGGTATTAGCCACAAGGGTGTCTGTAGGGTCAGCCAAGCTTACGTTTACAGCAGGCCCATTTGAGTCTTCGAGGCTCAAGAAAGAAGGCCATAGATTCCTCCTCCTAAATGAGATAAAGAGATCAACTCCATGAAGTGTTAAAGAAAAATTAAAACTTCAGATCACTCCACATGGCTCAGGAAGGAAGAGCTGGCTGGAAACATGGAAGAAGGGATTCACGGAAGAAATAAACACAATAATGCCGTTCACTTCATTCACACACTTAGCATATGCAACTTTAATCAACCAAAAGAAAAAAGAAGTCCCAAATGTACAAGTGAAAAGAATCCAAACTGTTGACACAGGCTTAACTAATATCAGCTACTTTTATGTACAGCTGTATAAGTTCAAAAAAGCTATCCTATATGTATATACAAAAGTCGTTTATACACAGGTCTGTACATAAGGGTCTATACATTTACTTCCTCAGAACCCTTAGGTGCCACCTCTTGAAGACACCAACACTTCATTCACATATCTTACAAAAAAAGACTGTTTCTAGGATTGACAACACTGTCTCCTATATTCAGAGCATAGGCGCCACTCGATTGGTTAAGAGATACTTCCTCCATAATGCAGACCACAGCAGATGTATGGGCATTCATTGTAAAGGCCTCCCCGCCAAACAGCATTGTCAGAGTGCTCCGAAGTAACAGCCCATAAACAAACACTAGATGGGAGTCCTGACTTGACTGCCACCCCAGGTCCAGGCTTAGGTGAGCATGCCTGCCCTGCTCACTGTCGGTATTCCAACTCATCTACACTGATGACTTTGGCGGGCATAGAGGGCAGGGGTTGCTGCAGCACATCTGAGCCAAACCATTTGGCAAGGCCCACAGGGGAGCTGCTCCTCTGGGTGGAGCGATGCTCCAGCTGGGAGTGCATGTGGGGCAGGCCTGACCGGCTGGGTACATTTTGGGGGTTTGTTGGAACGCTGACAGCTGATGCCTGGGAACCAGAGCCTGGAGGATGCAGAACTGTGGGATAAAAAGGAAGGGTTATCACTCAGCATGAGGGGGATAGCAGTTCTGTACACTCACTCCTCACTTACTGACATGGTTAGGTTCCAAAGACCAGGTTGTTAATGCAGAAATGGGCATTAAGCAAAAATGGAGGATGATCGTACCACATCACACAATGGCGAATGACTACATCATTACACAACTGCTAAACCACTGAGAATCATGGCCCAGCCAAGCTGACACACAGCCCTAACTATCACAGCCAGCATTACTGGCCTCATACCTTGGCATTTGTTACTGTCAGACATATGTCATTAATGCGCAAAATAGATAGTAGTATTTTTACTACTGTAAATGCAAAATGATAATTAGACAGCAAGTGAGGAGTAGGTGTGCTAAGCCCTGATTCACTCAAACTCTGTACATAAAACCCCCAAAAGAAGTCTTTACCAGAGGATTTATTCTAGGGTTTCTTTAGGAAACTCCTTTGCAAAATGCCAGTGCAACCAGAAGACAGTAGTGTATCTTGGAAACCTGAGCTACTCAGAAGCCATCCGGGTTGAGAACCTATCAGGGATGGCATGACCACTATTCTTCCCATGGCAAATAGCCACATCACAGAAAACACTTAATAGCTGGTGAGAAGGCATCTACCATGGAAGGCCCTATGTTGAACCTCTATTTGAAGGATTCTCAGCCTCCTCTCCTAAGAAGTAAAGGACAAACAAAACCCAGTGTATACCTGCCTCTCCTACTACCCTTAAAGGAACAGTAATCCCAAGTCGCATTGAGGTCAGTTTACTTCATCCTATCCTCTGGTTACAGACTGAACCCAGCCATCTTACTAGAACAGGTTAAAGAATGAGGATGCCTCAGTGTCAATCCATCCCCTCCACTGGATCCTGAGAGCTTCAAGCCTACCCAGCCCCATGCTGAGCCTACCTGAGCGCTGTAACTGCTGCTGCATCATTGCCAGATGCAGAGGTGTCCCAGCACGAGGGTTTAGGAGAGGGTGACTAACAGCAGGTAAAGGGTAAAAGGGCTGACCCAGGATAGGGCCAGATATTCCCTGTAAATGAGTCAGGTCCATCCCAGGAGGAAGCACGCCTATTGGGCAGAAAAAAGAAGCTGCTGAGTAGCCTTAATCTTCCTGGACATTTTCAAGCTTGAATTTACAGTTCTGCTGATCTGGAAGTTTATTAAGAATCAAGAATGCTTAAGCTAGATTCCTAATCTTAACGGACTAAGGGATGGATTGGACTGGACCCACTGCCAGCCAGTTTGATGGAAGAATCTAGGGGATGAAAACCTCCCATAGTGCAGCACTTTATCAGTACCAGCAACTGTTGCCATACCAGGGCTATAAACCTACATGCAAGCCAGGTTAGAAACTCACCAGCTTGGAGCAAACTTGGAAGATGCTGTGGGTGTACTCCCTGGGCGAGCATCCTTTGGACCAGCCCTGGGTGAAGCTGGTGAGCAGGCCGAACGATTGGTACATGGGGGACGAGGGGAACTTGATGGACAGGGCGGAGAAAAGGTGCTCCTGGAACTGGGGAAGCCAAGGTGGGTGTTTTTCTCCCAGTTGCTTTAGGTCGATAATCTTGTTCTTTGGTGTAACGGTTGGTTTGGGACAGTGGGGTAGAACACGAAGACCGCTGCACCGTTGACAGTTTGGGATTTGTAGTGGGAGAAGAGTCTCGATCAGCAGTGGGCACAGAGTTGGCTGACAGGAGGGTCTCTGTAAGGATCCAGACAGAATATTTTGGTATTGGCAAACCTCTCCCAAACACTTTGGCCTCCCAAGGATACAGTAAATCTCATTTCTCAAAAAATGTCAATTCTTATTTGATCCCTTCAAGTTCAGAGGTCAGCACGGTAAGGATCATCATTTACCTTATAAAGACGCCCAGAAGACAGATTGTGAATCTAGGTCATGGATAGTTAAGGACAGAGCTGGGACTAGATCCAAGTTTTCAGGTCTTCCAGCTCCTTGGTGGAACAAAGTAATTTTGCTATGCCCTGGGAAAACCAAAGGCTCTGAAGTTCTAAAAGCCCAACTCCTAAAAAGCCTAAGTTTTTGTTAATTATCTTTCTAACCCAGGAATAGGTGTGGGTAAGTGACCCTGGCTATCAGGTCTGGTGGTGTAACTCAGTTGGGCACTCCACTCTGCCAGTATGGTTGTGGCTCGGATTTGTCAGCTACACTGAATTAAATGCCTTTTAGCCTAAGGAGAAAATCAAGTAAGTCTAAAATGATGCAAATTTAAACAGAAAATCTGAACAGCAATCACAGTCTGGTGGAGGAATCCGAACTGCCTTAATAAGACCAACAGGATTTCCTTTTTCAGAAGCCTCAACGCAAGCAAAAAGCTCTCACAAGATTACTCCACACCTGTGACCATACCAGGTCAGGCCTGGTAGAGCTCTGTTACCATGTCCAAGAGTGACTCTAAAGCCTATCAGACATTTTCTACATACTTTTAAGAGGCCTCCTCCTATATGCACCTCCTATGCACGTCAACCAATGCACACATTTTGTTACATACTTATCTCCACAGACTGGAGAGAATCTTTTAGAAATAAAACTGGTTGAAATATATTCATTTGCCAAATAAATTTACTAATAAGTCAAGAATCTTAAGGATCTTAAAGATTATTCTTCCTATCTAATACTAGCACTCATACCATTATTAGGTTGATCAGAATTTTGAGTGGATTAACAGTTGTGAGCTGGCCTAGCACGTCTCACTATCAGACACAGAACAGAGGTCCAGAGGGCCAGAGGTCTTGCCCAGGGCTTTGCTGAGAATCAGGTCAGGGCTGTGTTCTCTCCATCACACACATTCTCGGACCGTTGCACCTCAAACACTGCAGTACCTTCACTGGCCTTGTGAGTGTCCTCTTTACTATCACTGAGAGCTGCTTTTCCAGACGCTGGCTCCTCCTTGCTTTTCTCTTTGCTCTCATACATCTTACGAATCACTGAGGTAGGGGTGAAGGAAGGAGAAAGCTGCAGAGAAAAACCATTAGCATTAACATATTATCTTGGTGCCTTTCCCTAATCAACTCGAGATTAACTGGCCAAGCTACTCAGCAAGCTGAAGAGTCCCCATGTCTGCTACATGGTAGCAGAGGCCAGCTCCAACGTTCTGGTCTCTAGCTGCTAGAAACAAACAGCATGGGGCAAAAAGTAAGCCTCACAGGTTACTTTCATCAAAACCTAGATTTAGCTCTAGTATAAAGGTAGTCAAAGCTTCAGCCTACCTGTGTCTGTGATGGTGGTGGACCTGCTGATACAGGCTTTGCATCAGCCATTTCCCCAGCCTCGCATTAGGACACTTGGGAAAGGACATTTCAGAGACAACCAGAGAATCTAAAGTACTCCATACTCCTAATGTTTCCCTTTCTACCTTGGCTACCAGAAAATTCACATTAGGATAATGGTCTCAGCCATTAGGATTCACTATTAGGGGGCATTTCCCATCTCTTCACCGTCTATAACTACTTTGATGATTTTATTACGCGTGTGCCTTTTTGCATCAAACAACCCCAAGTCCCTGATGATAGTAGACAAGGTATGACTTCTGAACAGAAAAGCTCCTTCTCCTAGACTCTGCCTTCAAAGGTGGTTGGTGAGAAGATCCACTTGGGGTCCTGAAGCATACAGCAATACTTCCAACTGTCTATCGGCCTCAACTAGATGACGAAGGTCTGTGGGGAGTGAAATTTCTTTTTTATAATGCTGGTACACAAGCCAGTTGTAAAACCAGACATGTCACCACAAATAATCAAACCCCTTTGTTCTACTGGACTCCCCATGATCTAACCCCAGTCAGCCTTTCCAGCCTCACCTCCTGACCTTCACCCTTGTCTTCCTGGCAAAGCAACTATTCGTTTGTCTGAACATACTACATCACCTTTGTGTGCCCTGGCCATGCTCATCTACCTGCTGGAACACACTTTCCCCAGTATAGGGGCTTCGCTAGACTCCTAACAGTGTCCTGAAATAACAAATAGGTAGGTATGACCGATGGACTATGAGATCAGTTATTCCTGTGGAAAGCACTCAAGGACATTTTGTGCACAGAGTGGTACAACACAGGTACAACCAAACAGGGAGAAATCTAAAGGTCATTCACAAAGGTCACTGACCATGCTTGTGATGGAGGCAGAGGGGGCAGGGGAAGAGGAATTCCCTTGATGCACAGGTGCTGGCGACTTCGTCACTCGCTGCTGCCTGTGAAGAAACCAAGTATCAGTGTTGAGCACCAAACTGCTCACATCCAGAGTCGTAAAACGAGGTAACTCAAGAACAGCCAAGGAATCCAACATCTCCTTTCCCTTATCCAGTTCACTTTCCCAAGTATTTAGTAAATACCTAATATATGCAAAAAGCATATGCTAAGCTCTGAGCGGTGACAAAAGCTTAAGGAAACATAGTCCCAGCATTCCCAAGAGCTCTCAGTCCAGTAGGGGAGATACTTACCAACCCAGAGCAAACCAACGTAGTAGACACCAACAATACAATGGGTTGAGGGAATGATAGGATACTCCTACTGAAGGGACTCTTGGGAAGCTTCTCAGGGAGCTACAAGATGGAGGCCAGTGGTTCAGGGAACAGGTAAAGGACTTGGGAAGACCTTGGGCATGCCTAGGTTTATCCAGGGCTGGTGTACAGTTTATTTGTAGACTACACCAGAGGGCAGGGGGCACATGTTCCTCTCCAACACTAATTAGGACACTGCCGGGCACACAACGGATGCTCTGTGGTTCAAATCAAAAGAGAACCAACAGTTGACGCTATTTTAGGCTGTTACCTGCAGCATTCCCAACCACTCCTGGCCTCCACACAAGACTGATCCCAAGCCTCCCAAATAAAAAGAACAGACTTGTCCCCCTAGCCATTCTACTCATCCTCCCTTAATCTGGAAGAAAACAGGCGACAGCTGATGTAGGCATAAACAGGTTGAGAGAAGAAAATTATCTGAGCTCAGTGGCTAATGACAGCTTTACTGCATTCAAGCCAAGTCAAACCTTGTGCCACAAAGCTAAAGCCCAAGGAAACTCAGTGACTCTGAAAGCTGAATCACAAGCAGATGGGAATCCTAAACCTATGGCTTCTTTCCGGGTAAGCCCCAGTGCTGCTACTCAAGAGTGTGAAAACATGGGCAGCACACAGATCAGTGATACTCTGAGTGAACAAGATGTGAACCCCTAACCTGGGGGTCCTACATGACCTGCCATTTGTTCACTCTGGTAAACAAAAATTGAGTACCTACTATGTATTAGACACTGTTCTAGGTGCTGGGGATACAGCAGTGAACAAAACAAAAATCTCCGCCCATATGGAAATTACATTCTTATGGCTGGTGGTGTGGAGGGGGGTTACTGCAGGGAGGGAGACAATAAAAGAGTATGCTAGAAGGTGATAAGTACAAGAAAACAATGGAGCAGGTAAGGGGAAAGGCATGTCTGTTTGGGGACACCTGAGAGGCTGACATTTGATGTAAAACATGGAGGCTCTGCTGACCCTGACTAAGCTTTACTTGCTAGTTTTGAGTAAGGCACATTTTAAAAGTTCGTCTCAGTAAAATGCAGTTATTTATCCCATCTACTTCACAGGGCTGTTGTCAAGATCAAATACAATTTTGTATGTTGACTGAAAGTGCTCTGAAAGTCACAGATCACACCAGTGACTATCAGGTAACTATACTACGTAGTACAGAGACACCAAGCCAAGGTTAAAGGGGCTCAGCAGAGCAGTCCTGCACTCTGGGCCTAGGCTGAGGGTCACTACGGATGAGATGCATGTACTTGAGCAATAGTAACTCCTGGTCTCATTGCTCCCCTCCCTGCTCAGAGCATCATGCCCACTGTCCAGGTTAGGAAGGAAAACCTATTTTAGGCCGCTAGACTACTATATGCAAGTTTAAAGTGGTAGACTGATACACCATCCTTTCCCAGAGGTCTATACAATCGAGGGACAAGATTAGGAAAGGCAACTGCTGAAACTCAACATACAAAACTGCTTAAGCAGGACACCAAGGCACTGACATGGCAATTTTAAAAATCACATCAACACACAAACTGTAATTAGGAAGTACTGTATGAGCAGGACTAAACTGTAGTGTTCAGGGATGCAAATTTGGGTGATAAAGCTGAAAAGGAAGGTGGCAATTACCCTATGAAGGCTGAACAGTAGTCACCTCTGGGAAAGGAAGGGAATGTGGTTTGGACAGAGCACCTGGAGGGCTTCCAGGCAGTTAACAAGATGCTTGCCTTGTAAAAAGCTACACATTTGTTTTAGGTAGTTTTCTGTTTTACTTTGCGATAAGGAACAATATGCTATCTCTTTCCCTTTTCTCCCCATCTGTGGTTCGTTTTTCACTACTTGTTACAACTAACTAAAAGAAGAGTAGGTGAATGAAGTCAGTAATCTACTTGTTAACAGCTCTGATCAACAAATCCACCTCCATCAAGGAATAGCTTGATCACTCAACATGGGAGTGTCGGGGGAGGAAGCGAGGTGGATTTTACTTTCCATCATTTCATAAGCATAACTGCAAATAAGGAGCCTATGCTAACTATAAAAATCCTTCAACTGGCAGAAGACATCATAAGATTTTAAAATCTATATACTCCTAGCAGTGAGGTAAACAGGGCAGGCAGCATTCCTACCATGTGACCAATTAGCAAACTGAAACGAAAACAGTAATTTACAAATCAAGAACACAAAACAAAAGCACCATAGGCTGCAAAGCCGATGCCCCTGCAGTAGAATTCAATCATAATTTCTTTATCACGTCCTTTATTGGCAGTATTTGGGGCGAGATGGAATTCCCACCACATGCTGCACAAGAGATTAGCATGCATAACAGAATTAGACTGCAGATCACTAATTTGCTTATCTGAGGAAAACTCCTTTGCTAACCCAACATGAATAGACCAATGACTTACCTGTTTCTGAATCCATCTTTGGTTCTGTCCACCTGTGGTTTGCTAAAACCAGGCTGGTAGAAGTTTGCTGTCTGCATTCCAAGGTCATGTGGCAAAGCCAGCCCCTCCAAAGTGGCCTGTTGCAACTCTAGCTGGCTTATCTGCTGAACAGAAGCAGCAGAGGAGGATCAGCAGAAGAATGAAGACAGTCAATGTACTTTCTAAAAACATCTCTTAGAAAGGTATGGTTAAAGCAGTAGCTGAGGAAATCAGTCAGGTACTACAAACCTGACTCACCTGTGCTGCCATTCATTGAACAGGATTTTAACTGCGTTTAAGTATTACTTTAGTTGCTCAGCAATATTCTAGCATTTGTTGAGCTTGAATTAGTTCAAAACCACTTCTGAGCATTGTAGTGATTCTCCATCCCACAAGCAACAAGAAGGTTGAAAAGCAAGCAACAAACTGAGTTTGAGAAAGAGCTCGGCCTGACCTGGGCTGTGACAGGACTCATGGGCTTGCGCATGCCTTGGAACGGGTCTCCGAGAAGCTGCTGTGGCCCTGGTGTGAAACCTGTCGGTAAGTTAAGGTATCAGTGAGTGTCACCCTGAGAGGCACTATCACTAATGCGTGCTCCTCTTAATGCACACCATCTCCTTCCAGAAGCACTGACTCCCTGGGCTGACGGACGTCCCTCTTCTGCTGTGCCCCCACAGTGAACTATGTGGACCTCAACCATTGCACTTAATGACCCCAAATGCTGGTGTGTCCATCTTCCCCACTAAACAGTCAGCTTTGCTCCTTTCAGAGCAGAGCCCTCCATCTGGGAGAGAGACCTTTTCTTGTCAGTGACTTGGCCCATTATTACCAAACCAGCTGGTACCAAAGCAGAGAATGGTGCTCTGACATTCACATTTTCCACTCATCTCCCTGTTGTGGAAGGGAAGATATCAAACACTGCCTCTCAGTGTGTGAATGGCAGGATCTGGAGTGGCCAGCAGCTTAAAGTGGTCCAGCAAGGTCTATGAGAGTCTGTACTGGCACTTTGCTAGTACAGCTTTCTGGGAAGAGCTTTCTGGGAAAGGCTTTTTCTGGCCACATTCTGTATTAGCCACCAAAAACAAAACCAAATCCATTGCCATCGAGTTGATTCTGACTCATAGAGACCCTACAGGACAGAGTAGAACTGCCCCATAGGGTTTCCAAGGCTGTAAATCTTTTTACAGAAACAGATTGCCACAACTTTCCCCTACAGAGTGACTGATGGGTTTGAGCCACTAACCTTTCAGTTAGCAGCCAAAACCACTATGCCACCAGGTCTCCAAATTAGCCAGAGACCTGTTTAAATAACCTCTCATAGTTGAGTGTCTACCAACTTCATTAGCTTGGTAGAGGAGCCACTACTATGAATTCTACTCTAACAAGGAAAAACCCAGGAAGTCAAATTTACTTTTGATTGAATTCCCAAAATAAGACTAAAGAGCTGGATCCAATTTAGAGCAAACTCAAGGCGGGGGGGAATCTACAACATGAATATACTCACCTAGAAAGGCAGCTTAATAATCCTCATTTGTCCTCTTCCCCTCACCAAAACAAATACATATGCCCCCCACCAAAAAAATTATGATAAATTTACAAACTTTTTCATGGACATCTTTTAAATTCAAGGATGTCCATGAAAAAAGTTTGCCAGTTATAGGAGACAACTATACCCTTGCTAGGGGAAAAGGAGGAAGGCGATACAGGGTGGAAGAACCTTTATGCGCAAGGGTATTTACCAATTGGTGAAGATATTCTAGGGCGAAGGTAGTCTGCTGAGGCTGCTCGTGACTGAAACACCTGTGACGAGGGCGGAGTAGGTGCTCTTTGGCCTAGCAAAGATGCTGTAGGCTCCAACCTCCCCATAAGGCCACTCAGAAGGTTGGAAGAAGCAGGTCTCTGAACTGGGGGACCCAGAAGTTCCTTAAGGCAGAAAAAACAGATGTCTGTGAACAAACCTAGTTCCTCCTCCTAGTCAGAGGCTTGTGGATTATGCATGAACATTTGGAAGGCACATGATGAGTCTCCCTCATGTTCCACTGAAGGACTTGGCATGTGTACATGCAATACATTTCTCTGAATGTTCAGTTAGGAACATTTGCTTTAGGTTAGTGCTACAAATACAGGTTTGGTACTTTTAAGTTCC
Source organism: Trichechus manatus latirostris (assembly GCF_000243295.1). Taxonomy (NCBI): domain Eukaryota; kingdom Metazoa; phylum Chordata; class Mammalia; order Sirenia; family Trichechidae; genus Trichechus; species Trichechus manatus. Next base: position 2,164,141 of record NW_004443997.1, read on the forward strand.
ACGGAGAAAGTGCAAACCTGCAAACCGGAAATCAAGGGCTTACACGGTCATCTTTTTTAGCCATCCTCCCCATTGAGATCACCAGCAACACAGAACAATGTCAGGCAGCAACATCACACCCTTGATTGCGAGGCAACAATTTCATTCTCTAAGGTCCAAATGTGGACTACTATGCAACACCAGTTCAAAGGACTACTGTTCAGGACTCTAAGGCCTCGCTAGAAGATTGTGAAGTACCTGGAGGATGTTCTTAGGGACAGGCTGGCCTGGAATCTCTGCAGGGGACATCAAATGGCTTTCAAGGTTTCGCTAAAAAAGTCAAAGGAAAACTGGTTTTAACCTTACACACTTAATTCTAGTTTAATTAGGGAACACAGTAAAGCACAAAAACTTCCTAAAGGAGCTGACACTTAATAGCAAAATGATGTTAAAGTCACAGAAAACTAAGATCAACTTGTTCCACTCTCTCATCACATTAAGTTCCAACGATCTAAGAATCAAAGAATCTTCCCATGTATACGCACATCCACTCAGAGACCAGCAGACAAGGTCTTTCCTGTGAGGCAACCCTAGGCCATTTCACAGTTTCTAATATTGTGACCAAAAGAAGGGAGAAAGAAAATGATGAAATTGAAGAACACTTACATAGTAAGAAACTACAAGTAGGAACTTTGATAATTCAGATTTTAATTTGAGGCAACCCTTGCTACCCATTATCTTTAACAAGACTTACAGACCACAGACAGTACTAAAAACCTAGTACACAAGATACAAAGTTTGGCCTGAATTGTTATATTTCAGAGAATTTAAACTTAGTTATTTCTTAAAAAGCTTTTGCAAAATGGGTCTGATATGCAGGGCAGAATTAATTCTTTCACTCTCTGCTCTTTTAATGCAGCAGCAGTTACATGTTGCCATGCAACCTGCATTACCTCCCACACTTCAGGACAGCCCTGAGCCCATTTGCACAACATGCCTGAAGTGCTTTCTGCTACAATTTCCCTTCCACTAGATGGAAGGTCCTTGGGCATGACAAATACAGTAGTACAAAGATATCCAAGTGTTTTATTGCTGGTTTTACAATTGGAACTAAATGCAGATGATTTTAAAAAGAAATCTCCTCAAGACTCCTTTAATTCCATCTAATAAGAACAAATAGGCTACTTTCTACTACATGGCTTACTATATACTTGGAGGACAGCATCTACACTTCAGTTTGAAATGGAGTTTAGACTGAACTAACATGTCATATTTGGGGATGAAGTAGTATGATGGAACCTAAATGGATAGAACAGATCAGAAATAGCATACAACACACAAACAGCAGAAGAAATTAAAGACATTGACTTTAGAAGTTGACCATGATTTAAAAAACAACATGCAAATCAAGCAGTATTTTGGGATAACACCTGATGTGCTTATTACATTAATTTTCTTGTTGCTTTCTTTCATAGGTTAGGTTGCACAGCAACTTGAAATTATATCATCCATCCCTTTAGGCAGGCGTTTGAGGCTCATTCTCTCAGCTATACTGGAGAGCACTGAAATCCCAAAACAGTCACTCTCACAACTCATGGTCAGTTAAGTCATTATCAAACCCTAGAATCATATCTGAAAGAAAATTTCCAAAAGTGTCAAGAAACAAACTTCTAGATCCCCCTGTTCCCATTTCTTTACTCACTGATACTAAGAAAAGCTACTTACTCGGTTCGACCCACACCACCGCATGCCAGTCAACACCCAATTACCAAGACACAAAGGTAACAAGGCAGAAGAGGACATTTTGCAATCTCGTAATCTGGTCTTCATTTATAAGCATTCGTATCTAACAGTTCCTTGTATGGGAATAACTCAGTTTATAAGAACATTCCCTTGTAACTGACATGGTGTGGTCAGATATATAGAAACAAGTCTATATATCTGATATCTATTTCAGAACTGAGATGTCACTTTTCAGAGGTAGAGAGTCGTTCCTCGTACTAAGGCCAGGAATAATGACCCCTCTGTCTGACATAGGTAGGTTAGAATCTCTATCGTTAACTGCTGATCAAATAAGGAAAGTCAAACTCCGTTGCCTTCCTTTGATACAAGACACAATGAGTCAAACAGCTGTTGCTGTTCACATCTTGGCCTAGAGGCTTCCAGACAAGAAAGTTCAGAGGAAAAAAAAGGAGGCAAAACTCAATGGCGAATCTGCTCCAATTTAGCAACTACAAAAATGGTGATACTGAGACACCAGCCATGGGCTCACAGCCACCTCCAGTAACTGTTGTGTCAAAGACTCGTGTGTGCTATACACCTTCTACTGACATGCAGTCACGTTATAAACCAACTTCATGTATAAAAATATTTTAAAAGTTTGAAGTCACAACTTTTTCTATTAGTAAGTTAAAAGAAGGTATTTGTCTTGAAAAATCCATCTTAGATACTTTATAAATGATTTGTATGGCAGCCAATTACCTATTCAAGAAAGCAGGTAATCCCAGGTATCTGGGAGAAGGTGTGGGGCGGAAAAAGGATTTTATTATAAAAATATGGTTAAGTTACATGAACTTAAGTAGCCAAATAAAATACCTTTTTAAGTAGTGATTTAAGATAATGTTTAATCTTTCAATTTTTATGCTGTCACCACAGTACATACATATTAATCCCAAGCCTGCTTGTTCTTGTAACAAATAGCATACAAAATTAAAGAACACACAAAAGCATCAAGGACCAAATGACTACTAAAGAACTTCCAACATATTCAGAAGGCCTTTTTCTTTTTAAAAATACATTTATTGTGGTGGGAAGTGGAACAGAAGACGGGAAAAGGAGAAAAGGCTGGGTTTTGTGCCACATACTTACACTGGCTTTGGGCTGTGAAGGCAAAGTCCCACTTGCCTTCATGGTGCTCACTAGCTTGTTGAACGCAGTCATATCTCCATCCTTTTTGAGCTGCCGATTGCTTGTTACAGCATTTAGGGTCTCCTCTAAATGTTCTGCCATGAAGGGAGTTGAATTCTTCACTTGCTGGTCCACCTTCAAGCCCTTGAGCCCTGCTTCTACCTCTTCCACTGAGAGCACAACCCCTGAATGTGCTGCAAAGTTGAAAAAGTTCAGGTTAAGCCAGGCGGAAGGATATGTGGTAGGAACTCTCTTTGGCTACCATTATGGGCAAGGTAAAAATAATTTATTTCACGGCTGAAGTGAGGCTGTCAGAATAGGCTTACACCAAAAACAGACAAACTGAAGATAGTGAAAATCACAGATGCTCAGCAGGAATAAGGCTATAATTGTGTACTTACTAATGAAGTGGCATAAATTAAACCTAAAATGGCTAGATTTCATTTTATTTGGATCCACAATCACCACCATGGAAGCAGCAGTCAAGAAATCAAACCATCTATTGCACTGGGCAAATCTGCTGCAAAAGACTTCTTTAAAGTGTTAAAAGCAAACATATCACTTTGAGGACTAAGGTGCACCCGACCCAAGCCATGGTATTTTCAATTGCCTCATATATATGTGAAAGCTTGACAATGAATAAGGAAGACCGAACAAGAACTGATGCATTTGAATTAAAGTACTGGCAGACAATACTGGATACACCATGGACTGCCAGAAGAATGAATAAATCTGTCTTGGAAGAAGTACTGCCAGAATGCTCCTTAAAAGTGAGGATGGCGAGACTCTGTCTCACTTACTTTGGACATAGTATCAGGAGGGACCAGTCTTTGGAGAAAGACATCATACTTGATAAAGCAGAGGGTCAGCAAAAAAGAGGAAGACCCTCAATGAGATGGATTGACACAGTGGCTGCAAAAATGGGCTCAAACATAGCCAACGACTGTGAGGATGGCTCAGGACTGGGTAATGAATGTTTCGTTCCACATGGGGTCACTATGAGTTGGAACCAACTTGATGGCACCTAACAACAACAGATGCTAGACACTGGGGTCCATGACCACAGGGTGGTATGCTTTAAAATGTGACATGGTATGTATCTGAATCTCCTCTGGAGATGTCACTCAGGTCCGTAGGGCAGGAATTCCAAATAGTCCAACATAAGGAATATTTCTACCTGCATGGTGGTTATTATAATACTAAATTTTTATGTTGTGGGTTTATAACCTAAAGAAAACCATGGCAGATTGAGGCAAAGATGTGAGGAGCTAGCAAGTTATGCTTAAAAGAACTAAAACAGTCACAGGAGTATAACAATCAGGCTCCAAGTAAACAGAACTAAGAAGAAAGGTTTTCATCATGGGGCCCATGGCCCACGGACTATCAGATTTTCAAAGAGGTGGTATTATTCAATAAAATGAGCTTTTTGTAAAAACATTAAACAAAACCCACCATAAATTTGACTTTTGATGAAACAGTAGTATGCTAGACCAACTGCCCTAAGGCTGAACATTCAAACTTTTCCAGATACCTCAAGCAGACTCTCATAAACACTTACAGCTTTCTTTAAGTTTTTCTTTATTTGCAGAAAGGCTAGAGAGAAGAGGTTTTAAGTCCACTTTGGCTTTCTGTAGCATTTCTAAAATATCCACTTTATTTTCAGCATTATCTTCCAATGGTATAGGAGCAAAGTAATTCCCAGAGTTCTGTCCAGGAGAGAGGATGGCTTGCTCCAGACCTGGCATTGCAAATAAACATATTCATAATTAATTTGTCCCAATAAAGTACAGAAACTGCTCTTCAGCAGTACTGAGAGGACACAAGTTAAGGCTTTTCAGTATCCAGAGATCCTCTGACCTTAATGGACCCATGACTAATGAAAACAGAATGAACCATGTCAGAGAAAGTTCAAATTTACACCCAAAGCCAGAATCTGATGTCATTTTACCTGCAAGTCTCTCCAGTTCTTCATGTGGTGTTGACCCAAGACTGCTGGACCGGCTTCCTGATCGGCTCGGGTTAGAGAACCACCTACTGAATCGACTGGCAGAGACTGACCCTTCGCCCAAAACATCTTCTATCATCTAAAGGAAAATATAAAAGGAGCTAAGATAATAGTCTCTAGGTGAAAAGGACAAGCAAGCTCAAATCTTAAGAAAGAGTCATTTACGTTGAAAACTTCCTTTGATGCTATTGATCTGAAGGTAAACACCCTCAGAACTTAGAATTTTTAACACTTTTTAATTTACTTTTCTTCCTCTGTTGGGTCATTTCTGAGTAACCCAAACTTGGGCATAACAAACTAACCATATAAAATAAAGCCTGTATACCACAGAAAGTGTTTTGGTTTTTTACTCTTTGACTTATTAGAAAATCCATACACTACACCAATGTTCTCAGAGGACACAATTTCAGAATAAAAATCAGCACCAGACTGAAGAATTCCACTGCTAAGGTGATGAGTGGACTTCAATTAAACATGAAGTATGGGGAGCTGACACAGACAACTCTTGCTTCAAACTGGCCCATCCTAACAATTTCGGAAGCCAAAAGCTAAACAAGTAGAGTTTCTAAGTCAAAGTTTAGAATGTGTCAGAATGTGAAAGATGAGCTTTTAACTTCTAATTTGTGTTTGAACTGAATGAGGAGTTTCAGGTGTTTGTTGTCTTTTTAAATTGACCTCCAACAGTTCCCAGTTTAATAATAAGAACACTTAAATGATGTACCAGGATCAGAAATAATTTACTCAACACTATTATCTCATAATAGAACTTCTATTACCAATTCTTAAAAACAAGATTTAAGCTATTTTAAAAATACGAATTTTCAATTCTACCCTATCATAAATCCAGTTAAATATCCAAACTGATCTTTACACGGTACTCTTATTAACATTTAGAAAAGATAAAGCAGATGTCAATCAAAAAATGAGGCACATCCATGGAAGTAAGGCACAGACTTTCATTACTTCTACATCAACTGATACACAGAAAACATGTTTTTTCCACAAGCTGGTACATGGATGACAGAGTTAGTGACTGTGTTTAACCGAAGTCTGGAATCCACGGTTTCTAGTCAAAGTTTACCAGGGGAAAGTTAGATTTATTCTTCTGTTCCTACCTGGAAGAATTTTTTCATAACCTGCAACCCAAACTGAACCACAAAAGACTTCCCTTGAACAGAAGAAAGGATTTTAATTCAAGATTCCAATTCAACTAATGCTTCTAGTTCTTCTCTTTTCAGAGGAATTACTCAGACAGTGTCAGTCCCACTTGTAGACTTTCAGACCCTCACACTTTAAATAATGCTGACCTTCGAGTGCATTAATTTTGGAATAATTAAAGACTAAGAAGCACTACAAGTGAAGTTTCACTGTGAAAAATCAGGAACTGTACTCAATACAATCACCTTGATGATAAATAGGAATTACAAGAGAAGTAACTAAAAGCTATAGCTAATAAATTATATTTCGATGTTAAAAGTCTGAAGCTTTACAAATAGCAAAATAATGGCTTTGCATTTTAACTCCTCTGGTAATACTGTATAGGGTAAAAAGTCAGAAGATACACAGAAGGAACTTGAAAAAGCAAGGGCATGAATATAAAGTATCTGGACATTTTCTAGAGAGATGACAGTTAAGTGTGGAAAAAATCATTTCCATATTTTGATCAGTGACCAACATAGTTTCTGGTAGAGAGGCACAGTTTTATTAAAGTACAGTTAAAGGAGCAGAAACAAAGTTAATTTTATGCAATTTTGGTAGGAATGCCAACTTAAGAAACTAAAGCATTTTAAATGGGAAACAAGTCCTAAGAGTTCATCTGGTCATTTTTATGACAGAGCGAGCTGGGCTGCCCTAACAGCAGTGCCTCCCCCTGCACGTCAGTACAAGAGGTCGACGCTGCATCTGAGAGCTCTCACTTTTTGGTTGGGCACCCTTGCAGCCACCATTGTCAGCCATCAGCTGATCGAGAAGAGAAGCCTGCGAACTGTATTATGGTGTTTCAGTTGCACCTATGAGATGTTTAATAGCATTTCTGAAGGTAACCTATGACTATTAGTCTGGTCTTTCAAACAAAGGTACTTTAGATAAGTCATATCCTCAAATTCATATCATTCTGATCAAACAGATACTGAAATATTTTTGCTCTTTATGGCAATTATTTGGTTTTAATGATCAGTGATGGTTTTATTACTTTCCACTTTTATGGAAACTTCTGTTTTTTTTATTTGTTTCATTCTTGTTTATTGGTTTTGATTTCTAATGAATACATTTAAGACCTACTCATTTTCTTCTTTTGACTACATCATCAAGGTTCTTCCATCATATTCCTATTAATTGCTCTAAATAATTTAGGATTTCTATTTTGATTTGCTTTTTCTTCATTCAACATATTTAAGCACTTGTTATATGCCAGGCACTGTACCAAGAGTTGCATCATATCTAAAATTTATTTTTAATGGGTTTACTGATGTCATTGACATGTATGATTCAAATGTTCGGTTTGTACAGATTTTTTTTTTAGCTGTCAACCTGTCATTTCTAATGTATTACAATGCATATGTATGTAGCCTACATATATATTTGCTTACTCATTCATTGTCTCCTCTTACTAGAAAGTAAACTCTATGAAGACAGGAACTTTGTTTTGTTCACCTCAGTTCTAGAACAGTGTCCAGAACCTAGAGTTGCTTGATAATTACTTCTGAGTGAAATATTTTAAATTAATAAAGTATTTGAGGTATCTTTTGTGGCCTAGTATGTGGTCAAGTTTTTTATATACAAAAGAAAAGTATATTCTCAGTTCGGAGATAAAGTTCTATTTATATCTATTAATATCTAACATCTGTAAAGCTTACTAAATGCCAGGCACCATTCTAAGCACTTTACATATTTATTAATATTAATTCATATTCAAATCCTATACAGACTTCTTATTTTTCCTATTTGTTTCCTAAGCATTGTATTAAGAGTTCACCTGTTTATACACCAGAGAATTTTTAAAATTGATCTGTTTTGCTTTTTAGTGGACCTGTTATAGAAGATTTGCGCCTCAATGAGAGTACCTCGTGAAAACATGGAGCCAGACCTCCTGTCCTATTCCTTTCCACTCAGTATTAGCCAAGTTTTAGTCGGGAGTGGGGACCAAAGGATAGTTTCTGCTCTCCTCCCTTTATGCTTCAAAGGCAGTATAGTTGTAGGAGTTAAGAGCAGAGACTCTTAACTGAAACGGCATAAATAAGAATTCAGTTCCCAACACTCACTAGCTGTGTGACTTTGGGCAAGTTACCTAAACATTCTGTGCCTCTGTTTCCTCATGTGTAATATGCCTTATAAGGGTTTTGTGAGGATTAAATGACTTCTTAGAGTCATCAGAAAATCCGTGCACTACCAGATGTTCTCAAAGAAAAGCACCTAGAACTGCCTGAAGCAACAGTGCTATGTGCATGTTACCCACTGTTAATAGTTTAGGGTTTGCACTTAGTTTGGGTGTGCTCAGGCAGAGCTGACTTTCACAGGTGCTCACATTTGGAGCTAAGTACAGGCCTCTAAATTTTGACCTGCTGTGAAAACTCTGTACAATATGATTTCCATCAGCGTTCTAAGATAATGCAAAAAAAAAAAAAAAAAGCGGTCATTATACACCACGGAAAAAAAACCCCTAAACCCGCTGCCATCGAGTCCATTCTGACTCATAGCGACTCTATAGGACGGGGTAGAACTGCCCCATAGGGTTTCCAAGGCTGTAATCCTTATGGAAGCAGAAAGCCACGCCTTTCTCCCATGGAGCCGCTGGTGGATTTGAACTGCCGACCATTCAGTTGACAGCTGAGTGCTTTAACCACTGTGCCACCAAGGCTTATTTTGTAAAAATAAAAAAAATTACTCAGAGGCTAAAAATTTGAAGGGACCACTCAGTTTTACATCAAGAAAATTAAGCCCACATCCAGATGGGACCCTTCTGCTTGAAGTGAACCAACCAACTATGGGCGAAGAGACTATTAAAGTTGCTGCCTTGGAATTCTGACTCAGTAGACCTCAATGAGAATTCTAGGAACAAAACCAAGCGACAGCTGCCCCACCTGCCTTTGGTGCCACACTCCACATGCTCCTGAACAGTGCTGTAGACAAGTGTAGTCTCAGATCGTGCAGGTACACGCTGAAGTAAGTTCAGAAAGTGAGTAAATGCTTAGGGACTTCTATAGAAATTTGGCACTGCGCAACATTGGTACTTCACTAAAGTATGGGTTCTCAATGGATTGCAGATAAAACCTGGCCCCTCACCACAGAGAATCTGAGAAGTACTGCCATAGAACTCACCTGTGGCCCTGTTATCTATCAGTGCTATGCAGTGCCTGCTCACCTACTCTGTGTGGCCATCTTCTGGGGATCTGGGGATTGGGGAACAGCCAAATGACAAGCAAGACAGGTCAATGTTGTCTGCTGTCGTGCCCAGTTTTGTCTGCTCATGCAGGAATCCAATGAAGACTAGTGATGGTTTAGGAGTACAGGAATTTAAGTCAACTCCCATGAGCCACTAATTTTAAGGGACTGGAGAAACTTACTTGCTTTATCTAGTGTTGCTTTATATAATTTGGACATCTAGAGATTACAGATTTTTTTGGTCAAGTGGTTTTTAAATTCTGTCGTGTCAGAGTTCCATGAACTCTTTCAGCAACCACAGAAAACCTCATTTCTGTGTGCAAAGGCCACAGTTGTATCTCTTCTCCAAAATTTTGGTGAGGATATGTTAATCACTAAATGTCTAAAGGGAGTAGGAGCAAAAGCAGGCCACAACTGAAGATTTGGAGATGGCTTACTGTTTCTACTTTAAAATTCCAGAAAGACTAGGCCTCAAGAGTTAAATGCCAACACCAACAGCAACCAAAGTTCCTTTTCACTAATGGTTTTTGGAACCATCACATCACAAAATATACCTCTTAACCAAACAGCCTTACCCAAGTAATGCAGGTCAGCATAAAACTAATCGCCAATTATAAAATGCCACCTCCACAGTAAATCTTTACAACAAATACTTAACTACTTCAAAACAAAAGCAGACAGTACTCTTAAACATCTGAAGAATTTTTAGTTCAGTGCCACCAGCCTGGCAAAAAGTTACCTGGTACAGAATTCTCACTTCGTCATTTCCACTAAGCCTTTCAAAACAAAGCCAACCAAAATTCAAATAATATTTAAGAATAAAAGCCAAACAAATCAAAAGAAAACACCCAAACCCAAAGCATCTACCAAAACAACACTTAAAGACTCAGGTCAAATTTAACCATAAAATTGCTCCCTCCATGTTTGTGTGCTGCTACACTCACCGAAGCCAAGCACGGCACCTTATCAAGGTTAAAGAACTCATTAAAGTCAAATTCTCCTGGGGACTGCTCGGGCAAGACGGCGTCCCTTGGCACTTCCTGATCAGCGGCAGGCTCCTGTGCAAGAATGACCTCCACCTCATCCTCTTCGGCCACTCCTCCATTGCACTCGACTATGCCTGAAAGCAAAACCAGGACAAAAACAGTCTGATCAAGCCGTGTGCTCCAGTCTTCCTCTGTGTACTCAGCCAGCAACACACACGCAGAAGAGCCACAGATGACTTTAAAAGCAGACTTCTTGTGCAGGTACAGCACTTGCAACAGTAAAACAGTCCCAGTCCTACGGGAGCTAGAGAAGGAAAAAAGCCTTAATAACAAGCCAGAACACCACCACGATGGGGGAAGATTATGACCCTTCCCCACAGCACTTCATGTTTTCTATAGTGTAGTGGGTTCTTTTTCTAAAGGGAATTTTTTTTTTTTTTTTTTTTAAAAGATAGGCTTTGTAAGTCCCTTACTGAACACAGAACCAAATTAAACTGGCTCTGCTTTTGCCTAAGCCTCTGTACCATCACAGCTTTTAAGGTAGGGTATCCACAACCAAAGGTATTATGTGGAACCTGGCATGAGGGCAATTTTCACTTGCCTACAAGTTGGCTGTAGCTTATCCTTCAAGACAAAGCTCAAACACACCTCCTCTGGGAAGCCTGCACTGCCTACCCATTTTTACACTACCCAACAAGATTAATTATTGCCTTCCCTATAATCCTTGTGTTACCTCTCAGAGCACTTCTTACACTGTATTATAGTAACTCTCTGATGGGACTGAGCTCTCTCAGGGCAGGTAACCTGTTTTAATCTGCCTCGTCTTACTATATAGAGCTAGGTAAACCTAAAACTCAGTAATGTTCAGTTGTTTTTAGGATGGAAAATATTGTAAGTGCTAAGTGAAGCTACCAGGTGTTAACATTTAAGGAATCTAGCATATTAGTTTTAGCTAGAGTACAGACAAAAAGGTCATATGACCTTGAATACATCCCACCTGAATTTACAGACAATCTCAAGAATAGATGTGACACACAAAATACTAATGACTGAAGACCAGAAGTGTTGTGGGAAGACATCAAGGACATCATACATGAAGCAAGTGAAAGGTCACTAAAAAGACCAAAACAAGGAAAAGAGCACAGTGGATCTCAAGAGAGACTTTGAAAATTGCTCGAGTGCAGAGCAGCTAAAGTGAGTGGAAGAAATGATGCACTAAAAGAGCTGAACAGAAGATTTCAAAGGGCAGCTCGAGAAGACAAGGTACAGTATTATAATGAAATGTGCAAAGACCTGGAGCGAGAAAACCAAAAGGGAAAAACATGACAGCATTTCTCAAGCTGAAAGAACTAAAGAGAAAAGTCAAGCCTCAAGTTGCAGTACTGAATGATACAGGAAGCATCAAGAGAAGATGGAAGGAATATAGGTCACTATACCCAAAAAAAAGGTCAACGTTCAACCATTTCAAGAGGTAACGTATCATCAAGAACCGCTGATACAGAAGAACAATTCCAACCTGAACTGAAGGCACTGGGAAAAAGCAAGGCTCCAGGAATTGATGGAATACAGATTGCGATGGTTCAACAAATGAGATGCAATGCCGGAAGCGCTCACGCATCTATGTCAAGAACTTTGGAAGACAGCTACCTGGCCAACCGACTGGAAGAGATCCATATTCATGTCCATTCCAAAAAAAAGTGATCAAATGGAATGCAGAAATTATCATATAATATCATTGATATCACATGCTAGCAAAATTTTGCTGCAGATAATTAAAAAATGGCTACAGCCATACATGAACAGGGAACTGCCATAAGTTCAAGCCAGACGTGGAACAAGGGATATTACTGCTAATGTCAGATAGATCTTGTCTGAATGCAGAGAATACCAGAAAGATGTTTACCTGTGTTTTATCAACTATATGAAGGCATTCAACTATGTGCATCATAACAAATTACGGGTAACGTGAATGAGAATTCCAGACCGCTTAATCGTGTTCACGTGGAACCTGTACACGAATCAAGAGGCAATCGTTCAAAGAGAACAAGAGGATACTGAGTGGTTTAAAACTGGAAAAGGTGTGTGGCAGGGCTGTATCCTTTCACCATACTTACTCAATCTGTATGCTGAACAAATACTCCATGAAGCAGGACTACATGAAGAAGACGAGTCAGGAGTGGAGGAAGACCCATGGTATGCATGCAGATGGCACAACCTTGCTTGCCAAAACAAACACGACTTGAAGCACTTACTGATGGTCAAAGGCTTCAGACTTCAATATGCATTACACCTGAACATAAAGAAAACTAAAATCCTCACAACTGGACCAATGAACACCACGATAAATCGGAAGAAACTGAAGTTGTCAAAGATGTCATTCTACCTGGATCCACAATCACAGTCCATGGAAGCAGCAGGCAAGACATCAAACAATGTAGTGCGTTGGGCAAATCAGCTGCAAAAAACCTCATTGAAGTGTTAAAAAACAAAGATGTCACTTTGATGATTAAGGTGCCCTGGATAAAATGGGTCAGGGAGAAGCACTGCTCTAGTGGAAAAGGATACAAACTTGGCATTGATTATGCCTGATACAAGCCATGGTCTTTTCAATTGCCTCATATGCATGTGAAAGCTGGACAATGAAAAGGAAGACTGAAGGAGAACTGACACAGTTGAACTGTGGTGTTGGTGAAGAATACTGAATATACCACAGACTGCCAGAAGAACTAACAAATCTGTCTTGGAGGAAGTGCTGCCAGAATGCTCCTTAGAAGCAAGGATGGCGAGACTATGTCTCACATACTTTGGACACGTCATCAGGAAAGACCAATCACTAGAAAAGGACATCATGTTTGGTAAATAAGAGGGTCAGCGAAAATGAGGGAAACCCTCCATGAGATGGATTGACATGGTGGCTGCAACAATGTGCTCAAACATACCAAAGACTGTGAGGATGGCACAGGATCGGGCAATGTTTTGTTGTTGTACATGAAGTACCCGTGAGTCAGAGGCAACTGAATGGCAACTAAGAAAAATGTGGACAAAAAGCGAAAATCTCAGGGCAAAAAAAAAAGTTATTTGAAAAAAAATTTTTTTTTAAAGAAAAATGTATTGAGAGATACTAGGTACTTTTATTTGAAGAACTGAACTTCCAAAGCCCCACCTTGCAACAGCTGCCTGTAGCTTCAAGATCACGACACACATGACGTCATACTAGCAAAAACTGCCCAACAGTTACTGCAGTCTTCTTATTCACCAGCCAGGATCTTTTACCTCGACCAAGGCTAACTGCTAACTTCTGTTTTCATTCCAATAATGCTCCAAAAAGCTAGACAGCAAAGCAGAGGAATACAACATCTGACAGGTTAAGCAACTTGCTTATCTGAGGTCTCAATACTACCAAGTGGGAGAACAAAGATTCAACCTCAGGACTGCACCCAAAGCTCTTGGACCCTGCACTAGACATATAAAGGCATGCCTGCTCCTCCCAAGTGTGCCTGCCACCCAAGAGCCCTGAGGCTCCTGAGGGCCTGTGGCAACCAGGGAATCCATGGCCAAGACAATGGGCAGTCTCTCCAGGGGGCAGCACACCCTACTGCCAACTTCTAGAGGTAAATGCTGTTCCCTAACGACTGGCATTTACATGAAAATGACTGCTATGGTGGCAGGTACCACCACTTTACAGACAAAGAAACTTAGTCTTAGCAAAAGAAACAACTTAAGAGCATAATCAGTGCCAAGTTTGTAGCCTTTTCCACTAGAGCAGTGCTTCTCCCTGACCCATTTTATGCACCAGAACCCACCTGCTCACTTTACGACTGACAAGCAAACATTCTGATGCAGTTTTATCCCAATTTAAAGTGAGAACCAAAAGAGATAGTCTGTACTCTGCACATACATCTACAAAAGAAACCATAATATTTTTCCTACTCATTTTTATTTTTTGATGAGATAGGGTCATCTCTTAACAGAAGAATGGCTTTCTGGTGAAAAGCAGCGAGAAAGTGCCCCATATGCATTTTTATGCTAGGTTTAAACTCTCTGGAAAGCAGACTGGGCGTGACAACTGATAGCGGGTAAGAGTGCACAGGAGTGCACTAGCAGACAAATACAACAGGCCATTTATTACGATATACTCAAAAGCCAAGTACCTGTATAAAGATAACCAATAGCAAGTTTTATCATATTTGAGAATGGGCATATACTTTTACTAGCATGGATGCAAATTTTTATTTTCTTTTCTATTAATGGAGAGTTTTAACCATTTCCCCTTCTCTCTCTATATATGTATGTATTTTTCTGGTTATAAATGTAACCCATATTCAAACTATTTCATTCATCATGATTTATACACAGCACCTAGCACTGGGTCCTGTATATAGGTGGACGCTCAATAAATGTTTCAAAATAATGCAGACAAGATTCACTACTATACTCCCAGCACTTAGTATGTGCCTGCAGAGGACAGCTACGTAGTAAGTTGAATGAACGGCTGGAATACACACACAAAACGGGCTCAAAGGCACTCACTGGCCCTTCCCCTAAGGATAATCACCAGCACTTTGGCTTGTTCAGCTCCTTTCATCCTTTCAGCCAAGATGAAACTACAGATTACTTGTTTATCTTAAACACAATGGCTAGGACAGCCCAGGAACCTGTTACAGTTAACAATGGGTGAACCAAGGCAGGACACCTGGGTTCCCTTCAAGGTTCTGCCATGAAACCTGTCCCTTCTCTCCAGGCTCCGGGATTTCTCTCACGCCTCTGGCTCTTCCACTTGTTGATACAAGAATGACTAAAAGTCAGATTCCACCTCTGTTAAGAAAACATCTGCTTTCTGCTTTTCTCACCAGAAACCTGAAAAGATCACATTTGCTGTTGCTGCTTTAGTCTCACTGAGAACAAGACAAAGGCAAATCTCAAAGCGATTTTCAGAACAAAGTCCCCCAAATTACCCCTCAATTTCCTGTATAGCCCTAGTGAGGAATGTGGAACAGCACAAAGATAATGGTAATGTCTACTGTATTTAGGGAGCCCTGGTGGCACAGTGGTTAAGAGCTCGGCTGCTAACCAAAAGGTTGGCAGTTTGAATCCACCAGCCGCTCCTTGAAAACCCTATGGGGCAGCTCTACTCTGTCCTATAGGGTCACTATGAGTCGGAATCAACTAAGAGGCTATGGATTTTGGGTTGGTTTTTTGGTACTGTATTTAGAAACTGTACAAATAAAGCTGAGTAATGAAATCTTTCCCTTCTTTTCTTTCTCCTTCCAAAGAAGTTCCATTAGCTTATTTATGCTTAAATTTGTCTTAACCTCATCATAATTTTAAGGTGGCACTGAATAAACACTCATGTATTAAAACAGCTTTCTTCTTTAGTTGCCTAGTATGTGCCAAAAGAAGGCTTTTTTCCCAATTAAACCTGAAGGCTGGAAGGAACTAGAACTTACTGAATAAGTGCTCACTAGGCTGGGCTCTGATGTATACATTTGATCTGCAATGCTAAAAGTAACCCTTTATGTTATGAAATAGGCATTGTCTTCATCCACAAAGAAACAAGCCCACCTTTAGTAGTTTTGTCAAAGATTATCCTCCAGTACTCAAAACCACAGCTGACCCACCTGGCTAGCCCACCTGGCTCTTCACCATGGCCCTGCATGGCCTCTTCCCAAGACCATGAGCCCAACGCTGGCCACCTCAGAGCCAGGTCACTGCCCTGAGAATGACCAGTTGCAGATCAACGGGACCCCACTCTGTACCAGGCACTTCACATACATTAGTTCTGGCTCCCTCAGTTTAGCAAAGGAGATACTTTACCCTCCCTTAGAGCTGAGAAAACTAAGTTCAGAAGAAGCCAAGTCATTTACAACAGACCTGGTAAGGTCTACCACCATGGTGAAGACAGTGGGCTCTGAAGCCCAAACCATCTCCTTCAATTCCCAACTTTAATATGTACTTCCTCAGTGACCACAGACAAATCACTTAGGCTCTCTTAGCCTATTTGCTCACCTATAAAATGAGGACAAAAGTACCTACACCTCACGGGGTTGTCAGAAGTAAACAGGATTACACAGACAAAACTTTTACCACTATGCACAGTACATAACTGCCCAATTAGTGGGACCCCTCATTATTTTACCACATATTTCCTATGTCTGAGGAACGCTTTCGAGCTCTCAGAAACTAACGTGAGACTTTGCTGTTTAGCACCGTAGGCAGAACAAATTGAAGAGATACTACATTCTATACTTAAGAATTCACACTTAGGAAGCAGTTTCAAAACCAGGCTGCAAAATTAAAAACGTGCCATTTCTTAACATCTGGTGCCCATGCCCATTCCTAAGTGCACAGGAAGCTAATGATGACGACAGTGAATTTTCCTCCCAAAGTTTGCGCTGACCTTCCTTCACAGAGGCTGTCCGTCGCCTTGTTCGTTTTCTGCCTTTGTGATCTTCTTCTAGTATCTTATCATCAAAGCCAGTCAACTCAATGGTTTCAGACTGACTTGTAGGTCCAGCTGAGAACCATTCTGGTTCTTCTTCCGTGTAGGAATCGTTTCTTCTACGCTCGCCAAAGACACGCTTACTATCCCCAAACTCTCTCTGGAAAAGTACATAATGCAACATAAAAATAAGATTCTAGTTAAGGCATTTCCAACCTAATCACAGTCTTGATAAATTCCAAGAGTGAAATAAAAATACTATGCTGCAGACTTGAAGCCCATCACCACCCCTCTCCCTCCGGCTCTATTTCTCTGTCTGGTTTAAGAGTGGGCTCTGTTCATCCAAGATCTCAGAAGTAACCCAGTGCAAATGAAGTGACTACAGAGTCCCCAGCACATGGAATGTCAAAGGGTCTAGAAGACAAACCCTGAAACGCTTGTCCTTGTAGTCCCTCTCGCGGTCTCTGTCTCTCAAATCCCGAAGGTCCTTATCACTAAGACGATGATCCTTCTCAAAGTTCCGGGCAGAGATTATTCTCCCACTGCCAATCCTGCGTCCACCAAGCAGGCGAAGCCCATCGTTGTCTTTCTCTAATGGGCTTCCTGAATGCCGGGAGCTAACAGCAGCTGTCACGTGGCAGCCACCTCCAAAGCTTCGTCTCTGTGGACTAAGAACAACATCTAAGTCGTCTTCTTTTACACGCTCTCGTGGATCTGGAAAGATGCAGGAAAAGAGGAAGTTATGCAAACCAACAAGGGCATTTTTCTTATCCATGTGGTGTGTCCATGATTGGGGGAGGAGAAGGGTGTGGAAAGACTGGGTGTATCAACAGATACAGAGTAACATGTACACTGTATATTCAATAAGAATGAGCCTTTTGCTTTTTCTCTTTGGAGCAATGAGTGTACTTCACAATAATCTTCCATAATTAGTCTCTGCAATGCCTTTACTTTGAGTGAGTCCTTATCTATGCAATCATTAACAAATTTTTGTCAAGTAAGGCTCTTGCTGGGTGGCACTAAGGGTTAAGCACTTGACTACCAGCTGAAAGACTGGTGGTTCAAACCCAGTTTCCTAATAATGACATTTTTTCCCCAAGACATAAAACACTCACAATAAAGAATGAAGCCAGCAGCATGTCCACAACATTCCCGAACCCACTAAGTGACTGTGTGCTCACCTACTATCCTGCGCACCAGGGAAGGCCGGTCTGTATCGAACTCTTTCTTCACACTTTCCACTGGTGAGCTCCGTCCTGAAGCTGGGTAGAGAGAGGCATGCCACTTCTCAGGGTCCCAGACGCCATCGCTACATATCAAAAGTTATCAACAGTTAGCACTTGGCACCTATGAACCACGTGTAGTCTAATTTCTAAACCTCTTCAGGCCAAAAAAGTTATTAAAATTCCTCTACAATAAAAGATTTCATGGTTACCTTCAGAATGGTTACCTCTTTTAAGATGAAAACAAAAACAACTATTAATTCATTAATACTTTGTTGTTCACGTATCACCAATATTCACCTATAAGCCAGTGGTCTGTGCATAAATGAAACATTCAGACCACAGAGCCTGGGGTGCATATCACCATATCTCTGCCTGTCCTACCCAGACGCTCCATAAATACTGATTACTCAGTTTACTGAACATTAGTACAAGTGAGCAAAACCCCCCTTAATCCTCTCACCAAAAACAGCCCCTGAAATGTTTCGGTATGTACTTGTCCAGAATTTCTGTGCAGGCTCAGTTTTTTCCAGAAACAGGACTCCCAATCAAAGCTGGTCGAGTCAATTCCAACTCTTAATAACCCTAAAGGACAGAAGAGAACTGCCCTATAGAGTTTACAAGGCTGTAAATCTTTACGGAAGCAGACTGCCACATCTTTCTCCCATGTAGTGGGTGGTAGGTTCATACCACCAACCTTCTGGTTAGTAGCCAAGCACTTTAACCACTACACCACCGGGGCTCCTCAGAAGCAGGATAGACAACTCCTAATAGACTAAAATTTCTGGTTTAAGTTTTATTTTGTTATTCACTCGCTAACAATGGGGCGGCAGATGGTATAGCGTGCAGAGCTGAGAAGCAGCTTTGGAGCCCAAAGATCAAATTCTAGCTCTGTCACTCACCATCGGGCACATCCCGGAAGAGTTACTGAGTTGCATCCTTCAGTTGTCTACAGAGAGGACTTCCCCAAGCCCCAGATAAGACCAGGCCTTGCTCTGAACTAGCACTGTCCTCTATACTTGTTCTTCAGAGTGTGTAATGGCTGTGCTAATAAACTCTTATGAGTATTTAATTGTCTCCTACCATAGACCAATGTCCCATGAAAGTAGGGAGTATTTTAACAGCACCGGGCACAGTGTCCACCACATGTCTGTCAGTTGGTCATACTGTGGTGGCTTGCATGTTGCTGTGATAGCAGAAGCTTTGCCACTGGTATTTCAAATACCAGCAGGGTCACCCCAGGAGACAGGTTTCAGCAGAGCTTCCAGACAAAGACAGACTAAGAAGGAAGACCCGGCAGTCTAATTCTGAAAAAAAAAAAAAAAAAACTGACCAATGAAAACCTTATGAATAGCAGCAGAACACTGTCCGATATAATACTGGAAGATGAGCCACTCAGGTTGGAAGGCACTCAAAAGACGACTGGGGAAGTAGTGCCTCCTCAAAGTAGAGTCGACCTTAATGACATGGATGAAATCAAGCTTTCAGGACCTATATTTGCTGATGTGGTACAACTCAAAATGAGAAGAAACAGTTGCAAACGTCAGTTAATAATTAGAATGTGGAATGTACAAAGTATGAATCTAGGAAAATTGGAAGTTGTCAAAAATGAAATGGAATGCATAAACATCGATATCCAAGGCATTAGGGACCTGAAATGGACTGATATTGGCCATTTTGAATCAGACAATCATATGGTCTACTATGCTACAATAAACTGAAGACAAACTGACAAATGGAATGACAAATTCAAGAGGAATGGCATTGTGCTCATCATCAAAAAGACAATTTCAAGATCTATCCTGA
>NW_004443997.1:2183965-2212435 GCF_000243295.1 Trichechus manatus latirostris
AAAGATGAAGAAATTGAAGATTTTTACCAACTTCTGCAGTCTGAAATTGATCAAACATGCAATCAAGATGCATTGATAATTACTGGTGATTGGAATGTGAAAGTTGGAAACAGAAGGACTGGTAGTTGGAAAATATGGACTTGGTGATAGAAATGACACCAGAGATTGCATGATAGAATTTTGCAAGACTAACCACTTCTTCTTTGCAAATACCATTTTTCACCAACATAAACAGCAACTATACATGCGGACCTTGCCAGATGGAATCCACAGGAATCAAACTGACAACTACATCTGTGGAAAGAACAATGGAAAAACTCAGTACTATCAGTCAGAACAAGACCAGGGGCCAACTGTGGAACAGACAATCAACCGCTCATATGTAAGTTGAAGAAAATTAGAACCAGTCTGCAAGAGCCAAAGTACGACCTTGAGTATATCCCACCTGAATTCAGAGACTATCTCAAGAATAGTTTTGATGCACTGAACACTAATGACCGAACATCAGATGAGCTGTGGAATGACATCAAGGACATTATACATGAAGAAAGCAAGAGGTCATAAAAAAGACAGGAAAGAAAGAAAAGACCAAAATGGATGTCAGAAGAGACTCTGAAAGTTGCTCTTTAACACTGAGCAGCTAAAGCGAAAGGAAGAAATGATAAAGTAAAAGAGCTAAATACATTTCAAAGGGCGGCTTGAGAAGAAAAAGTAAAATATAATGAAATCTGCAAAGACAAGGAGTTAGAAAACCAAAAGGGAAGAGCACACTTAGCATTTCTGAAGCTGAAAGAACTGAAGAGAAAATTCAAGCCTGGAGCTGCAATACTGGAGGATTCTACAGGGAAAACACTGAACGACAGAGAAAGCATCAAAAGAAGATGGACGGAGTACACAGAGTCACTGTACCAAAAAGAATTGGTTGACGTTCTACCATTTCAGGAGGTAGCATATGACCAAGAACAAATGGTACTGAGGAAGAAGTCCAAGCTGCACTGAAGGCACTAGTGAAAACAAGTTTCCAGGAACTGGTGGAATACCAGTTGAGATGTTTCAACAAACAGATGCAGTACCGGAAGCGCTCACTTGTCTAGGCCAAGAAATCTGGAAGATAGCTACCTGGTCAACTGACTGAAGAGATCCATATTTGTACCTATTCCAAACAAGGGTGATCCAACAGAAAGCGGAAATTATCAAACAATATAATTAATATCATACGCAAGCAAAATTTTGCTGAAGATCATTTCACTGTACTGTTGCAGCAGTACACTGAAAGGGAACTGCCAGAAATTCAAGCTGGATTCAGTATAGCATGTGGAAGGAGCGATATCATTGCTGATGTCAGATGGTGTCATGGACTGAATTGTGTCCCCAAAAAATACCTTGTCAACTTGGCTAGGTCATGATTCTCAGTATTGTATGATTGTCTACCATTTTATCATCTGATGTGATTTCCCTGTGTGTTGTAAACCCTATTACTATAATGTAATAAGATGGATTAGCGGCAGGTATACTGACGAAGTCTAGAAGATTAGGTAGTGTCTTAAGTCAATCTCTTTTGAGATATACAAGAGAGAAGTGAGCAGAGAGACATGGGAACCTCATACCACCAAGAAAGCAGTGCTGGGAGCAGAGTGCGTCCTTTGGACCTGAGGTTCCTGGGCTGAGATGCTCCCAGACCAAGGGAAGACTGATGCATCACAAGGACCTTCCTCCAGAGCCGACAGAGACAGAAAGCCTTCTCCTGGAGCTGATGCCCTGAATTTGGACTTGTAGCCTACCACTCTGTGAGAAAATAAATTTCTCTTTGTTAAAGCCATCCATTTGTGGTATTTCTCTTACAGCAGCACTAGGTGCCTAAGACAGATGGATTCTGGCTGAAAGCAGACAATACTAGAAAGATGTTTACCTGTGTTTCATAGACTATGTATAAGGCATTCCACTGTGCAGACCTTAAGAAGTTACGGATAACACTGTGAAGAATGGGAATTCTGTTAACACTTAATTGTGCTCAAGAGGGACCCGTACTTAGACCAAGAGGCAGTCGTTTGAACAGAACAAGGCAATACGGCATGGATTAAAGTTAGGAAAGGTGTGCATCAGGGTTGTGTCCTTTCACCATATTATTCAATCTGTACGCTGAGCAAATAATCCAAGAAGCTGGACTACATGAAGAAGAATGGGGCATCAGGATTGGAGGAAGGCTCATTAACAACCTGTGATATGCAGATGTTGAAAGCAAAGAGGATTTAAAGCACTTACTGATGAAGATCAAAGACCATAGCCTTCAGTATGGATTACACCTCAACATAAAGAAAACAAAAATGCTCACAACTGGACCAATAAGCAACATCATGATAAATGGAGAAAAGCCTGAAGTTGTCAAGGATTTCATTTTACTTGGATCCACAATCAACACCCATGCAAGCAGCAGCCAAGAAATCCAAGGACATGTTGCATTGGGCAAATCTGCCACAGAAGACCTCTTTAAAGTGTGAAAAAGTAAAGATGTCACTTTAAGGACTAAGGTGCGCCCGACTCAAGCCATGGTGTTTTCAATTGCCTCATATGCATGTGAAAGCTGGACAATGAATAACGAAGACTGAAGAAGAATTAATGCCTTTGAATTATGGTGTTGATGAAGAACGCTAAATACAGCATGGACTGCTAGAAGAATGAATAAATCTGTCTTGGAAGTACAGCCAAAATGCTCCTTAGAAGGCTGAATGATTCATCATCTCACATACTTTGCTGCTGTAACATAAATACTGCAAGTGGATGGCTTTAACAAAAAGAAATTTATTCCCTCACAGTCTAGGCGGCTAGAAGTTTGAATTCAGAGAACCAGCTCCAGAGAAAGGCTTTCTCTGTTGGCTCTGGAGGAAGGTCCTTGTCATCAATCTTCCCCTAGTCAAGGAGGTTCTCAGTCCAGGGACCCCGGGTCCAAAGGGCGCACTACGTTCCCGGTGCCTCTTTCTTGGTGGTATGAGGTCCCCATGTCTCTCTGTTCACTTCTTTTATATCACAAAAGAGATTGGCTTAAGACATAACCTAATACCGAAGATTGAGTCTTACCTCATCGACATAAACTGCCGCTAATCTCATCTCATTAACATCATAGAGGTAGGATTTACAACACAAAGGAAAATCACATCAGGTGACAAAATGGTGGACAATCACACAATACTGGGAATCATGGCCTAGCCACGTTGACACATATTTTTGGGGGACACACTTCAATCCATGACAGACATCATGCTTGGTAAAGTAGAGGGTCAGCAAAAAAAGAAGACCCTCAATGAGATGGACTGACACAGTGGCTGCAACAATGGGCTCAATATAACAACGATCGTGAGGATGGCAGAGGACCAGGCAGTGTTTTCGTTCTGTTGTACATAGGGTCACTATGAGTCGGAACCGACCTGACGTCACCTAACAACACAGTGTTTGCCACACAGCAGATACCAAATGAACATCTCTTGAATAAATGAATGAACCTCACAGCTTCAATCTCCTTATCAATAAAGAAGACTGTAGTTAACTCTTACGGTGGTTGTGAGGATTACTTGGAGTTTAAGGGCTAAACAAATTTTAATTCTCTTAGACAAGAGAAACAGCAGAATGAGAACTCTGTTTTCTTATGTTCATTACTATTTACTAGGTACAATATCATTCACTTTAGAATAAAAGCGAGTATGTCTGCCCATGCAATTTTAATTTTATGCCATGAAGTTACAGAGCTGTAACAATAAAATTCAACTTGAGGCATAAAGCGGATCTAGAACTTTAAACAAAAAGCCAGCTCATCTCAGACTTATGAAAAATCGTAACCAACCTGAATAACCATTATTCAAAGTATCTCCATCAAGGGAAAGTGGCAAGATGTCCAGGTTTAACAGGCCTTCTGAACAGTTCATATACAAATTAAAAAGAGTGTGTCTTACTCAACACCAAGGAATTAAACGTAATAGATACTTTATACATTAAAAATTGTAGACCAATATGAACCATTTACCGTGATATTTATGAATCAACCTAAGGTGACAATATAGGGTTACTGTAACAGTGATTTTCAGAGCATTTTTAGCTTTGTCATTGTTGTTAGGTGCTGTCAAGTCGGTTCTGACTCATAGTAACCCTGTGTACAACAGAATGAAAACACTGCCCAGTTCTGCACCATCCTCACAATCGTTGTTATGCTTGAGCCCACTGTTGCAGCCACTGTGTCAATCCATCTTGTTAAGGGTCTTCCTCCTTTTCACTGACCCTCTACTTTACCAAACATGAAGTCATTCTCCAGGAACTGATCCCTCCTGATAACATGTTCAAAGTATGTGAGATGTAGTCTCGCCATTTTTAGCTTTAGTCTTCTCCAATCAAAGCTTTCCACCTCTTATGAAGGAGTCCAAGATGCAAAGAAGGCAACCTGAATGGCTGGCTGAATGATTCTGTTGTTTATTTGGTAGAAGTGGCAGATAATGGATTCAGAGGCCTCCTGGTCCTCCTCTTTGGGAGAGGCCCTTCAGGAAGTACCCTTAAAGCATCATGCAAAAACCACAGGTAGAGAGAAAAGACCCTGTTGAAGGCTCCTGGGTTCAAGTCTTAGCTCTGTTTTCTGGCTATGTGGCTTTGACCAACTCATTTTCTAGTTTCAGCTTCATTACCAGTTAGCTGTCCTTAGAGTCCCCTGCAGTTCAAAATCTTTGGACTAGTGGTAAAGGCATTATGAAACTGATGAAGACAATGCAATGAGATGCTGTTTTGTCACATTCCTGGCTTATTCCCAATGGGCCTGTGCGGAAGTTCAATGTCATAACTTGCTGAAATCCCCCTACCCGTATGTCTACCAAAACCCCCCAAATAATATAATTCTTAATGTACCAAGTTTGGTGTAACAAAGTTAATGACTAGAAGCACACACCCTCATACCTGTCATATTTTTCAGAGAGGCAAGAAGGCCTCTGTTTTGAATGGGGACGTTCTTTTATATCCAAGAGCTCCTCCTGAAAAGAGAAATCAAATGGTGATTTAGAATCAAATTTCTCAGGTCACACGCTTTCAATTTATTTTTGTTCTGAGTAATTCTGAGTGTCTGCCTGAAGCATTTCAAGTAGTTCTTATTTATTTTTACCTTGACTTGTCCCAGAGGAGCCCTGGTGGCACAGGAGTTAAACTCTGGACTGCTAATCAAAAGGCTGGAGGCTGGAACCCACCAGCAGCTCCATGGGAGAAAGAGGCAGCACTCTGCTCCCATAAAGATTTCCAGCTTTAGAAACTCTATGGGCCAGTTCTACTTTGTCCTATAGGGTTGCTATGAGTCAGAATCAACTCGACGGCAATGGGTTTGGTTTTCTTGGTTTTGACTTGTCCCAGAAATGACTGGAGTGAGATCCCGGTTCTTACAAGCAGCTCAGCGGCAGTATCAAATAACTTAATAGTGATCAGTTTCTTGCTGAAACACATTTCTCTGATAAACTGCTGTTCAATAAGGTTATTTTCAGTTAACACTGAATGCTCACCAAGGCACAAAAACTGCAGCCATACATAAAACCTCCAGCTAATCTTACCACTCTTAAGTGCCATTAAGATGCCAATTAACAAGTGGATAGCTTTTTTTTTTTTTTTAATGTATATTGAAGTCGCAAGAATAAAATAGCAACCCACAGCGAACATCATACTTAATGATAGAAGACTGAAAGCTTTTTCCATAAGATCAGGAACAAGACAAGGATGCCCGCTTTTACCACTTCTAGTCAACAAAGTACTGGAAGCACTAGCCAGAACAATCAGGCAAGAAAAAGAAAAGGCACCCAAATTGGAAAGGAAGAAATAATGTCTGTGTTTACAGTTGTATTTACAGATTATATGATCTTACATATGTAAAATTATAAAGACTACACACAAAAGCTGTAAGGGCTAATAAATTCAGCATAACTGCAGGATACAAGATCAACATACAAAAATTCATTGTATTTCTATACACTAGCAGTGGCCATTCCAAAAGGGAAATGAAGAAAATTCCAATTATAATACCATCAAAAAAATAAAATGCTTAGAAATACATTTAGCCAAGGAGGTAGGTATAAGACTTGTTCACTGAAAACTACAAAACACTGCTGAAAGAAATCAAAGATCTAAATAAATGGAAAGATATCCTGAGTTTATGGATTGGAAGACTTACATTATTAAGGTGGCAATATTCCTCAACACAAACTACAGATTCAGTGCAATCCCTATCAAAATCCCTATGGCCTTTTTTTTGTAGAATTGGAAAAGCAAATCCTAAAATTCATATGGAACTGTACCCTTAAAATTGTACTCCAAATGGCTAAAACAATCTTGAAAAAGAAAGCTGGAGGACTCACACTTCCAATTTCAAAATATACTATGAACCTACAGTAATCAAAACAGTGTGGTACTGGTATAAGGACACACAGACCAATCGAATAGAATTGAGAGTCCAGAAATAAACCCGTACACTTAAGATGAAATTATTTTCGGCAAGGGTGTCAGTTTTTTTTCTTTCTTGGTCCTCTTCTTTTGTTTTGTTCTGATGATTCCTGGCAGGCATGACTGGCGTGGTGCTCTGGTTGTTGGACTTGCCATGTAGGAGCACTCCCTACCTGTGTCCATGCAAGGAGGGTGGCAGGCAGGTGTGGGAGCTCAGTCTCTGTTCACTGGTCTTGCAGTGTGGCTGAGGGTGGGCTGGTCAGGCTTTGGCCTCCGTCTGTCTTCAGTTCAGTGGTACAGCAGCAGGGTAGTAGTGGATGGGGTTTGGTGGGGCAGGAGGGAAGAAGACAGGCTCGTGCTGTGGTCCCCCAGTCAGGTGAGGTGATCTGGGTATGGGACCCTCTGTCACCTCTGATCAGGAGGATGGGATAAGGGGGAGTACATCCCTCTGGCTAGGATATGCACGTGCCGGGGCACCTCATGCCACTACAGCCAGCAAGTGAGACCTGTCCCCTGTCGAGTGTGAGCAGGGAGGGCCAGCAGGGGATGCTCTGCAGGTCCACTGCCTTGGGCGCGCCACTCACTCAAGGTCAGAGGCCGCTGCTCCTGAGTAGTATCTCCAGTTCTGGATCCTGGCTCCCTCTCTGCTTCTGTTTCTTTCCTTGTGTGTCTATAGAGTTTCTCTGTCCCTTTTGGGAAAGTAGTGAAGTTGCCTTGCTGTTTTCTTCACATGAGATTGCTGTTGGCTTTGTCCTAAGATGACTGTGTCAGACTGGGACAGCAGGCTGAGTTCCTCCGTTGTTACTCCTCTTTCGCTGCTCTCACTCACTTTTTCCTTCCAGTTAGTGTTCAGTTCAGTTCTTAGTCCTTTTTTGATGTTCAGGGTTCCTGGATTGTTATTTGCATCTGTTTCACTTGTTTCTTTCAGTCTTTGGTGCATGGGGACATTATGGTGTATGTGACTAAGCTACCATATTGGCTCTGCCCCTTACCTAGGAATCTTAAAAATAAATTTTTACCTGGCCTATTTTTAAATTATTCAATAAATAATCAATAGATTTTATCTTTTTATTTTTTATTGTACTTTAGATGAAGGTTTACAGAACAAATAGCTTCCCATTAAACAATTAGTACACATATTGTTTTATGATGATGGTTAAGAACTCCACGACATTTCAACACTGTCCCTCCTCCATCCTGGGTTCCCTATTACCAGCTTTCCTGTCCCCTCCTGCCTTCCAGTCCTTGTCCCTGGACTGTTGTGCCCCATTAGTCTCATTTTTTTTATGGGGCTATCTAATCTTTGAGTGAAGGGTGAACCTCAGGAGTAACTTCATTACTGAGCTAAAAGAGAGTCCGGGGGCCATACTCTCGGGGTTTCTCCAGTCTCTGTCAGGTCAGCAAGTCTGGTCTTTTTTGGTGAGTTAGAATTTTGTTCTACATTTCTCTCCAGCTCTGTCTGGAACCCTCTATTGTGATCCCTGTCAGAGCAGTCAGTGGTGATAGCCAGGCACCATTTGGTTGTACTGGACTCAGTCTGGTGGAGGCCGTAGTAGTTGCGGTCCATTACTCCTCTGGACTAATCTTTTCCTCATATCTTATTTTCTTCATTCTCCCTTACTCCCGAAAGAGTGAGACCAGTGGAGTATCTTAGATGGCTGCTCACAAGCTTTTAAGACCCCAGAAGCTACTCGCCAAGGTAGAATGTAGAACATTTTCTTTATAAACTGTGTTATGCCAACTGAGCTAGATGTTCCCTGACACCATGGTCCCCACAGTCCTCTGCCCAGCAATCCAGCCCCTCAGGGAGTTTGGATATATCTATGGAGGTTTCATGACCTTTCCTTGTACAAGTTGTGCTGGCTTCCCCAGTTTTGTGTACTGTCTTACCCTTCAAGGGTGTCAGTTCTTGTTGTGAAAGAATAGACTCTTCAACAAATGGTGCTGGGACAACACGATATCCACATGTAAAATAATGAAGCCAGGCCCCTACCTTTTGCCACATACAAAAATTAACTCAAAATGTGTCAACGACCTAAATTTAAGAGCTAAAACCATAAAATTATTAGAAGAAAACAAGGGTAAATATTCATAACTTGGATTTGCCAATACTTTTAGATATACGAAAATTAGGAAATTCATGAAAATTAGAAACTTTGGTGCAGGAGGTGGAGCCAACATGGCTCCATAGACAGAAGCACCACGATGACCCTCTACAGCAAAGACCCAAAAAACTAAGTAAAACAGAGATAAACGTCAATCCTGGAACCCCAAGCATCAAATGAAGAGCTAAAGAACTCAACTGAGCACCGAATGGAATAAGAAACCAGAAAACACAGAGTGAGGAGAGTTATGAGTGGAGGCCCGCTATCAGCTAATGCAGCATGGATCCACCATCTTGGAATCCTGTTGGAGACTGGCGGACAGAGAGTATGTGAAGGCAGATTCACCAAGCTCCCAGCAGGAGACAGAGCACCTGGTAACCAGTGAGACACGCCTTCCCAATCCCTCCTCCTGCCTCCCCCTGTTCAACCTTTGCCATTTCCTAGCTGGCTGATCTGCGGCTTCCTGGTGGGCCATGACCGTGGCACAGGAGGCGCCATTTCCTTGCCACGTGCATTTGCTCTGCCCACACTGGCCAGCTTCTTCACTGCCATTTCTTTGTTGCTGGTGTTGCACTTTTTCGGACTCTTTTGGTTTCTTCCCTGCCTCTCACCTCCTTCCCCTGAACACCTGACTCTGTGTCCCATCTTTGCTTCTTCTTGACAGGCTGTGAAGCGCCGCTCAGCTGGGGAACTGCTTCCCCAATCAGCACAGCCAGGCTGGTGGAAACCCTAGGGGCTTTTTTTGTTTGTTTGTTTTCTTTTTAACTTTTTAACTTTCTTTACTTCTCGGTTTCTCTTCTTTTTCTACTTACATTCTTTTCCTGTCTCCTGAATACCTACTGCTGTATCATCTCCACCCCTACCAGCTGCACAGCCTGGGAGCCACTTCCCCGATCTGTGCAGCTGCATCGGTGGAATCCCTGGGGGTGGCTTTCTTAAAAAAATTTTATTTTCTTTTTGTTTGTCTTCATCTCTCCGTTTCTTGTCTCTTCAGTCCAACGGCAAGCTCCCTCAGCACTTTTTTTTTTTTTGCTCCTGTTTCTTCCTCCTCTCTTTTTTCTTTTCCATATCCACCTTAGCACCGCACATCAGAACTTCTCCTCCCCCTCCCTCCTGCCTATCTGCACCATGTGCTGAACACTGCACTCATGAGCAGCACAGGCATGACCCATTGGAACCTCCCCTGCACTGACCATCAGCTCACCTTGTCAGCCCTAGTACATGCCACAAACAACCCATTTCTGCCACTCCCCTGCAGATCTACCTGCCCTTCTGCACCATAGCTGAGCAACTGGCCCTGCCCATTGGACAAGAGGTGAAAAATATCGTATCCACAGACAAGCAAACAACAAAGAACGCATAGCCTACCTGCTCAGACATAACCAAATAAAACAAACAAACAAACAAAAAAAACAGGATAAAACAAACAAATCTACAGTCAATAAGTGAATAACTACCAAATGTCCCAAAGACAGCAGACAATTATCAAAACATACAAAAAAACAGGACAGGATGGTTCCAGGAGGTGTCTAAAATAAAACACCAGATGACTTTCCAGTAGACGAGCACTAGAACTACCTGATAGGAAATTCAAATCTCTAATATTCAGAGCCATCCAAGAGTTGAATCAAAAAGCAGACAAAAATGACGAAAAATAGACAAATTCATGGAAAAGGCAGACAAATTCATCAAAAATACAAAGAAATAGAAGAATTCAGGAAAATAATGCCAAAATTCAGGAACAAAATGCCAAAATAAATTCACGACTAGAAATTATACAAAAACAATAATTAGAAATCCAAAAGATAAACAAAAAGATTTCAGAAATGGACAGTGTCAGAGAAGAGCTGAGGAACAGGTCTGAAACAGTGGAAGACAGATCAGTGAAACTGAAAACAAACACTTGGATACAACTTTGAGGAAAAATCAGAAAAAAGAACAAAGAAAACTGAAGAAACTCTGCGAATTATGTGGGATACAATCAAAAGCTAAAATTTTCGAGTGATCAGAGTTCCAGAAAAGGGGGAGAAAACAGAAAACCCAGAAAGGATCACTGAAGAACTGCTGACTTAGAAAACTTCCATAATATCATGAAGGATGAAAAACTGACCATCCAAGAAGCTCAACAAACCCCATATAGTATAGACCCCAAAAGAAAATCACCAAGGCATGTCATAATCACACTCACTAAAACAAAAGACAAAGAAAGAATCCTGAGAGCAGCTCGAGAAAAATGAAAAGTCACATACAGAGAGGAAACAATAAGAGTAACCTCTGATTACTTGGCAGAAATGATGCAGGCAAGAAGGCAACGGGATCATGTATATAAAACCTTGAAAGAAAAAAACTGCCAACTTAGAATAGTATATCCTGCAAAACTCTCGTTCAAATATAGTGGTGAAATTAGGACATTTCCAGATAAACAAAAATTAAAGGAATATGTAAAAACCAAATGAAACGTACAAGAATTATTAAAGGGAGTCCTTTGGTTTGAGAACAAACAACATCAGACGACAGCCTGAATCTAGGACACAAGCTAGCTCCCGCCAGATACCAACTTAGGAAATGAACTCCCAAGAACTATTCAAAACCAAAAGATTTACAACAAGGAACCAAAGAGGTTACTCTGCAAATGACAACAACGTCAGAACAATAAAAAAAGGGAATAAATGGTGTAGGACAGAACTTTCTAATCGAGAGGAAGGCAAGGCGATACCAAGTAATAATAGACTGGTTTAAACTTAGGAAGATAAGGGTAAATGTCAAGGTAAACACAAAGTTAACAAACCTACTCATCAAAATAAAGAAGAAAAACATAAAGTCTCAGTAAAAACAAAATATAAAAACAAAAGAAATGAAAAAAAAAAAATCCACAAACAAAAAGAATTCAGCACAGGAGATAAGAGGAACAAAGATATTGTCAGCACTACAAAATGACAATAAATCACACGTATCAATAATTACACTGAACGTAAATGGCCTAAACGCACCCACAAAGAGACAGTGAGTGTCAGAATGGATAAAAAAAACAGGATCTGTCACTATGCTGTCTACAAGAGACACACCTTAGAAACAAAGACATAAATTTATTAAAACTCAAAGGATGGAAAAAATATATAAATAGCCATCAAAAGAGAGCAGGAGTGCCAATACTAATCTCAGATAAAACAGACTTTAAAACAAAATCCACCATAAAAGACATAGAAAGGCACTACCTCATTACTAAAGGGATGATCCAGCATAATGACTTAACCGTAATAAACATCTACGCACCCAATGACAGGGCTCCAACATACATAAAACAAACTTTAGCAGCACTGAAAAGAGAAATTGACAGTTCCACTGTAATTGTAGGAGACTCCAACACACCACTCTTGGTAAAGGAGAGAACATCTACAAAGAAACTCAAAGATACAGAAGATCAAAAGGCCACAATCGGTCAACCTGAACTCAAAAACATATATAGAACACTCCACCCAACAACTGCAAAGTACACATTCTTTTCCAATGCACATGGAACACTCTCCAGAACAGACCACATATTAGGCCACAAAGCCTGAGAAAATACAAAGTACCTTCTCTGATCACAATGCCATCAAGGTGAAATTAACAACAAGATGAGCAAGGAAAAAAAAAATCAATTACACGGAAACTAAATAACACCCTGCTTAAAAACTACTGGATAACAAAAGAAATAAAAGATGGAATCAAAAAATTCCTAGAATCAAAGGAGAATGAAAACATATCATACCAAAACCTCTGGGACACAGCAAAGGCACTGCTCAGAGATCAATTTATAGCGATAGATGCACATGTCAAAAAAGAAGGGACAAAATCAAAATATTAGCTACACAACTTGAATAGAAAGAGAACAGCAAAAGAAGCCTACAGTCACCAGAAGCAAGGAAATAATAAAGATCAGAGCAGAAATAAATGAAACAGAGAACAGAAAAACAATAGAAAAAGAATCAACAAAACCAAAAGCTGGTTATCTGAAAGGCTCAACAGAATCAACAAACCACTCGCCAAACTGACAAAAGAAAAACAGGAGAGGATACAAACAACCCAAATAAGAAATGAAATGAGGAACATTACAACAGACCCAAATGAAATAAAAAGGATCATAACAGAGTATTATGAAAAACTATACTCTAACAAATCTGAAAACCTAGAGGAAATGGGCAAATTTCTAGAAACACACTCCTACCCAAACTATCACAAATTGATGTTGAAAATCTGAACAGACCCATAACAAGAGATTGAAAAGGTAATTAAGAAACTCCCAACAACAACAACAAAAAACCCTGGCTCAGATGGCTTCACTGAAGAATTCTGTCAAATATTCTGAGAAGAGCTTACACCAGTACTACTCAAATTATTTCAGAACATAGAAAAGGAAGGAATATTTCTGAATTCATTCTATGAAACCAGTATAACCCTGATACCAAAACCGGCAAAGACACCACAAAACAAGAAAATTACAGACCAGTATCTCTCAAGAATACAGATGCAAGAATTCTCAACAAAATTCTAGCCAACAGAATTCAGCATCATATTAAAAAAAAAAACACATCCTGATCAAGTAGGAGCCATACAACATATGCAAGAATGGTTCAACATTAGAAAATCAATGCAATCCATCACATAAATGAATCATATGAGCATATCAACTGACACAAAAATGCATCTGACAAAGTCCAACACCCATTCCTGATAAAAACTCTCAATAAAATAGGTATAGAAGGGAAATTCCTCTCATAATAAAGGGCATCTATACAAAACAAGGGAAATTCCTCTCATAATAAAGGGCATCTATACAAAACCAACAGCCAACATCATTCTTAGTGGAGAGAAGCTGAAAACATTCCCCTTGAGAACAGGAACAAGACAAGGATGTCCTTTATCACCACTCCCATTTAACGCTTGGAGCCCTGGTGGTGTAGTAGTTAAGAGCTGGGCTGCTAACCAAAAGGTCAGCAGTTCAAATCCACCAGCTGCTCCTTGGAAACCCTGTGGGGCAGTTCTACCCTGTCCTATAGGGTCGCTATGAGTCAAAACCGACTCGACCGCACCTGACAACAACAACATTACTTAACATTATACTGGAAATTCTAACTAGAGCAATAAGGCAAGAAAAAGAAATAAAGGGCATTCAAACTGGTAATGAAGAAGTAAAACTGTCCCTATTTGCAGATGATATGATACTATACATAGAAAACCCAAAAGACTCCATGAGAAAACTACTGGAACTGATAGAAAGATTCAGCAGAGTGGCAGGATATGAGATAAACATACAAAGATCAGTTGGATTCCGATACACCAACAAAGAGAACAACGAAAAGGAAATCAGGAAAACAATATCGTTTATAATAGCCCCTAAAAAAAAAAAAAAACACTTAGGAATAAATCGAATCAGGGATGTAAAAGACCTATCCAAAGAAAACGACAAAACACTACTGCAAGAAACAAAAAGAGATGTACATAAATGGAAAAACATACCATGCTCATGGACAGGTAGACTCAGCATTGTAAAAATGACAATTCTACTCAAAGCAATCTACAAATACAATGCAATCCCAATCCACATACTAGTAACATTTTTTACAGAGATGGAAGAAAACAATCATTAACTTTATATAGAAAGGGAAGAGGCCTTGGAAAAGTAAAGCATTATTGAAGAAGAAGAATAAAGTAGGAGGACTCACACTGTCTGACCTCAGAACCTACTGTACAGCTATGGGAGTCAAAACAGCCTGGCACTGGTACAATGACAGCTACATAGACCAAGGGAATAGAATTGAGAACCCAGATGTAAATCCATCCACCTACGGTCAGCTGATCTTCCACAAGGGCCCAAAGTCCATCAACTGGGGAAAAGACAGTGTTTTTAACAAATGGTACTGGAAAAACTGGATGTCCATGTACAAAAAAATGAAATAGGACCCGTACTTCACACCATACACAAAAACTAATTCAAAATGGATCAAAGATCTAAATATAAAACCAAAAATTATAAAGTTCACAGAAGAAAAAATAGGATCAACATTAGAGACCTCAATACATGGCATTAACAGTATACAAACTATAACTAACAACACACAACCTCCAGAAGATAAGCTAGATAACTGGGATCTTTTAAAAATTAAACACTTACTGCTCATCAAAAGACTTCACCAAAAGAGTACAAAGTGAACCTACAGACTGGGAGAAAAATTTTTGGCTATTACAAGTCTGACAAAGACCTACTCTCTATAAAATCTACAGGAAAATCCAACACCTCTACAACAAAAAGACAAATAATCCAATTTAAAAATGGGCAAAGGAAATGAACAGACACTTCACCAAAGAAGACATTAAAGTAGCTAACAGATATATGAGAAAATGTTCACTATCACTAGCCATTAGAGAAATGCAAATCAAAATCACAATGAGATACCATCTCGCCCCCTGGCATTACTGCCAGGAATAAAAAACCAAAGTAACAAATGTTGGAGAGGCTGCAGGGAGACTAGAACTCTTATGCACTGCCAGTGGGAATGCAAAATGGTACAACCATTCTGGAAAACGACATGGCACTTCCTTTGAAAGCTAAAAATAGAAATACCATATAATCCAGCAATCCCACTCCTAGGAATATATCCTAGAGAAATAGGAGCCGTCACACAAATAGACATATGCACACTCATGTCCACTGCAGCATTGTTCACAACAGCAAAAAGATGGAAACAACCTAGATGCCCATCAACAGATGAATGGATAAACTATGGTACATACACACAATGGAATACCATGCAACGATAAAGAATGATGAAATCTGCAAAGCATCTCGCAACAAGGATGAATGTGGAGGGCACTGTGCTGAGTGAAATAAGTCAATCACAAAAGGACAAATACTGTATGAGACCACTACTCTAAAAACTCATGAAAAAGTTTACACACAAAAAGAAACCATCTTTGATGGTTACAAGAGAGGGGAGGGGTGGGGGTAGAAAAACACTAAATAGACAATAGATAAGTGGTAACTTTGGTGAAAGGTAAGATAGTACACAATACTGGGGAAGCCAGCACAACTTGTTCAGGGTAAGATCATAAAAGCTCCATGGACAAATCCAAACTCCCTTAGGGACTGAATTACTGGGCTGAGGGCTGTGAAGACCATGGTCTCCAGGAACATCTACCTGAACTGAACTGACATAACATAGTTTATAAGGAAAATGTTCTACCTTCTACTTTGGTGAGTAGTGTCTGGCGTCTTAAAAGCCTGTGAGCGGCCATCTAAAATACTCCACTGGTCTCACCCCCTCTGGAGCAAGGGAGAATGAAGAAAACTAAAGATACAAGGGAAAGATTAGTCCAAAGGACTAATGGACCACAAGTACCACGGCCTCCACCAGACTGAGTCCAGCACAATTAGATGGTGCCCGGCTACCACCACTGACTGCTCTGACAGGGATCACAAGAGAGGTTCCCAGACAGAGTTGGAGAAAAATGCAGAATAAAATTCTAACTGAAAAAAAGATCAGACCTTCTGGCCTGACAGAGACTGGAGAAACCCTGAGAGTACGGCACCCAGACACCCTTTTAGCTCAGGAATGAAGTCATTCCCAAGGTTTACCTTTTAGCCAAAGATCAGACAGACCCACAGGACAAAATGAGACTAAAGGCGCACACCAGCCCAGGGGCAAGGACTAGAAGGCATGAGGGGACAGGAAAGCCGGTAATAGGGAACCAAGGTCGAGAAGGGAGAGTACTCACATGTCACGGGGTTGTTAACCAATGTCACAAAACAATATATGTACTAACTCTTTAATGAGAAGCTAGTTTGTTTTGTTAATCTTCATCTAATGTACAAATAATAAAAAAGAATGAAATGAATAAATGGAATACCTGCAGCTGAACTTGTTGCTATGGCTAGAACCTCCACCGCCACCCCCACCCCCCGCCCAAAAAAAAAAAACCTTTGTGCAAAGAACACTATCAAGAAGAGAATGAAAAGTCAATCCACAGAATGGAAAAAATATGTGCAAATCATGTTTCTGGTAAGAATCCAGTATCCAGAATATATAATGAACTCCTACAACTCGACAATAAAAACACATTACACAACCCAATTAAAAATGGGTAAAAGATTTGAATAGACATTTTTCCAAGGAAGATATGCAAATGGCCAACAAGTATATGAAAATGTACTTATTATTACTCATTACAGAAATGCAAATCAAAACAACAAGAATAGCACTTCATACCCCACCAGAACAGCTAAAATGAAAACAAAAACAAAAAAACAGAGAATAGTAAACGTTGGCAAGAATGTGGAGAAAGTGGAACCCTCATCCATTGCTGGCAAGATTGTAATACGGTGCAGTTTCTAGGAAAACACTATGGTGGGTCCTCAAGAAGTTAAACACAGAACTACCATATGACCCAGCAATTCCACTCCTAGGTATATACCCATAACAACTGAAAGCAGAGACTCAAACATACTTGTACGCCAATGTTCATGGCAGCATTATTCACAACAGCCAAAAGGTGGAAACAACCCAAGTGTCCATCAACAGATGGATGGATACATAAAAACGTGGTGTATATAATAAACTAGGCAACATTATTCAACCATAAAGAGAAATGAAGTTCAGATACATGCTGTGACATGGGATGAACCTTGAAAACATTATGCTGAGTGAAATAAGTCAGACATAAAAAGACAAACACTGTACAAATTTACTAATATGAAATATCCAAAACAGGCAAATGCATAGAGACCAAAGGTTTTTAGTGAGTACCAGGGGCGGGTCCAAAAAAAACTCCGTTGCCATCGAGTCGATTCTGACTCATATGACCCTATAGGACAGACCAGAACTGCCTCTATAGAGTTTCTAAGCAGTGGCTGGTAGATCTGAACTGCTGACGCTTTGGTTAGCAGCCAAGTTCTTAACCACTATGTCACCAGAGCTCCAGAGGTGGGTAGGAGGAGGAAATAGGGAGGTATTACTTATGGGATACTGAGTTTCTGTTAAAGGTGACAGAAAAATTTGGAAATGTAGGGTGGTGATGGTTACACAACATGGTGAACTTAATGCCACCAAACTCACATGTAACAATTTCAACTGAAATGGACAATATTTGTTGCACATATTTCAACATCATTTAAAAACAAAAACCCCACAGTAAACCACTACATCACACCCACTAGGATGACTGCAATCAAAGTTACCATATAACCCAGCACTCCACTCCTAAGCATATAACCAAGAGAAGTGAAAACATATGTCTACACAAAACCTGTACACGAATGTTCACAGCAACATTATTCATAATAACCAAAAAGCAGAAACAATCCAAACATCCAACAACTGATGAATGGATAAACAATATGTGGTACATGCATACGATGGAAGATTTACTCAGCCATAAAAAGGAATGAAGTACCTATATGTGCTGCATAACATGAATGAACCTTGAAAATATTATGCAAAGTCAAAGAAGCCAGAGATAAAAAGTCACATATTATATGATTCCATTTCTATGAAACGTCTAGAATAGACAAACCTATAGAAACAGAAAGTAGAATAGTGGTTGCCAGGGAGAGTGGGGAGAGGGGAATGGGGAATGGACAGTAACTGATAACAGTTATGGAGCTTCTTTTTGGTGTAATGAAAATGTTCTATATTAGATAGTGGTGATGGATGCACAAGTTTGTGAATATACTAAAACCCACTGAATTTTACACTTAAAAAATGTGAATTTTGTGTATATGAGTTATATCTCAATCAAAAAACATTAAAAAAATAAAAAGGAAACGAATTTAAGAGAGTTCAGTTTCCACAGGATGTTCAGTTTAACTTCTCTTACAGATTTATTGTGCTAATCACAGACTGATAAATGCAAACTACCCTCAGGTACAAAAAAGTTGCTCAGGTAGGTAAAACATTTTAATGTTTGCTCCCATGTTATTCCAGTTTTCTTTGCTGAGTTTATGCTTGGCACATACTGTTGTGAATCTGTGCTCAGGTGACGACTGTACAAACTTGACAGGCCTGTGAGAACTGGATTAAGAGCAGCAAGCAGCTGCACACAGGCAATGACCACGCCTGTGGTACCGTTTGTGCCAGGGTGCAACTGTGACTCAGTGCAGTGGCTAAAACACAGCTCAGCTGTCTGTAGGGGATGAAGAGCCATTTTCTTCACTATTAGGGTAAAAAAAAAAAAAAGAACTCTTGGGTTGTAAAAGCTGCTGGGCATAACTTTAAACATCTAGGTAAAACTGTACTTACTGTTCTTGAGAGCAGGGCTTCTTAACTAGTTCCATGGCCTCAAAGAGTACCAGACCCTGTGAAACCATATGCAGAATTATGCATTTGTGCAAATTCTGCAGTGAGGACTCATACCTTCAAAATATCTCCAGTGGACCCCAAAGAGGTTAAAAAATAATGCTTTATACTTAGCATGTTTCTCAAAATATGGTCCAAGGTCCACCTGGATGTTCAGGGAAACCTTCTCATCGGTTTTAGAGAGCTGACTGTGAGTTACTCTCCACTCGCAAAGTAGATGATGTATCAGCCAGAGAGGAGCCCCCCCTAAAATGGGGAGGAGACAACCACCAGCTAAGTGTTCTTGGGGGGGTATATACAGGGTTAGCTCGTTCCATAACTGTCCAAAGAACACCTCCTGTGTGCCAGGCTCAGTACCTGGCATATGCAGATGAATACTGTCCCCATCCCCATGGCTTTCAAGTCTCTCAAGACAAGTGTGCTTGAACTTGCCATCTCAACAAAAACCCCTAACATCAATTATTCCTGGAAAGGAATCCCTCTGGTATATTTTCAAAGAAAACCTTCAATCTGGCTAAAGACAAAATCCTTGGAAAATGCCCACTCTCACTGGGAGTGCTCCTTCCTGATGGGCATCCCAGGAGGGAATGTGAGATCAGCCTTTTGTAAAATCTTAAGAATTCACAGGTATTTACTGTGATAAGCTCTGATCATGGATGAATTCACTGCAATTAGCATCTGGACAACAGAAGAGTTAATACCTGCGACTCCACTTTCTGAACAGGTTACTAAAACTGGACCAGGCAAGAACAAGCTGCTAATTGCCCAACAGCCACACACCCAAAGAAGTATAAACATTTTCTAAGTTTCAGTCTTGCAAGGTGGGGCCAAGATGGCAAAGCAGCCAGACGCTTCCAGTGGTCCCTCTTGCAACAAAGACCCAAAAAAACAAGTGAATCGATTACATATGACAATCTAGGAGCCCTGAACATCAAAGGCAAAGTTGAGGAATCAGACCAAGTGGTAGGGAAGAGGGAGACATGGTTCAGAAGCAGAGAGGAGTTGCCAGACTTGACCCAGCAGGAGCCAGCGCCCTGCAGGCTGGATCAGCTGGTGTGCGTGGTGTGGCAAGCAGTAGTGTTTGGGATGCGTTTTCCACTTCGGGAGAGACTGAGTGGCAGACAGTCTGCTCGGGCCTCAGAGCCAGCAAAAAGCAGCGCTCAATCGGCAGAAGATAAGTACATGAGTCTATCCGACCGTGCAGATTAAAAAACACCCCATTTGGGAAGAACCTCTCTCCCATTTACCTGTACCCTCCCCCCTGTGCACCAGGTCCCCTGGGCCGGAAGTAGGACCCATCATGCGTCCCCAGCCATTCACCCAGCCTTGGAGAAGGAACAAATTAAAAAACAGGAAAAAATAATCTGCCAGCTCCCCTAAGCCAGGAACTCAGGGCAGGCACAGATCCTTTGCCTAGACATAGGCATAAAGGGTCCACGGACTTGGAATGCCTTTCACCCACGCCTAGACCTGTGTGGACCCATTTCAACAATGTAGGGCCTCATTAGCACAGTACAACAGGATACATACCTGAAGCTTAACTTCACTGTATCAGTCATATGGTAGAGTGGCAGGTTCGTGACATTTGATACCACTCTGCCCATTAAGCAGACTCCTCACCTACCCACACCAGGGGCCTGAGGATTGGTGGCTCCACTCACACCACCTAGCCACCTGCAACAGGGGTCCAAGAAAACGTAGCGCCTCCCAGTCCTTACAGCCAACAGCACTGGGTGCTCACAGCCCAGCTGCAAAACCCACCCACCTACACAATCCAGGGAACAGGGACACACTTTCCTCCCAGACACTCAGGGCAGCCGTCAGCCTCCTGCCTCGGTCAGCATGTGATTCCCTACCACAGCCAGATACCTGTGCCTACTCCAATCACCCCTGCCCCTCTAGGACTGTAGGTGATAACCTGCACCACACACTTGGTGATCAACTATCCGGACACCTGAGCTGAACCCATACAAGAAAAGTAAACGGACTCCTGGGCTCACATACCTAGTAACAGTTCTAACTACCTGGTGACGGGACTCGAGAGCTTCAAAGGCGCCAATAATCAAACTAGCTCACATGACCAGCCTATTTGGGCATATCAAAACAAAACAAGAAACTAGGACACAGTAAGCAAACATAAAATAAATCAATATAATAACTTATTGATGGCTTGGAGACAACAATCAATATCAAATCACATAAAGAGGCAGACCATGATGGCTTCAGCAAGCTCCCAAAGAATCAAGAAATTTTCCAGAGGAAGAGAACTTCTTGGAATTACCGGAGGTAGAATAGAAAAGATTAATATACAGAACTCTTCAAGAGATCAGGAAGGAGATCATGCAAAACATAGAACAAGCCAAAGAACACAGAGACAAAGCAACAGACGAACTTAAGAAGATTATAGAAGAGCATGTTGACAAACTTAAGTTGCAGTCTTAAAAAATATTCGTCAAGCCTCCCCAAAAAATGTATTTAGGAATTACTACTATGGACACCTACTTTCTTAATGATTAGTACTAAAGTAGAAAGCAAAAAAATTTGAATATAAGCCATGACAACAGTGATTACAATTCTCATCCAGTTTCTTTCTGCAGAAATAGCTCTACATACTGACAACATTCTGACATTAAAAAAGAATTACAAGTAAGTCACTTATAAAAAGAGGAAATATTACTGATCTTTGTAATATGAATTCAATTCACAATAGTAAAAAAAAAAAAAAAAAGAAAGAAATTAAATTAAAGTGGATGTTGTATAAAAAACCAGAGTTTTATTTCATTGTTCAGGGTCAAAGCACCCTAGTGGCCCAATACTTCTCCTGTGTACGTGCCTAGCTCTCCCTAAAGAAGGCAAACATCCCAAGACCAGCATTTAGGCTGGGTCCTTCACTTCTTCTCCCAGTCCCCACCCTTATACACTCACTAGCATAGGGCCTGGCCGGAGAGGTTCTCAAATGGTTGCTGAACTAACCTGATATTTAATTCTACAAAGTCATGTAACTTTTTTTGAAAAGATCAGAAAGCCCTTAAAAATAGATCACAATGGGATAATAGCATCCATACTTGGGACATGGGGCAATAGTGAACTACCAACACAGGGGGAATGTGGGATACATCCCACAGTCACCCCATTCGTGAGGTTTGTTTCTAAAGGGGTGCCATTTTGAACAGTTCTTGCAGGTAAGGATTTAAACTAGATCATGTAAGAGATGACCAGTAAGACTTTAGCACCTGGATTCACAAAGCTGATTCGATGCAAGGACTTTCTTCTCTTGAAAGAACTTACTTGAAACTGAGAAATTGGAAATTGAAAGGCAGGAAAACCTGCTATTTCCATTCATGTTTTTTCTATTGACCTGGCTAATGCAATAAAAATAAACCTTGGCATTTAACGTTTATACAACCAATAGAAACAATGTCAAACAGTAAGCAGGTAGAAAAATACAAGAAAGAAATTTAAAATATGAAAATCATTTTTAGGGTTTCATAGCATTACATCTTGGCTTTCTGGTTTCACAATGAATTGAGATGGGTACCTATAACAAACATAAACCATGACACTTAGAAAATAAGCATATTGATCTAAAGTTGCTGTATCTTCTTTTTCTTGTATTTTTGTTGTTGTTGCTGAATGCTGTATCTTTTTAATACTTCTCCCATCCGCATTACATCATAAGCAATGGTTAAGGCATGCTTGGCTGCTACCAAAAGGTCAGTGATTCAAACCCACTAGCTGCTCCACGGGAAAAAGATGTGGCAGTCAGCTTCCATAAAGATTAT
This sequence comes from Trichechus manatus latirostris, assembly GCF_000243295.1. Classification (NCBI taxonomy): domain Eukaryota; kingdom Metazoa; phylum Chordata; class Mammalia; order Sirenia; family Trichechidae; genus Trichechus; species Trichechus manatus. The sequence goes on from NW_004443997.1 coordinate 2,206,634, forward strand.
AGCCTTGGAAATCCTATGGGGCAGTTCTACTCTGTCCTACAGAGTCGCTATGAGTTAGAATTGACTTGATGGCAACGAGTTTGGTTTTGGTTTGTGCACTAGGCACTTTTTCTAAGCACCTGACATGCATTTTCTCATTTAATCCCCGCAAAAAAGCTACGAGGTAGGCACTATCCCACAACCATTTTACAGATGAGAGAAAGGATGAGATTCTGAAGGTAAGTGATCGAGTAAGTGGTAGAGAGGGGACCTTAACCAGGCAGTGGGGCTCAACAGCCCTTATCCTCTCCTCCACTTTCTTCAGAGGATAAGGGAAGGTGCCTGGCCCCCTCTGGCAGCTCTGCTACTTACTTGGTGCTGGGTTTCCATTTGTCCCAGTCCAGCGGAACCACTGAGAACATGGAGCCAGATTACCACTCCTTGGGCAGGTTGCCCCTAACTCTGCCTCCTCTCATAGTACCCTTCCCTGAATCGAAGATCCCGTCCCACAAATTTCTACATTAAAGGATTCAACTGTGAAATGACTGGCTCCTTGCCTAGCTATAGGTTCCCACCTAGAGTGAGAAGAGAGGGTACTCAGTACTCATGGGCACAAGGGCTCTGAAGGCCAACTTTTTAAGATGGCTTAAAATTGGAACAGGCAGGAAAGAGCAGTCAGAAGGCAGTATCTATTAACTAGGTTTTCTGCACAGCTGATGAATTAAGATTGTATAATGACTTTTTCATACAGTAATTCTGCTTCCCCAATATAAACACGCACTCCTATTTTTATATTAAGAAATTTGTAACTAAACATGCCAATGAAATGCCACCTTTCATAAACTCAGTTTATGAAAGATATGTACTAACTTATCAAAGAAGATGCTTTGTATAGAAAAAATTTATCCTCTAACTACTAATTTCAGCCTAGGATTTAAATCACAATTACTCTTTTCTCAGTGGCTTGACTTCAAGTCTTGTAGCTGATTCTCTCCAAGAAGACTAAGTACTCAAATCACTCCACTTCAGTTGCCTGTTTTCTTAATGATTTCAAGGAAAGGACATAAACAAGCTGTAGCACTGTGACCAACTGGCCCACCAGCCACAAATTAGGGTGGCTTCCTTTGAAGATCCGTGAAGACACTGATGACTAAAATAGGTCCAGTTCATAACCAGTCAAGGTAATGAAGAGCACACATAAAGTTATGCCCAGATAATCCAATGCCTACTTTTTAGCTGGTATATTTAACATGTGTGCTTAACACTAGTCATATCAAGCTGAAAGTTTTAAGCGTGCTCTGCTTTTATTCCGTCATCCAACTGGCAGGTAATAGCATTTAATAAGGTGTCAGCAGCGAAATACAGGAGCAAAGGAGGAACAGCATAAGGTATGTAAGCTCTGTGTTCTAAGATCAGTCTGTTCACTTGAAGAAAAAATCTGAATAGTGCAACAGCCAAAGCCCTTCTATTTTGTATTTCAATCAGAAGACATCACTATCAGAATAGTAGGTACTACGTTTCAACAACTGTTAAACAAGGGCCTCAGATGAAGGTAAGAAAAAGGTGAATGGGTTCCTAGAAGTTTTTCCACTAACAAACACCACCTGTCTCCTTTGATTTCCTAAACCAATGGTTCTCAAATTAGAGTCCGAGTCCTATGGAGGGCTTGTAAAATGCAGACTGCTGGATGCTACCCCCAGTATTTCTGATTCAGTACATCTGATGTGGGGTCCGAGAGCTTGCATTTCTAACAAGTTACCAGGTGATGCTAATGCTGCTCGGGATTACACTTCCAAAACCACTGTCTAAACCACTTTTAATTCATGACTTTCAAGTGAGACCCCACCTGATAACTTTAAAAAGTCCTTCAAACAATCCCATCATTTTAAAATATTACCAAAACATAGCTTCTGGTCTTAGAAACCTGGCATGGCAAAACGGACTCAACTGGGTCTGTAAATTATGGGCTAGGAGGCTCAAGGTAACAGGTGCATATGATAAACCCATTTATAACCATCCCAGTTAATCGTTACTGAGGCTTAAAGGTAGGACTGAAAGTACCAAAAGTTGAGTTCCTGACACACTCCTGGAAGCACAACAGACACCCTTCTCAACCCCAAGGAGCAACAATGCATCTGAGTTGCTTGACAACGCTATCGCCGTTTTCAAAGTTCCCCCAAAGAAGTGTTAGGCTTTGCTACTCAAAAGTATGGCTAGTGGAACAGCAGTTATCAGCACCACCTAGGAGCCAGTTAAAATGCCAAATACTCAGGCACACCCCTGACCTACCAAGTAGCTACTGGCACCACCTAGGAGCCAGTTAAAATGCCAAATACTCAGGCACACCCCTGACCTACCAAGTAGCTACTGGCACCACCTAGGAGCTTCTTAAAATGCCAAATCATCAGGCCTACCTCTGACCTACCACACTATAACAAGGTTCACAGGTGATCCCCAGGCACATTAAAGACTAAGAAGCTCACTGGACTAAAGATGTCCCAACCCACAGGGAAACTCTGATATGTGATCCTGAAAGTCATCTGGACTCCTCCACCTTCATGGAAGAAAAAAACATCACATTCATTACCCCAGAAGGCAACTGAATGCTAAACTAAGAAGAGATGAAGGTTAAGGGGTTCTCTCATCTTGCCAATGTGTTCATTTGACATTTTAGTAAACATCGCACATTTACAAAAGTTTTCACAAAATACACCACCAATATAAATCACTGACGGGGACAGTTCCCTTCTATGGCTTCTAGTCTGTAAACCTCAAGTGGCAGAAACATCATTAAATGCTTTACTTGTTCCAATAATTTGATCTTGGCATGTAGATGAGAGTTGTTGCTGTTAGTTGCTGTCCTGTTGATTCCAACTCATGGCAACCCCATGTGTGCAGAGTAGAACTGCTCATAGGGTTTTCAAGGCTGTGACCTTTATGGAAGCAGATCACCAGGCCTGTCTTCTGAGGCGCCTCTGGATGGGTTAGAACTACTAACCTTTTGGGATGGGGGGTAGGATAGATCAAATATTATTTCAGTCACGGAACTAACAGGCCATTTATTATAATGCTCAGATTACAAGAATGTTTCCAGTTCCTTTGAAAAGGAAAAAAGCTTAATTCTCGTAAAGAACCACATAAAATTACTGGAGTGTTGAGAAACATGTTTATTTAACCTGACAATACCCTAAAACTGCACTATTCCAAAATCGCCATTAACTAAATTCTCTTGAATAGAGGAGAAAGTGAACCTATCTCCAACTAAATTTGGGAGAGAAGACAGTTAAATACAAGCTCCACTGTTACTAATCTAGAAAATGTTTTTCTTAACCATTTCTTTAAGGCACATTTATCTAAGTATGGCAGAATTTGGAGGTCAGACTATCAAAAATGAACAATATCGAGCTTCTTTATCTTTGCTGGGGGCGCACATGAAGTTCGACCCTAAGAGAGACCAGTATCTTCCTAAAAAAGACTTATGCAGCAACATGGAAATATATGTGAAAATGAAATACACTTGCCATCCTCAGATCAGTGTGTGAAAGTGATTCACAAGTTTCTGTGCCTGGACTCTGCAAGTTCACTCCAGTCAGAACATTAACTCAAAAAGAACCCTGAGATTTGAAATCACATAAGTTTATAAAAGCAATATAAACCAGTTTCCCTTCATTTGATAAGCTTTCCCCCATTCAGAATTCACCTGGCAACATTTCAGGTAATGAACTTAAGTTTTGAAACACTACTCAAGCACTCTCAGGTTTGAAATTACATTTGGAAAAACAAATCTGAATGCAGAACTAAACTGAAATTTTAAAAGCTTTCTAGAAGGATACTTTAACTCAAATTCTGTTACGCCAAAACGGATTGTGCTAAGACAGCAATTAACCAGGAAACCTTTTACATCTGAAAACACTTTTTAACCTGGAGGGGCCCAGTTTTTTTAATATGGTAAAAACAAGTATAAATACAGCATTAGGTATTTTATCAAGTAGGTGACAGCAGTGGCACTGGTACACAAACAAGGTCTGGCCTTAAGACATTAACCAAGCAGTATCCTTGGAAGCCAGGGACAATGAGCCATGTTAAGCGTCCACGATTTGGTCCATACTAAGGGAACATCCTAGATCTAGACCACAGTAGAATACCCTTCCCACCAACAGTCCGAACTGCTTTAACGCTCTTCAGCACATTTTATGGACTCCATTATAGGGACCCAGAAATGAAATCACAGCTTCACTGTATCTTTTCATCCTCTTTAAAAACATTCAGTAGCCAATGAAATAGTGAAGCAATATCGTCAACAAATATAGCACTTTTAACAGTCTTTTTTTTGCTGGAAAAAGCAGATATGTAGGCACACAGTTTAAAATCATACCAAGTTTTTAGCTAGGAGAAATAGGATTGAAGTCTTAGTTTTGTGAGTTCATATCCAATTTGTAACAGGAAGTAAAATTAGCAGAATTAAAAAATCCAGTTACCATGGCCAAGTACACTAAACAGCATTCCTCTGGGGAGGTCAACTCTTAAGAAAACATCAACACAGAGAACACTGATTTTCGGAGGCATCCGAGAACTGGGCTTCTCACCATACAGATATGAATCAATAACATACCAGTTACATAGATGTGTTACAAAGCTTGCATGACAATGTATACTGATCCATAAATTCATATGGGATCTGAGCCCATATTCCCTTCACCTGAAAGCTACTTAGAAGCAATTTCTTTACACTCTTGGTAGTCACAATTCCAGAAAAACGTTCAAAACAATGCTTTACTAAATCTAGTTAGAATGTAGTCCATACAGTAGGTCAGAATAAAAACGACTACCACTTCAGATAATACTAATAAATGCCTACACAATGTTACTAACCTCCCGACATATAAAGAAACACTATTTCATTAATATCACAGCCTACTTTTGTATAGCGATGGGGGGATTTAGAGGACGGCAGCTTCTTCAGGTCAAGGAAAGCATCTCCATTTTCCGTTTCACCAACACTTCTCCTATCCATGGCTCCTCGATCTACAATTCTTTGCACCTGGAAGATAAACCAGCACAAACTGTCGTGGAGAATAGTATGTTTTCAAAAGTCTTGACTGCTTAAGAAATTGAAACTTTTTCATCTCTTAAGAAAGCAGGTTTAAAAAACAAACTTTAACCAAAAAAGAAAAATATCCTCACCCAACGATTATGCTATAAACCAGAACCCATTTGGAAATAAAACTACTGGTGCTCAGTTACCGCTCCCAGTAAAGTACCCGAGCAGCAACGGGGTAAGGAAAGAAGTAGAAGGTGCTCAGCTCAGGGCACAATCTTTAAAACAGCTTCAATACAAAAAGAAACCAAGATTACTAGCTGCCACCCATGGGGACCGTTTAGACAGTGGTGGGGGAAGTTCACCGGAGGGAGCAGGTAGGAGACTGGTTGGGGCAGGGAATCCGGGAACTCGGACTGTTGTAAAGTGCCTGTCACTTGGCAATGGACGGCGCCAAATACCCTTTATTAGCCGATAGCCAGGGATTGGGGACAGAGCCCTAACGCCCCTCACTCGGCCGGCCGCACCTGTGGCCATGTCAGGGACCCCCAGGGCAAGGAAGGGAGAGCGTCGGCTTCAGCTCCAAGACTCGGCTTGCCGGGCCGCGACCCCCAACCCCTGGCTCCTCGTTCAGGCCCCGGACGGGTGGTCTCCTCTGGAGGAAGGGCGGGGACGGTACTTACGGAGGAGAGGCGGACCAGAGGGAGCGGGGAGGCCGACTCCCCCGGCCCAGGCGCTCCGAGCTGAAGCCTACGCAGGCCCGCCGCCGTCCGCCCCAGCCCGGC
>NW_004443997.1:2212562-2220197 GCF_000243295.1 Trichechus manatus latirostris
CGCGCTCATGCACGCGACCCCAGGAGCGGCGCGCCCGCGTCCTTGTCCCCAGCTGGCCCAGCGCGCGGCCCCGAGACCCGCTACCGGGCCCTTACTCGGCTCCTCCGTAGCTCGGCGGCCCTTTGGCCCGAACGCCGCTTCCTGCCCTGCCGCCCGCGCCGGTCTGAGCGCTGCTCCCGCGGCCTTCGTTCTCCCCCACCCCCCTACCCGATCAGGCTGTCTCTCTTCAGCCGCCGTAACCACGGCCCGGCCCTCCGCTCCTCCTCTTCGTCCCCCTCCCGCTTAGTAACTCCCTCCACGCACCCGGGCCCGGCGCTGCCGTCGCGCCCGGATGTGAGGTGGCCGGCGCAATGCCGGATGGAAAAGAGCGGATCACGGTGCGCTCCTCGGAGCCGGGTCCTGAGTTGGCCAGCCAGCAGGGAGGGGGCGGTGGCGAAGCGGAGGCGACGGCAGTCAGCCCCGGTGCACGCAGGCAGTCGCCGCGGGCAGCCCCAGCAAACGAGCCGTATTCCCACGCGCGGGCGGGCGGGGAGCTCTGGGCCTGCGATACCACCTGCTTGGTCGCCTCGGATAGCGGTGGCGGCGAGGTGGGCCCAGTGCGGCCTGGTGCGGCAGCGCAGTTCGTGTTGGCGGAGAAATCTTGGGGCTTCGGCAGTGGGAATCTGAGTTAGGGGAACTTGGGATTTTTGGCGTCTTCCATACTAGTGGTGTGATTTGGGCAAACCTCTGACTTATTTGAATTTCGCTTTTTTCGTTTCTAAAACGGCTTATTTATAAAGAGGATTTGAGGAGATCAAGTGTTGCTGCATTAATCAGCAAATTTGCCACGATTGATTTTTGTCGAGATAAGGGCGACTGACAATTTCTTTGGAAATGTATTTCCCACCCATAACCTGCACGTGGAGGTGAAGTGCAGGTGTGGTTTGGTAAAAATGAGATGGTGAATGTCAAGCGTTCAGCACTTGTTGTCGAGACAGGGCACCGAAATTCAAATACAAGTTCCATATTTTGAGCAGTGCAAGCAACTGCCTTGCTGGGAAGGAGTGGTCAGGGAAGGTTTGACAGAGGAGGTCACATCTGAGCCTGGCCTACGGGAATATGATACGAGATGATGCATAGGCGTGGAGGGAAATGTAATTTTTCACGTGAAAGGGCAACAAAGCCTTCCATTTCTACCAAGGGGCCTATTTTCTTTGAGCTTCACTTTCTTCACTTGTGAAATCGGCATTGGAGTATGAGTTATCACTAAGCTCTTCCTCTGACAGTTTGTAACAACAATTTGTGAGACTTGGCAAGAGGAAACAATATTGAAAAGGTTTTTCTTCTGTAATATTGAATAAAATATGTTTCTTACAAATTTTCTTCACCCTGAGTCAAGAGAGAGGAAAACGTTTCCAAGTTGGCACCGCGTTTGCAGCCCAGCTCTGCCACCGCCTACAGGCCATGGAAAGTAACCAACCAAAAACCCACTGTGGTGGGGTGGATTCTGACTCGTAGCGACCCTATAGGACAGAGTAGCACTGCCTCGTAGGGTTTCCAAGGCTGTACAGACTGCCACATCTTTTCTCCTACGGAGTGGCTGGTGGGTTCGAACTGCTGCTCTCGTTAGCAGCCGAGCACTTTAACCACTGCACCAGCCAGGGCTCCTTGTGGAAAGTTAGGTAACTTACTTATCCTTAGCCTTAGTTTTCTCATCTCGTAAAATTGGGAGGATGATAATCCACTCTCTTGGCAGTTGTCAAGATTGAGATAAGGTGCGTTAAAAGCCTTATACAACCTCCATAAAGCTTTTTTTTTTTTTTAAGCCTTATACAGAATACAGCATAAACAATGGTCATTTTTATTAATTAAAAACCAAGCCTTCTTTGGAATCCAAGTTCTTCCTAAAGCTGGGAGAAATAGGCCTAGTCTAATCCCCTGGCCATTACGGAGTAGTGGAGAAGGCCCATTCTTTGAAGCTATTATATCCTGGCTCTGCCACTTAGTGTGAAACCTCAGCCAGCTGTTTCACCTCTCTGGAACTTGGTTTTCTCATCTGTCAAATAGGGATGACGGTACCTACTTTTCAGGCTTATAGAGGAAATTGGAGATAACATTACAAACATTGTTTCAGTTATCTATTGCTGTATAACAAACCATCCCCCAAATTTAGTGGCTTCAACCACCATTTATTTTGCTCATGAATGCAATTTGGGCAGGTTTCAGCTGGGGCAGCTCAAACACTGGAAGCTAGAATCATGTGAAGGCTCGCTTACATGCTTTGGCTGTCAGATGGGACTGCAGGGGTGTTGGCTGGAACATTACATATGGCTACTCCATGGTGGCCTGTGTTTCCACGCAACCTGGTGGCTGGATTTAAAGGGTGTGTCCAAAGAGAAGGAGCCAGATGCTGGTTTTTTGTTTTTTTTTTTTAAATAAACTTTATTATGCCAGTTGACCTAGATGTCCCCTGAAAGCATGGTCCCCAGACCCCCGCCCCTGCTACTCTGTCCCTCGGAATGTTCGATTGTATTCAGGAAACTTCTTAGCTTTGGTTTAGTCCCGTGTGCTGACTTCCCCTGTAGTGTGTACTGTCCTTCCCTTCACCTAATATTCGTCTTATCTATTTAGTGAATAACCCTCACTAGATGCTGTTTTGCCTTTTCTAACCTAGCCTTGAAAGTCACTGCCAGTTCTGCCACATGGCACATTCTCTTAGATGGGAATCACTAAGGCTGGCCTATATTTACGGGGAGTGGAACTAAAGAATTTGTGCACCTGTATTAAAACTACCATGGAACGTGAATGAAATAAGTTCTCAAGGCATCACAGCTATGATGATTCTGGTCTGGCTGGAGATAATTTCCTGGGCGGGTGCATGTGGGGGGGTGTATGTTTTCACAGGAGCCCTGGTGGCGCAGTGGTTAAAGTGCTTGGCTGCTATCTGAAAGGTTGTCAGTTTGAATCCACCAGCTGCTCCGTGGGAGAAGGATGTGGTAGTCTGCTTCTATAAAAATTACAGCCTTGGAAACCCTATGGGGCAGTTCTACTCTGTCCTATAGGGTCGCTATGAGTTGGAATTAACTCGATGGCAATGGGTTTGATTTGGGGTCTGTCCTAGCTAAGACCTATTCTTCCACCAGTCTCTTCTTTAGGCCTTGTAGGACCTTCGCCTCAACTCACATGATTCTTACCTCTCAAAGTCTCTTGTCCTTGTAAAAACAGAAGACAATTATTATCTAGGAATAAAAGTGATAATTTACTAAGGGAGTACATCTATAAACTTCTTTCACCTGTGCCCATGTAAAAGCTAGATGCTTGCAAATCCTTGTTTCATTGTAGCTTTTGAATGTTACTCTTGGCAAGGATGGTAATTTGTAATTCTAAATTCGGTCTTTTGCAACTAATAATCAAATTTCAGTATGAGGAAACCGTTTTGAAAGAGTGAGCTAAATCATTTATTCTAGTTCTGTACTAAGTGTTTGTCACATATTGATTTAGGTTTGAATTGTTCAATGACTGGCATAAGGGGACTCAAAGGTTCAGTCACTTGGGGGAATCAGCAGCCCAGTAGAGAAGCAAATTAAAATACTGGAAACCTAGAAATTACAAGAGCACCTGTAAGAGTGCTTAATGCCGGGCCATTATTCTCAGCAACCTCGTTTCACAAGGCTGGGATAACACCTCAACTGTCCTGAGCCTCTACAAATTGACTTTTTCGTGCTCCAAGGGTAATTCCCAGTTTCAAGAAGCCAGCTGTGGAATCATAGCCTCAGGGTATAGACTAAAAAGACATTAGAATTTAATAAAGGACTTCTGGAAGCTTACACAGCAAATCGGCAGAAACTAGACCCCTTCATCTTTGATTTCATATACAGGGACGTACTTAATACAGAGCCTGCTGTACTAGCCCGCTGTACTAGCTAGTGTTGTTATATACTATTTTCCTATCTTCTTATCTTTCCTGGCAGGACTAATTATTTTCGTTGTAACTCACGTGGAAATGCCTTTCATCTCTTCCTAAATAAGTTAAAGCTGAGGGTGGTGAATGCATGTAAGAGGAAGTATCAGCAAATCAACTAAAATCACCTAGATTGATTTATCCCGAATGCCGTAACTTAGATGTTATTGCGTAACTTACATATGATTTGTATAAACGTGCGTATAAAAAAAACCAACTTTACAGTAAGTAACAGTTACAGTGTTGGTTGGGAGGACTTTGAAACCAAATTAATTTTAAAACTCTACTTGGCCACATACCTTCTGTTAAGAATCATCCCTAAAAGGTTGGCTCCCTTGTCCCTCTGTTTAAATTAGAAAGTCTCCGTTTAAACACTTTCTTTTAAATTACAAAGATTAATATATGTAGAAAATAGAGCAAAAGTACGAATTACCTGAGATTCTAATCCCGAGACACTCAACAACAGTTGTTGCCTGATGTTTTTAACGTAAAGTCTTTCAAGCACTTTGACCCATAACGGTAGACTTTTGGTGTCTCAACCAGAAATAACACGTTCTTTCAAATGATGTTTATCAAAATGTGCCACCTACCTCCCCCATCCCCAAGATTATCAAGGTAGACCCAAATTAAAGAAGAACGAAATATTTACATTACGAACAATTAGTGCTAACAACTTATTTTAAAGGAAGAATTGTAAGATTAGCCCGGCTCTCGCCGAAAACGAGGTTCTAACCCCTTGCACGCATGCGCGCGCCCCAGGAAACCATGGGGAACAAGAGCCAGAGAGGCTCACAAGAGACCCGGAGGTGGGGGAAAGAAGTCGTAGGAAGCTGAGCTCAGAGAAAAGTGAGCCGATCCAGAGGGGAAAGACCGTCCTGTGGGTCGGCCCCGACGGTGCCTGCATCTACACACTTCAGAGCCAACTCGCTTTGCGGGCGCACGACGGAAGTTGGAGGTGGGAACCTGCCTGACTACGGCTGCGCAAATTCCAGGGTTGGGGGCGGGGCGTCCCCGCGCGCCGCGTCGCCTTGGAAACAGGGGTGGGGCCGGCGCGAGATCTGCGTCCGGTGGCGCGGGAAGTTCTGAAGCGGACGTAGCTGGCGCTGGCGTGAGGAGGAGGGTGTAAGTCCGCAGGTTACCGCAGCGACTTCTTCCCGCCCCGGGGCCGGAGGCCTCGGCCTTCATAAGTACGAGGCCCAGCCCCCACCGCCTCTGGCCTTTGAGCGGCGCGGCCTCTCCGGCTGTGAGCCCGGCGGCGAGCCCCCCTTGGAGTAGGGCCAGGTGACCTTTCCTGTGGGAGCTTCTGCTTCCTCCTCTAGTGAATGCGGGGGGTGCTGCCACCCGCGAGGCTGTGGTCTGGGAGTGAGGGGAGCGTGCAGGACGGCGCCCGCTTGCTTTCTGCCGGGCGCTTGTTATCTCCTGGGCCGGGGCGCCGCATCCCGTGCGCGTGGAAGGCTCCTTAGCGTGCGCCAGTCCGAACCCAAGGTCTCCAGATCCTTGCTTTCATGGCACCGGGTAGAGGACCGCTCTGCGCTCCTTCTGAGAGCCAGCACAACAGAGACCTTGACACTTCCCATCGTGGGAGATTGGGGCTTCGTTTTTATTTGATGAGAGGCCGTCCAGATTCCTTGTAATCTCTGAGTAGGTGTTCAGTAAATATTTATTGAATGAATGGTGTTAGGGACCTGGTTTCAGGTCCCAGCTCCGCCCTTTACTAGTTGATGATCTTGGCCACACCATCTATCAAATGTCTGAGATGGTAACAGCACCTACCGGATGGGATGGTTGTAGTAAATTGAGCTACGTACTGTGGCTGGCACAGAGTACCCGCTCCGTAAATGTGTTATGAATCTATACGTTTTAGACTGCGTGTTACCCTACGAAGTGCCATGAAAGTATGAGGCTCGGAGGTGTCAGGGAAGCTTCTTCGAAGAAATAGTTGAAACTTACCCTGGGACTTAAGATAAATTCAAGATTTCTTCGTTTTTCTTTAGCACAATCATTCATTTTTCAGTCATTGTTAGAAACTGCACAGTACTGGAGAAACTTGTTATTTAACATATTTTACATTAATTTTTACACTTTTCAAATTGATATAAGTGGTTCAAAAATTAAATATTAAAAGCTTATGATAAAAATAGCCCCCATGTCTCAGTTCCAATTTCCATTCTTCTGTTTGTTTTTCCTGATGTTTTTTATAAATCGGAAGGATAATTTATCCTCGGACAGTACTGGTATTTCTTATTTGTCAGTTTTACATATTATGTGCTGACTGTCATAAATGGGAAGCCGTAGTCACACAGTGGTTAAGAGCTTACCTGCTAGTTCTCCTCTATTGTATAGGGTCGCTGTGAGTTGTAATGTACTCCATGACAAGTTTTGTTTTTTTGTTTTGGTCATTCATGGGAGATAAGTACTTAGCTCTCTCAGATTTCCTTTCCTCATCTTTCCAAGTTGATTAATTTGTTGTTAAATTATTAGTGTCTACATTATGTTACAAATATTCACTACTGAACCAAGTGGAGTACTGTAACCCTTTCTTGGAGATCTCATCATTTTTTCTGTTTTCATTCTTAGAAAATAACTTTTAAAAAATGCAATTTACAAAGAATATAAATTTTAAACCAGAGATCTCCCATGTTCACCTAGTATTGAATTAATGAGAGGCAGCTGTTATGTAGCACTTCAGAAAATGTGATTCCTAAAAGGCTGTAGATAATTGACTTTTTTTAAAATTGTGCTTTAGGTGAAAGTTTATGGTGCAAATTAGTTTCTCATTCAAAAGTCTATACAAAAACTGTTTCGTGACATTGGTTGCAACCCCCACAAACGTGTCAGCACTCTTCCCCTTTCCCTTTATACCCTGGTTCCCCGAATCCATTTGTCCAGTTTTCTTGTCCTTTCCTGCCTTCTCGTCTTTGATTTTGGGCAGGTGTTGCCCATTTGGTCTCATATACTTGAACTAATAACGTGTATTGTTTGTTTTCATAGGCCTGTCTAATCTGTGGCTGAAAGGTGGACTTTCAGGAGTGGTTTCAGTTCTGAGTTGGGAGGGTGTCGGGGGGCCGTAGACTCGGTGGTTCCTCCAGCCTCTGTCAGACCAGTAAGGTCTGTTTTTTTTTTTCCCAGAAATTTTTTATTTTATTTTTTCAAATTAATTCTAGTTCTTGATTAACAAGAGGGCACTATAAAAAACTGACCACAGTAGCAGTTATGGGGTGGGCGGGGGTTGTCATAAGATAAAACAAATTTTACCTTTATTTATTTTACAGTGCACCTAATTTTTTAAAAAATATTTTATTGTGTTTTAGGAGAAGGTTTACAGAGCATGAGCCCAGTGGTTTGGTGAATCCCTCTGATGGTTATTTCCTTAGTTCCTATGTGTTTGGCTAGAGATACACCTAGTTAATGAAGATATCCTCATTTTGGCTCCCTGACATGTGAAGGTTATTATGATAAGGCCAAGAGAAAATCCCTGAACCCCTCTCTCTACCAAAATGATAAAACAACAGTAGCACCTAATCTACAGGAGTCACAGCCATTATTGCCATCACCAGTCTTGAATGATGGTTGTTTGGCAATTCCAATCATATCTCATCTAAAATGCTAGTTGATTCATAGAGAAGACAGGTGAAACTTGACTAATGATAAACTATCATCATATATTTAAAAAGGTGATGACTCCAATGGCAGCT
>NW_004443997.1:2228472-2241312 GCF_000243295.1 Trichechus manatus latirostris
GCTGAGTTCTTTATCTCTTCATTTGATGTTTTAGGGTTTCAGGATTGTTGTATTCTCTGTTTGGCTTAGTTTCTCGTATCTTTGCTGTGGAGGGATGGTGTGGTGCTTCTACCTAGAGCGGCATTTTTTCCTGTTTTTTTTTTTTTAATTTGAATTTTCCTCTACATTTTTTTCCGACTCTGTCCAAGACCCTCTATTGTGATCCTTGTCAGAGTGATCGGTGGTGGAAGCTGGGCACCATCTAGTTCTTTGGGGCTCAGGCTGGTGGAGGCTGTGGTTCATGTGGCCCACCAGTTCTTTGGACTAATATTTTCCTTGTGTCTTTGGTTTTCTTCAGTCTCCTTTGCTCCAGGTGGAATGGGACCAATATACTTATGTTAGGTGGCCACTTGAAAGATTTTAAGATCCCAGACGCTAGTCACCCAAGTAGGATGTGGAACATTTTCTTTACGAACTATGTTATGCCAGTTCACTTAGGACATGGTCCCCAGCCCTCAGCCCCAGTAACTTAGTCCCTTACAGTGTTTGGATGTGTCTAGGAAGCTCCTATGACTTTGCCTTGGTTAAGTTGTGCTGACTTCCCCAGTATTGTGTTGTCTTTCCTTTCACCGAAGTTAATGCTTGTCTACCATCTAGTTAGTGATTTCCTCTCCCCACCCCTCCCTCATAACCATCAAAGATTTTCACCCTTTTTCTTGTAGTTAAAAGGGGAAAATAAAAGATTTTTTGATTCATGAAGAATCTGCTCACTAAGAAGTATATATTAAGCCACTGTCTGAACTTCCATTAAAAAGAGATTAAACGGAGAATGGAAAAGAAGATCGACTCCAGGTGAGTGATGACTTTTGTCAAAAAAAAAAGATAACTGTAATTATGGTCCGTATAAAAGTTTGTAAACACTTTGTGAGGGAATAACCTTTTTCCTAAATCATGAATGGGCGAGGTAGGAATTAGGAATAAGAATTTTTTTCTTTTGTCATTGATACTTTGAATTTCTCATCTAGAGTATAATGCGCATTTCATACATTATGTTATAGTCAAAAAGTGTTTTGAATGTGTGAAAATACCCATCATTAAAATTCTGATTTTGACCAGAAGTGTTTAGGAGTGGTTAGTGAGGTTAGGAGTTACTACATCAATGCTGTGATTGGCTACTGTAACTTTCTTTGTTTTTGTTTTTTGTTTTTAATTGTGTTATGGTAAAATATATATAACAAAATTTGCCACTTTAGCTGTTTTTAAGCATACGATTCAGTGACGTTAATTACATTCATAATGTTGCACAGTGATCACCAGTATCTTTTTCATCACCCCAAACAGAAACTCTGTATCCATTGAGTAATAACTTCCTATTTCCCCTGCCCCCAGTTCCAGATAACCTCTAATATACTTTATCTCTATGAACTTTCCTATCCTAGATATTTCGTTTAAGTGAAATCATACAATATTTGCTCTTTTGGGTCTGGCTTCACTTAGCATAATGTTTTTAAGGTTCATCCACGTTGTAGTGTGTATTACAACCTCATTTCTTTTTTTTTTAATTTTACATAGCCAGTTGGTAACTATGAAGTTTAATATTAAAAAACAAAGATTAGTTAAGATTCTAAAAACATTAAAGCTATGGATATTGAGAATTACATATAGTTTTGCTTTCCAGAGTGATGATAAAATATGTATTTTTTTTTAAAGACAGATCTTTATTGTTGTAGTTTAAGTGAAAGTTTACATTTCAAGTTAGTGTCTCACACAAAAATTTATAGATACATTGTTATGTGACCCTAATTGCTATCCTTGTACTGTGACAGCACACTCCTCCTTTCCACCCCTGATTTCCCATGTCCATTCAACCAGCTCCTAACCCTCTAAAATATGTCTCATTTTAGTAATTAACATTTTTTTACTGTGGTAAAATATATGTAACAAAAAAATTGCCATTTTAACTGTTTTTAAATGTACGGTTCAGTGACTTAATTACCTTCACTATGTTCTGCAGCTATCACCACTCTATTTTCAAAAGTTTTTTGTCCCTCTAAATAGAAACTCGGTACCCCTTAAATAATAACTCCCCATTTTCCGCTCCCTCTAGTTCCTGCTAACCAGAAATAAACTTTTACCTCTATGCATTTGCTTTTTCTAAGTATTTCACGTAAGTGGAGTTATCTAGCATTTGTCCTTCTGTGTCTTAACTCATTTACTCAGCATAATGTGCTTTCAAGGTTCATCCATGTCATAGCATGTATAAGAACTTAATTTTTCTTTATGGCTGAATAATATTTCATTGTATCAGTATACCACACATTGTTTATCTATTCATCTGTTGAGGGACACTTGGGTTGTTTCTACCTTTTGGCTATTGTAAATAATGCTACTATGAACGTTGGCGTACAGGTATCTTTTTGAGTCTCTGCTTTCAATTCTTTTGGGTATATACCAAGGAGTGGATCTTAACCTTGTTCTAGCTCCTAGTCTCCTGCGCTTCCTTCTTAATTGAACACTAGATGAAAATATTCTTTGTAAACTGCATTTCTAAAGTTATTTTCTGAGAAAGAAAACTTAGAACAGACTGAGCCATACTCAGAAGTGTGGTTCACTCATTCTTCCTGTCCAGATGATGGTTGATCATGGTTGCTTTCAGCCCGCATTAAGGTTCTTTTGATTCCAAATAGAATGCAACTGTGACTAGCTTAGTCAAAAGAAGGGAATTTACAGGAAAGAGATGGAGGGGTTAGCTCTGTGGGCTCACAAACCTCAGATCGACAAGAGTGGGCATAGGATTCACAGCTAGCCAATTTTGAGTACCCCCCTGCCCTGGGCACAGTGATTGGTTCAGGGGTAGGCATGTGACCTCATAGGACCAATCAGAGGTTTTTCTTTTAAGGTTGAAACAACCATTTAAAGAGAGAGGCCCTCATAATGCTGGGGTTGCTATGACCAGGCTGGCAGCAGTTTCAGTCTCCACCATGCAGAGTTAACAGGGAGCCCCTGATGTAGGAGGTAAGCAGGTCAGCATACTGAGAGAAGTGGGAAGACCTGACAATGTTGAGACCTCAGTACTAGGCTCTGGTTCCTGCAGTTCTTTTTTCCATTCAGAATATTTCCAAAGTACAAGAGCCAGGAAATTAGCTTTTTGTGCTGGATATCTTCTTTAGTTTACTCCTCCAGATCTAATCTTCACTCTTCTACATCCAGGGACTTCTGACTTCTAGTTGGTTTTGACCGAAGGGGAGCCCTGGCAGGAGATTGTAGGGAGAGAGGAGAGTGAGGCTAGGGTGTTTATTCCCTTGACTCTTTCCTTGCAAGAGAGTTGGCTGTGTCCCTCCACTGAAGCTCATGGCACCTCGTAAGTTGGTAGACTCTATATGACTCTTCTCCTTCTGGGTTCTGGTAATTGTTTCATCTCCTTTTTTATTGTGGGAAAAAATTACTAATTCAGTTTCTTTGCTTGTTATAAGTCTGTTCAGAGTTTCTGTTTCTTCAAGAGTCAGTTTTTGTTTTTTTTTTTTTTTTTTTTTTAGGAATATGCCCATTTCATCCAAGTTATCCAATTTGTTGGCATACAGTTTATAATATTCCCTTGTGTCTTAGTTATCTAATGCTGCTGTAACAGAAATACCACAAGTGGATGCTTCAACAAACAGAAGTTATTCTCTGACAGCCTAGTAGTCTGAATTCAGGATGCCAGCTCCAGGAGAAGGCTTTCTGTCTCTGTCAGCTCTGGAGGAAGGTCCTTGTCATCAGTTTTCCTCTGGACTAGGAGCTTCTCAGCGCAGGGACCCTGGGTCCAGTGGACGTACTCTTCTCCTGGCACTACTTTCTGGGTGGTGTGAGGTCCCCATGTTCCTCTGCTCACTTCTTTTTAATCTCAAAAGAGATTGATTTAAGACACAACCTAATCTTATAGATTGAGTCTTGCCTCATTAACGTAAGTGCCTCTAATCCCACTTCATTAACTTCATAGAGGTAGGATTTACAACACATAGGAAAATCACTTCAGATGATAAAATGGCGGACAGTCGCATAATACTGGGAATCATGGCCTAGTCAAATTGACAGATATTTTTGGGGGACACAGTTCAATCTGTGACATTCCACCCTTTGGCCCCACAAAATTCATGTCCTTGCCACATGTAAGACACGTTCACCCCATCAGATCATAGCAAAAGTCTTAAATCAGCTCCAAGTCTAAAATCCAAAAATTCCTCTTTATCTCTGAAATCTAGAATACAAAGTACCTTCTTCCAAAGCACAATGGTGGAACAGGTACAAGCTAGACATTTCCATTACAAACAGGAGAAATTGGAGGGAAGGCATGGATGACAGGTACCAAGCAAGTCAGCAGAACCTTATATTAGCCCTTAAGGCTTGAAAATAGTCCTCTGTTTTCTGAGTCCGTTTAGACAATGGTCCTGCCCTCCAGACTAGGTATTGGACACACTCTCTTGATTCTTTGAGTGAGGCACTTCAGCCCTGGGCTTCAGCTCCACCTTCCAGGTGCATGGGAATGGCAACTCTGCTCTCTCAGATTCTGGTGGCACCATTCTGCTAGTCCATCTGAGACCTTTTGAGACTTCAGAGGTCGTTGTCTTGTGCTTTGAGACTGCGGCAGCTCTGCTTCCTGTATTCCTTGTCTCCTCAGCTTTTGCTTCCTGGTTCGTTGGCCTCTAGGCCCCTTGGGTGCATCTGCCGCGCTGGGGCAAGTGTTTCAAAGCTCTTTAGCCCCACTTATAAGTGCCTGGAGGCACCCCACTCTGCCAGGAAGCCTCCTATGCAAAGGGACTCTGCTCTTTCACTCCGTGGGTCGGCTCCAGTGCTTTCTCAGTTGGTCTCCTGGTTCTGCTGTTGAAGTTTCTCTGCTGCTGTTGCTTCTCACCATCTGCACCTTCTGAAGTGTAATGGCTATCCTCACTTCCTTCTGAGTCTTCACCAGAATTGTCTTTGAGATCCACAATTCCGCCAACAATCTCTTCAAGACATTCATTGTTGTTGTTGTTGGGTGCTGTCAAATCGGTTCCAACTCATAGTGACCCTACCTACAACAGACAGAAACACTGCCCAGTCCTGCACCCTTCTCAGAATCATTGTTGTGCTTGACCCCATTGTTGCAGCCACTGTGTCAGTCTGTCTCATTGAAGGTCTTCCTATTTTTTGCTGACCCTCTGCTTTACCAAGCATGATGTCCTTTTCCAGGGACTGATCCCTCTTGATAACACTTCAAAGTATGTGAGATGTAGTCTCACCATCCTTGCTTCTAAGGAGTATTCTGGCTGTATTTCTTCCAAGACAGATTTGTTCATTCTTTTGGCAATCCAAGGTATATTCAGCATTCTTCTCCAAGGCATGTTCAGTTTCTTCACCAATGCCATAATTCAAAGGCGTGAATTCTTCTTTGGCTGTCCTTATTCATTGTCCAGCTTTCACATGTGTATGAGGTGATTGAAAACACCATGGGTAGGGTCAGACACAGCTTAGTCTTCGAGGTGACATCTTTGCTTTTTAACACTTTACAAAGGTCTTTTCAGCAGATTGCCCAGTGCAATGTGTCATTTGATTTCTGGATTGCTGCTACCATGGGTGTTGATTGTGGATCCAAGTAAAATGAAATCCTTGACAACTTCATTCTTTTCTCCGTTTATCACGATATAGCTTATTGGTCCATTTGTGAGGATTTTGTTTTCTTTATGTTGAGGTGTGATCCATACCGAAGGCTGTGGTCTTTGATCTTCATCAGTAAGTGCTTCAAGTCCTCTTCACATTTGGGAAGCAAGGTTGTGTCATCTGCATGTCACAGGTTTTTAATGAGTCTCCCTCCAGTTCTGATGCCACATTTTTCTTCATATAGTGCAGCTTGGTTAATTTGTTCAGCATACAGATTGAATCACTATGGTGAAAGGATACAACACTGACCCACACCTCTCCTAACTTTGAACTACGCAGTATCCCCTTGTTCTCTTCAAATGACTGTCTCTTGGTGTATATATAGGTTTCATGAGCACAATTAAGTGCTGAAATTCCCATTCTTGGCAGTGTTACCCATAATTAGTTATGATCTGCATAGTCGAGTGCATTTGCATAGTCAGCAAAACACAGGTAAACATCTTTCCGATATTCTCTGCTTTCAGCCAGGATCCATCTGACATCAGCAGTGATATCCGTGGTTCCACATCCTCTTCTGAATCTGGCTTGAATTTCTGGCAGCACACTGTCCATGCACTGCTGCAGCTGCTTTTGAATGATCTTCAGCCAAGTTTTACTTGTGTGTGATAGTAATGATATTGTTCAATAATTTTAGCATTCGGTTGGATCACCTTTCTTTGGAATAGGCATAAATATGGATCTTTTCCAGTCGGTTGGCCAGGTAGCTGTCTTCTAAATTTCTTTGCATAGATGGGTGAGTGCTTTCAGTGCTGCATCCCTTTGTTGAAACATCTCAGTTGGTATTCTGGCAGTTCCTGGAGCCTTGTTTTTCGACAATGCCTTCAGTGCAACTTGGACCTCTTCTTTCAGTACCGTCGGTTCCTGAGCATATGCTACCTCCTGAAATGGTTGAACTACGACCAATTCTTTTTGGTATAGTGACTCTGTGTATTCTTTTCATCTTCTTTTGATGCTTCCTGCATCCTTTAATATTTTTCCCATAGAATCCTTCAATATTGCAACTCGAGACTTGAGTTTTTTCTTTCAGCTTGAGAAATGCTGAGCATGTTCTTCCCTTTCGGTTTTCTAACTCCAGGTCTTTGCACATGTCATTATAATACTTTTCTTTGTCTTCTCAAACTGCCCTTTGGAATCTTTTGTTCAGCTCTTTTACGTCATCATTTCTTCCTTTTCTTTAGCTACTCGATGTTTAAGAGCAAGTTTCAGAGTCTCTTCTGACATCCACTTTAGTCTTTTCTTTCTTTCCTGTCTTTTTAAGGCCCTTTTGCTTTCTTCATGTTCAATGTCATTCTACAACTCGTCTGGTCTTCAGTCTTTAGTGCTCAATGCGTCAAATCTATTCTTGACATGGTCTCTGAATTCAGGTGGGATATACTCTAGGTCATGCTTTGGCTCTCATGGACTTGTTCTAATTCTCTTCAGCTTAAACTTGAACTTGCATATGAACAATTGATGGTCTGTTCTGCAGTCGGCCGCTGGCCTTGTTCTGACTGATGATATTGAGCTTTTTCACCATCTCTTTCCACAGGTGTAGTTGATATGATTCCTGTGTATTCCATCTGGCGAGGTCCACCTGTATAGTCGCCGTTGATATTGTTAAAAAAAGGTATCTGCAATGAAGAAGTCGTTGGTCTTGCAAAATTCTATCATGCTGTCTCCAGCATCATTTCTGTCACCAAGGTCACGTTTTCAAACTACCGATTCTTCTTTGTTTCCAACCTTTGCATTCCAATCACCAGTCATTATCAATGTATCCTACTTGCATGTTCGATCAATTTCAGACTGCAGAAGTTGGTAAAAATCTTCAATTTTTCATCTTTGGCCTTAGTGGTTGGTGGGTAAGGTGAATAATAATGGTATTAACTGGTCTTCCTTGTAGATGTGTGGATATTATCCCATCACTGACAGCACTGTACTTCAGGATAGATCTTGAAATGTTCCTTTTGACGATGAATGCAACGCTGTTCCTCTTGAAGTTGTTATTCCTGGCATAGTAGACCATATGATTGTCCCATTCTGAATGGCCGATACCAGTCCATTTCAGCTCACTAACACCTAGGATATCATTGTTTATGTGTTTCATTTCATTTTTGATGATTTCCATTTTTCTTAGGTTCATACTTTGTACATTCCACGTTCCAATTAATGGGTGTTTGCAGCTGTTTCTTCTCATTTTGATTCATGCCACATAAGCAAACGAAAGTCCCAAAAGCTTGACTCTATCCACATCATTACGGTCGACTCTACTTTGAGGAGGCAGCTCTTCCCAAGTTGTCTTTTGAGTGCCATCCAACCTGAGGGACTCATCTTCTGGCACCATATCAGACAATGTTCCGCTGTTATCCATAAGGTTTTCAACTGGCTAATTCTTTTCAGAAGTAGACTGCCAGGTCCTTCTTGCTAGTCTGTCTTAGTCTGGAAGCTCAGCAGAAACCTGTCCGCCATGGGTGACCCTGCTGGTATTTGAATACTGATGGCATAGCTTCCAGCATCACAGCAACACCCAAGCCCCCACAGTACGACAAACTGACAGATGTGTGGGTAGGCTTTTTCTATTAGGCACTTTAAAACTCTCGCAGCCTCTATCCATTCACAGTTTCAAAACTGCTTCCACTTTTTAAGTATCTGTTAGAATAGCACTCAACTCTTCCAGTACCAAAATCTGTCTTAGTGATCTAGTTCTGCTATAACAAAAACAGCACAAATGGATGGCTTCAATGAACAAGTTTATTCTCTCACAGTCTAGTAGGCTAAAAGTCCAAATTCAGGGCGCCAGCTCCAGGGGAAGTCTTTCTCTCTTTTGTCGGCTCTGGAGGAAGGTCATCATCAGTCTTCCCCTGGACTAGCTGCTTCTCAGTGCAGGGACCCTGGGTCCAAAGGACACACTCTTCTCCTGGAACTATTTTCTTGGTGGTAAGAGGTCCCCATGTCTCTCTGCTCCTCTTTCTTCTATCTCAAAACAGATTGCTTTAAAACATAATCTAATCTTGTAGTTTGAGTCCTGCTTTATTAACATAACTGCCGCTAATCCCGCCTCATTAACACCATAGAGGTAGGATTCACATTAGATGACAGAATGGTGGACAATCACACAGTACTGGGAATCATGGACTAGCCAAGTTGACACTCATTTTTAGGGGAAACAATTCAATCCATAATACGTTGTAATTTTTTTAATTTCTGAAGCATCAGTGGTAATGTCCTCTCTTTCATTCCTAATTATGGTTATCTATGTCTCTTCTCTTTTTTCCTTGGTAAGTTTAGTTAAAGGTTTGTCAGTTTTGTTAAGGGACCCTTATATGAACTAATTTCCATTGAGATCCTGTTGCTTGCAAACTAGAGTGCTAATATACCGAAATTTCTTTTGAAATCTACTAGATCGTGGGCAAGGTGGGAGGAAGGGCAGCTCCAGAGACCTTTTCAGCAAGTATATGTACCTTTCTTCCTAAGCAGTGCCATCCTTGTGCTTCTGCCTCCAACAACTTGTCAAGCCTATGTCTTAGCTCAAAATTCAGAAGTCCTGGGAGAATCTGGTTGGTTCAGTGTGAGTCAGGTTTCCCCCTCTGCTCTAATCAACTGAGACTTCAAGGAGTGTCATAGAGTTAAGTGTAGCTGCTGAGGTCTTGCCGCTGTTGATTAGGGAAGTTCCTACAGAAGAAGGGATTCTTAGGAACTGAAACAAAACTCTGGGAGTGTTTAGTACATGGTCCATGGAGTACTTCAGACCGACCTTATTTCAGCTTCTGAAGCAAATTAACCATGGTGTTAAAGTGAAGCTCCATGGACTCTAACTCTGGCACCAATTCCCCAAATGTCTCTGCTACTTTAGGTTGTGGAACCTAAGGGAATGCATTGCTTAAAAAAAAATTAAACAGTGGTGTATAATATAAATACAGAAATCGCATAAAATGTACAGTTTAATACATCATTTTGAGACAAATGGATAACTAGGTAAAGAAATAACATTATAAACACCTCAAAATTCCCTTTTGTATATCCTTTCCAGATCGTACTCCTTTATTCTTCCCTGGAGTTAACCACTATCCTACCTTTAATAGTAATCACTTTTTCAAATTTCTTTTTTTTTTCTTATTGTTGTACTTTAAGTGAAAGTTTCCAATTCAAGTTAGTCTCTCATAGAAAAATTTATGCATACATTGTTATGTGATCCTAATTGCTCTCCTTATACTGTGACAGCACACTCTTCTTTTCCACCCGGATTTCCTGTGTCTGTTCAGCCGGCTCCTGACCCTCTCTGCCTTCTCATCTCTCCTTTGGACGGGAGCTCCCCATTTAGTCTCATGTATCTGCTTGAGCTAAGAAGCATACTCCTGACGAGTATCATTTTATGTCACATAGTCCAGTCTATGTCTGAAGAGTTGGCCTCGGGAATGGTTTTAGTTTAGGGCTATCAGAGAGTCTGGGGTCCATGTCTCCTGGGGCCCCTCCAGCCTCAGTCAAACCAGTAAGTCTGGTCTTTTTACTAGAATTTGAGTTCTGCACCGCACTTTTCTTCTGTTCCATCAGGGATTCTCTGTTGTGTTCCCTGTCAGGACGGTCATTGGTGGTAACCGGGCACCATCTGGTTCTTCTGTCTCAGGCTAATGAAGTCTCTGATTTATGTGACCCTTTCTGTCTCTTGGGCTAATACCTTCCTTGTGTCTTTGGTGTTCTTCATTCTCCTTTGCTTCAGGTGAATTGGACCAGTTGATGCATCTTACATGGCCACTCGCTAGCTTTTAAGACCCCAGATGCCACTCATCAAAGTGGGATGCAGAACTTTTTCTTAATAAACTTTGTTATGCCACTTGACCTAGACAAACCCTGAAAGCATGGTCCCCAGACCCCCACCCCTGCTACTGTGTTCCTCAAAGTGTTTGGTAGTATTCAGGAGACTTCTTAGCTTTGATTTAGTCCAGTTGTGCTGACTTCCCCTGTAGTGTGTGTTGCCCTTTCCTTCACCTAAGATACTTCTTGTCTACTCTTTAGTTAGTGAATACCCCTCTCCCTCCCTACCAACCCTTGTAACCATCGAATGTTTTATTCTGTGCTTAAACCTTTTCTTGTATTGTTATAATAGTGATCTTGTACAATATTTGTCCTTTTGCGACTGACTAAATTCACTCAGTATAATGCCTTCCAGGTTCCTCCATGTTATAAGATTTTTCACGGATTCATCGTTGTTCTTTATGGTTGTGTACTATTCCATTGTGTGAATATACCATAATTTGTTTATTCGTTCGTTGATGGGCACCTAGGTTGTTTCCATCTTTTTGCTATTGTGAACAGTGCTGCAATGAACATGAATGTGCAGATATCTATTTATGTGACGGCTCTTATTTCTCTAGGATATATTCCAAAGAGCAGGATTGCTTTATCGTATGGTTCTTCGATTTCTTGGTTTTTAAGGAAGTACCAAATCGATTTCCAAAGTGGTTGTACCATTTTACATTCCCACTAGCAGTATATAAGTGTTCCAGTCTCTCCACAACCTCTCTAACATTTATTATTTTGTGTTTTTCGAATTAATACTAGCCTTGTTGAGGTAAGATCGTATCTCATTTTAGTTTTAATTTGCTTTTCTCTAATAACTAATGATTGTGAGCATTTCCTCATGTGTCAGCTGCCTGAATGCCGTCTTTGGCGAAGTCTGTTCATATCCTTTGCCCATTTTTTAATTGGGTTATTTGTCTTTTTGTTGTTGAGGTTCTGCAGTATCTTGTAGATTTTAGAATTAAACCCTGATTGGATTTGTTGTAGTCAAAAATTTTTTCCCAGTCTGTAGATTTGTTTTTTGTTTTTTTTTACTCTTTTGATGAAGTCTTTTGATGAGCATAATTGTTTGATTTTTCGGAGCTCCCAGTTATCTGGTTTCTTTCCTGGTGTTCATACATTGTTAGTAATGTTTTGTATTCTGTTGATGCCATGTATTAGGGCTCCTAGTGTTGTCCCTGTTATTTCTTCCATGATAGTTATAATTTTAGATTTTATATTTAGCTCTTTGATCCATTTTGAGTTAGTTTTTGTGCATGGTATGAGGTATGGGTCTTATTTCAGTTTTTTGCAGGTGGGTATCCAGCTATGCCAGCACCATTCGTTAAAGAGACTGTCTTTTCCCTAATTAACAGACTTCGAGCTTTTGTCAAATATCAGCTGCTCACAGGTGGATTAATTTGTGTCTGGATTCGCAATTCTGTTCCATTGGTCTATGTATCTGTTGTTGTACCAGTACTAGGATGGTTTGACTATTGTAATGGTATAATATGTTCTAAAATCAGGTAGTGTGAGGTCTCCTACTTTGTTGTTCTTCTTCAGTAATGCTGTACTTATCTGGGGCTTCTTCCCTTTCCGTATGAAGGTGGTGATTTGTTTCTCCATCTCATTAAAAAATGCCATTGGAATTTGGATCGGGATTGCATTGTATCTGTATATCACTTTGGGTAGAATTGACATTTGCACAATGTTAAGTCTTCCTATCCATGAGCAAAGTATGTTTTTCCAGTTATGTAGGTCTCTTTTGGTCTCTTGCAGTAGTGTCTTGTGGTTTTCTTTGTATAAATCTTTTACATCCTTGGTTAGACTTATTCTTAAGTATTTTATCTTCTTGTAGGCTATTTTAAATGGTACTGAAGATTTGCTTTTTGAAGTTCTCTTTGTTGGTGTAGAGAAATCCAACTGATTTCTGTATGTGTATCTTGTATCCTGATACTTTGCTGAAATCTTTTATTAGTTCCAGTAGTTTCCTTGTGGATTCTTTTGGGGTTTTCTGTATATGAGATTATATCATCTGCAAATAGAGATACTTTTACTTCTTCATTACCAATTTGGATGCCCTTTGTTTCTTTTTCTAGCCTAATTTCTCTGGCTAGGACCTCCAGCACAATGTTGAATAAGAGTGGTGATAAAGGGCATCCATGTATGGTTCCCATTCTCAAGGGGAATGCTTTCAAACTCTGTCCATTTAGGATGATGTTGGCTGTTGGCTTTGTATAAATACCCTTAATTATGTTGAGGAATTTCCCTTCTATTCCTATTTTGCTGAGAGTTTTTATCATGAATGGGTATTGGACTTTGTCAAATGCCTTTTTGGCATCAATTGATAAGATCATGTGGTTTTTCTGTTTTGTTTTATTTATGTAATGGATTACACTGATTGTTTTTCTAATGTTGAACCATCCCTGCATA
>NW_004443997.1:2242337-2250301 GCF_000243295.1 Trichechus manatus latirostris
ATGCTCAGAAAAGATGCTTTGTAATATTTCGATGCTTTGGATTCTGTTAAGGCTTGCTTTATGGCCTAATATGTGGTCTATTCTGGAGAATGTTCCGTGTGCGTTGGAAAAGAAAGTATACTTGGCTGCTGTTGGATGCAGTGTTCAGTATATGTCCACGAGATCAAGTTAGTTGATTGTGGCATTTAGACTTGCTGTATCTTTATTGAGTTTCTTTCTGGATGTTCTGTCCTTCACTGAAAGTGGTGTGTTGAAGTCTCCTACTATTATTTTGGAGCTGTCTATCTTTCTTTTCAATGCTGTTAGAGTTTTATGTATTTTGGAGCCCTGTCGTTGGGTGTGTAAATATTTATTATGGTTATGTTCTCCTGGTGTATTGACCCTTTAATCATTATATAGTGTCCTTCCTTATCCTTTGTGGTCAATTTTACTTTAAAGCCTGTTTTGTTCTTTTTTGAGTGTTGTTTGCTTGATATTTTTTTTCTATCTTTTGAGTTTTAGTTTGTTTGTGTCTTTAAGTCTAGGTGTGTCTCTTGTAGGCAGCATATAGACTGATCATGTTTTTTAATCCATTCTGCCACTCTCAGTCTGTTTATTGGTGCATTTAGTCTATTTACATTCAGTGTAGTTATTGATAAGTATGAGTTTAGTACTATTTATTTTGATATCTTTTTTGGTGTTTGCAAATTCCCTAAACTTCCATTTATCTGGAAATGCCCTAATTTTGCCGTCATATTTGAGAGACAGTTTTGCTGGATATCTAATTCCTGGCTGGCAATTTTTTTCCTTCAAGGCTTTATATATGTCATCCCACTGCCGCCTTGCCAGCATGGTTTCTGTGAGTAGTCGGAGTGTAGCCTTATGACTCTCCCTTGTAGATGAGTTTTTGTTTATCCCTAGCCGCTCTTAAAATTCTCTCTTTATCTTTGGTTTTGGAAAGTTTAGTTATAATACGTCTTGGTGACTTTCTTTCGAGATCTGCCTTATGTGGGTTTGATGATCGTCTTGGATAGATATCTTCTCATCTTTCACGATGTCAGGGAAGTTTTCTGCCAACAAATCTTCAACAATTTTCTCTGTATTTTCTGTTATCCCCCCCTGTTCTGGTACTGTAATCACTTGTTGATTATTCCTCTTGATAGAGTCCTACATGATTCTTAGGGTTTCTTCATTTAAAAAAACTCTTTTATCTGATTTTTTCCTCAAGTAAGTTGGCGTCAAGTGTATTATCTTCCGTCTCACAAATTCTGACTTCCATTGCCTCAGTTTTGGTCCTTATGACTTTCTGTTGAGTTGTCTAATTCTGAAATTTTATTGTTAATCTTCTGGCTTTCTGATTGCTGTCTCTCTGTGGGTTATTGCAGCCTGTTAAATTTGTCATTATGCTCTTCTCTAATCTTCGTTAAGTTCCTCTATTGCTTTGTCTGTGCGTTCCTTGGCTTGTTCTGCATTTTCAATGATCTCCTTCTTGATCTCTTAAGAGTTCTGTATATTAATCTTTTGTCTTCTATCTCTGGTAATTCCACGAAATTCTCTTCCTCTGGAAAATTTCTTGATTCTTCGTTTTGGGAGCTTGCTGAAGCCATCCTGGTCTGCCTCTTTATGTGATTTGATGTTGACTCTTGTCTCTGAGCTATCAATAAGTGATTACATTTATTTAATTTATGTTTGCTTACTGTGTCTTAGCTCCTTGTTTTGTTTTGATATGCCCAAGTAGGCTACTTGTGTGAGCTAGTTTGATTATGGGCGCTTTTGAACATCTGACATCTTATCACCAGGTGGTTAGATCTGTTACTAGGTATGTGAGCCCAGGAGTCCATTTACTTTTCTTGTATGGATTCAGCTCAGGTGTCCAGGTAGTCGGTCACCAAATGTGTGGTGCAGGCTCTTACCTACAGTCTTAGACAGGCATGAATGATTGGTGTAGGCCCAGGTATCTGGCTGCAGTCCTGGATCATGCTCTGAGCAAGGCAGGGGGCTGACGGCTGCCCCTGAGTGTCTGGGAAAAGGGCGTGTCCCTGTTCCCTAGAGCATGTAGGTGGGTGGGTTTTGCAGCCAGATTATGGCGACCCAGTGCTGTTGGTTGTAAGGAGTGGGAGGCAGCACTTATTCTTGGACCCCTCTTGCAGGTGGCTAGGTGGTGTGGGTGGAGCTACCAGTCCTCAGGCCCCTGATGTGGGTGAGGACCCTGTTTAATTGGCAGAGCAGTGTCAAGTGTCACGAATCTGCCTCTCCACCTTATAGCTGATATAGTTGATAATAGGCTTCAGTTATATTCCCTGTTGTACCGTGGTAATGAGGGCCGAAGCTGTTGAAATGGGCCCACACAGGTCTATGCATGAGTAAAAAGCATTCAAGGTCTGTGAACCCTTTATTTCTGTGCCTAGGCAAAGGATCTGTGCCTGCCCTGAGTTCCCAGCTTAGGGGAGCCAGCAGATTATTTTTTCCTGTTTGTTAATTTGTTCCCTCTCCAAAGCCAGGAGAATGGATCAGGGCAGGGGAAGGGTCCTACTTCCAGCCTGGTGACGCAGCAGTTGCTGAAACCAGCCCTGGACTGGTGCAGAGCGGGGAGGGGCAGATAAATGGGAAAGTGGTTCTTCCCAAAGGGGGTGTTTTTTCATCAGAGCAGTAGGTTAGACACATGTACTTTCCTTTTGCTGATTGAGGACTGTTTTCCACTGGTTCTGGAGGCTTGGGTAGAGTCTCTGCCGCTCGGTCTCTACTGATATGAGAAACAAATCCCGAGCATCACTGCTTGCCTCAGTATGCATGCCTGCTGATCAAGCATGCAGGGTGCCCGTTCCCTCCAGATCAGGTCTGGCAACTGCTTGCTGCCTCTGAACCATCTCTCCCTCCCCCTGCTGCTCAGTCTGATTCCTCAACTTTGCCCTTGATGTTCAGGGCTCCTAGATTGTCATATATATAATTGATTAACTTGTTTTTTTCGGTCTTTGTTGTAAGAGGGACCACTGGAAGCGTCTGACTACTCCGCCATCTTGGCCCTGGCTCCCCCAGTGTTAATAATTTTATGGTCTTTAAATTTTAGGCTTGTAAATAGTCCAGCCTGCTTACTATCTGGTAAGGAGTCCAGGGAGACAGCCAAAAGGAGAGAGCAGTCGTGGCAATGACTTCAGGGTTCGGCTCCCCAGTCTGTGGAGTGCTGATTAGCTCCTTGATTGTGTAGCAGGGCTTGGAAAGAGGACTGTTCCTACGCTCCTTCTGCCAGCTAGCTGTGCTCCATGGGCTAATCACTTAACCTTTTAGTGCCTCTTCTGTTTTGAAATTGAGCAGATCCAAAATCTTATGTATTTATTTTAATTTTTATTAAACTTTTATTTTGAAATAATTTCAATCTTACAGATATGTTTCAAGAATAAGACAAAGAAGTTCTATATATACCTTTCTTCCCATAGATTCTCCAGTTATTAACATTTTACCACATTTGTTTTATATTCTCTGTCCTCCCTCCTGTCTGTCTCTCTCTCTAAATGACATTGTTAGACAACTGGCTGCAATTATATTTGATAAATATATATGTATACATAAACATACACACACACGTACCTACATACATATATACACAGAGATCCTTGGGTGGTGCGAATGGTTTGTGCTCGGCTACTAACTGAAAGATGTGATGCATATGTAAAAAACCAAGCCTGTTGCCGTCAAGTCTGTTCCAATTCACAGCAACCCCATGTGTTACAAGAGTAGAACTGAGTTCCATAGGGTTTTCTTGGCTGTAATCTTTTCAGAAGCAGGTCTCCAGGCCTTTCTTCTGCAGTGCCACCAGGTGGATTGGAACTGCCACCCTTTCAGTTAGTATATAGGTATGTGTTTTGGATTGAATTATGTCACCCCAATATGTGTCAACTTATCTAGGACATGATTTCCAGTATTGTGTGATTGTCCACCATTTTGTCAACTGATGTGATTTTACTGTGTGTTGTAAAGCCTACCTTTATGATGTTAATGAAGCAGGATTAGAGTCAGTTACGTAAATGAGACAGAATTCAATCTATAAGATTAGCTTGTGTCTTGAGTCAATCTCTTTTGAGATATGAAATAGAAGAGAGCAGAGAGACAGGGGGAACTCCTGCCACCAAGAATGAAGAACCAGGAGGGGAGCACGTCCTTTGGACCCCAGGGTCTCTGCATTGAGAAGCTCCTAGACCAGGGAAGGATTGATGGCAAGGACCTTTCCCCAGAGCTGACAGAGAGAAAGCCTTCCCCTGGAGCTGGCACACTGAATTTGGACTTCTAGCCTCCTAGACTGTGAGAGAATAAATTTTTCTTTGTTAAAGCCATCCACTTGTGGTATTTCTGTTATAGCAGCACTGGATGACTAACATAGTGCATATGCATATATATGTACGTATGTGTATATGTATGTATATGTGTATATATGTAAGTATACAAGAAAAATATGATTACAGCAAGTTGTCTAATACTGTTATTTTATAGCAAAAAGAAAACAACTAAACATTGGAACAAACAAATATTGGAAAAACTAATTTCTTTTTTTTACCACTTTCCTTTCTTGTCCACGATTCAATCCAGGATCATGCATTGCATTTAATCTTTTTGGTCTCTTTCAATTTGGAACTCTTCCTCAGTCTTTTCTTATCTTTCGTGATGTAGATATTTGAATAACTCAGACTGCTTACTTTTTAAGAATATTCCTCAATTTGAGTTGTTTGATGCTTTTTCTTGGTTAAATTCAGGTTATGCTTTTTTTGAGGAGGGGCATGAATAACCACGAACAATGCTGTGTCCTTCTCAGTGCATCATCTCAGGAGGCCCATCATGTCGGTTTGTCCTGTTACCAGTGATGTTAACTTTTATCATTTGTTTAAAGATAGTGTCTGCTTCGTTTCTCCACTGCAAAGTTAATGAATGAGGATTTTGTGGGGAGAAACTTTTTGAGACTACATTAATATCCTTTTCCTCATCAAACAAGCACACACGTTTTTGCATCCATTGATGGTTCTTGTCTGAGTCGGTTATTTCTATGATGTTTCCTAAATGATGATTTTCTAATGCTGTCATACCTTCTAAGATTGTTGGTTGGCATTCTACTGCAAAGAAGAGCTTTCCATTTCTCTCATTTATTTATTTATTTACTTATATCATTATGGATTCCAGTTTTTTTTCAGTGAGTTTTAATCTGTTAAATCTATTTAATCTGTCAAATTGTCCCAGATTTGGTCAGTGGGGGCCCTTTCAGGCTGGCTCCGTGCTCTTATGACATGCCTCCATCATTCTCTGAGTACTTTAAAATTTTCTGACCCAGTAAGATATTCCAGATACATCTTGTAATTTTTTTGTCCCAGACCTAAAATCAGCTGATTCTCCTTTTAGTAGGGAATGGTATTTGAGAAACAATATCTGGGCTCTGTTATTATTAGTTGCTGTTGAGTTGATTCCAACTCATGGTGACTTCATGTGTGCAGAGTAGAACTGTGCACCTTAGAGTTTTCAAGGCTGTGATCTTTCAGAAGCAGATCACCAGGCCTGTCTTCCAAGGTGCCTCTGGACGGGTTCGAACTGCCAGCCTTTCAGCTAGTAGTCAAGCGCTAAACAATTTGTACCACCTAGGAACTCCATATCTGGCCTCTAGGTATACTCATTGCTATAGTGAGATGTTATTGCGTCTAGGTATTTCCTGTGGGCAGAGCTCTGACAACACACACACACACACGTATATATTTTTTAAAACCATGAATTCATACCAGTATATCTACTCCCAATCCAATACCCAGGATTCTGCCTCTGCTTTTTCCTTCCCTAATTGTAAATCTCTTAATGTCCCTGAGATGGGATTAAAATCAGAAATTTAGTGTTTAGTAAAAATACGTGGTGTCATGTAGACATAAAAATTGCATTTTCTGAAAATCTTTCCTAATTATTTCTTTATATAAATAAACTTGTTTTTAGTTTGTAAATGATTCCCCTTTAAATGACACGTTAAAAAAGAGCGTATTAGACCTAATGACTCAGAGGCACCCTCCAGCTCTGTGGTTACTGCCAGCCCAGCAGTACCCTCCCCCTCAGTCTGGCAGGTATTTCTGTCAGAGGTTGGACTGCTTGTTGTTCTTGAAGCATAGTTATTATCAGTCTGAATGAGTGTCTCTATTTAATTTCATTTGAAACTTATTTGTATCATATGCAGGGATAATTTGATTCTGTCCTTTCCCACCTACTCCTCAAGTTTAAGATCTTTTAGAGATGGTGCAGTTAAGAAACCTCATTCTCTAAGGATACTGTCCAACAAGAAGTCTTCCGCCTTCCCTGGGGTCTGGAGTCAGTTACCTAGTACCAGTCATCCAGTGCAACATCATGCCTCACATACCTGGGACCGGAGGGGCCGGTTAAGAGAATTACGCATCAGGTAAGTGTCCCTGTTATCACCTGCCTGCAATGACTTTTCCATTGTCCTCCTTTTTTGGTTAAAATGAGGGGATTATTCTTGATTCTCATATCTCAAGAGACATTGATGCCTGCTCTACATAGCAGAATGCTGAGATGAGAAAGATGTTCAGGAATCTGCAGACCTAAAATACGTCACTGAGTGTTTTTCATTCGTGGTCTCCATTTGTGCCCCACAGTGTGTAAGCTATAAAGATTCTCCCAGAAAAAGTTAAACATGTTCCAAGGAAAATGATAATTCTTTACTATTCTTGATTAGCTATATTAAAGACATTGATTCATTCATTCAACAAAAACTTATTGGGTGCCCAGGGTTGAGTAAGGACAATGTTGATGTGTTGTAAGGTTGTTAACCATTGTCATAGGGCAACATGTGTGCTAACTGTTTAATGAGAAACTATCTTGTTCTGTAAGCCTTCATCTAACGTGAGAATAGCAGCATAATTGGAAGAGCATAGTCGATGTCACTGAACTGTGCATGTAGAAAGTTTTGAAATGGTATATCTTTGGCTATGTATATTTACACCAAAAAAAAAAAAAAAAGGTCAGAAGGGAGAGGGTTGACATGTCGTGGGGTTGTTAACCAATGTCATAAAACAATATGTGTGCTTCTGTTTAATGAGAAACTATTTGTTCTGTAAAACTTCACCTGAAGTACAATAAAAAAATAAAAATAAAAATTTATTGGGTGCCTACTAGGTGTTGTGCTAGACTCTGAGAATGCAAGATAATTAGATGTTCCTGATCCATGACCTCATGAACATTTAAAAGCAGATGGAGTAGACAGACCATTTTACGAACCACAATAAAGTGTGCTATGAGAGGAGAAGAATGTGGTGCCAGAGGCACATGTGGCAAGAGCAGCCAAGCTAGGGTAGTCAGCAGTGACTTTCTGAAGAAGGGAGAGTCTAAGCTAAGTCCTAAAGGAGATATGTAAGAGTAAGCTAGGTAAGGATAGGAGGAAGAATGTTCCAGACTGAGCCTAGAGCTTAACTGGACAGGAAGTCAACTTTTTTTTGTGTGCGTACCAGGCACTGTGCTAGGTACTGGGGAGACTATAATACATGGTCTCTACTCTTGGGCCCACAATGAGGTGGGAATGACAGATACCCCAGCGAGCCCCAATTACTGTGATATAGTGTCATAATGTTACAGTAGAGGAAATAAAGCTACTCACTCTGTTTAGGTTGAGAAAGGTCCAGGAAGACTTCACATGGAAGCAAGCATTGAAGAGGAGTCTTGTTGGATATGTAGGCATTTGCCAGATGCTTTAGGCAAAAAGAATACTGTGAAAAAAAGCATTATCGTGTACTTACTTTCCTCAACTCTGAAATCTGTATCTCTTCATTAACAAAATACTTGATAATGGAAATATTTTTTTAATAATCTGTTTGATTTTAACTTTATAAATGTATACCAGCCTGTGCTCTGTTTGATACAGGATTAGCTATGATGTCATCTTTTGACTCATCCTAGCTTCCCTCCCTATGGGATCTTAAAAATTCCTTCTGCTTCCAGACGACTGATGACATAAG
>NW_004443997.1:2250401-2367214 GCF_000243295.1 Trichechus manatus latirostris
TATCCTTTCTTTTTCCTTCTTTCAGATGTGTGGCCAGAAAGTTCTTGTATTTGTGGATTCGAAGGACTTTTGGAAGAGTATTCCCCTCTAAAGCCAGGTAGTATTAGCTCAGAATACCAAATTTCTGATGAGTTTGTTGCAGGTTTTTTGATTTTTTTTTTTTTTTAATATCAAATAATCTTTATTATGGCACGTATTACATTCCTTCCCTGTCCTTCCCCAGCTCCCAGCAGGCAGGAATAGTACCTAATTATGTAGTAGATAATTTAAACCAAAACCAAACCCATTGCCATCGAGTTGATTCCAACTCATAGCAATCCTATAGGACACAGTAGAGTTGCCCTGTAGGGTTTCCAAGGCTACAGTCTTTACGGAAGGAGACTGCCACATCTTTCTCCTGCAGAGTGGCTGATGGATTCAAACCACCGACCTTTTGGTTAGCAGCCGAGCACTTAACCACTGCGCCACCAGGGCTCCTTAGTAGATCACTTAGTACATCATCAGTCACTGAATGAATGTATGAAGGAATCATACTTAAGTAAACCAGGACAGCTAAGATCCTCTCTGGGGAATAAAGTGTTTGTCCAGAAGAAATAAATGAACTCTTTCAGGGCACTGGTGAGACTGACAGATTGACTTGATTTAGGCAGAATCTGGGGAAAAAGTTGCCATTGACTGGGAGAGTGAAATGGTCTTGAAGAGAAAGTTCAGATCCTCTGCCATAGCTTCACTTCTATAGATGCTGCTGCCCACTCTGCTGTTCAGTTGAGACCACTTCAGCTGCAGTGCAGAAGAGTGGACTGCAAGAGGAAGTCACAGCTGTCAGGGAAGCCTGTCAGAGACAGGTGCAGTTGTCCAGAGGAGAGGTGAAAGCAGTGGAGATGGAGAGAAGGGGCCAGGTGTAAAGTATATTTCAGAGGTAGAATTGACAGCCATTGAGAACGCAGTTATTTTTTTAAACTGAAATGTTGTGAGTCCTCTACCTCTCCCCTCTCACTCTCCTTTGCCTCTTTTCCTGTTACTAGAACCTTTTCTGTTTCATTTTCTGATAGTATGGCTTTCCTGACCTGGGGCATCTCTCAAGCCTTGTTGATTAGCAAGCAAATTTGGCTTGCGTGTCTTCTGAAATCTTTGTGAGGGGCTCTGCTGTTTGCCATCTCCTCTCTGGGGACCTCTAACGGTGAAGCTCCTGTTGTGTTACCAGCCCATCCCTGCTGTGGCTCTTAGGCAGAATTCACCTCTCTGGTTTTCCTCCTTCTCCTGGATCTTAACCTTGTCCTTTTTCGCTGCCTTAACATCTATCCAATGCCTTCAGATCATTTTTTTCCCCTATATTTTGTCCTGTTATTCTTGTTCTCTGTGGGAGAGTTGATCTGAATTGCCTAGTTTGCCATTATTGGAAATATCTTGTTTTTATTTTATTCAATTTAGTATTTTATTTATGTTCTCCTCTGTTAGCTTTATACTTTTTTTTTTTAGTGACTGCCCTAAAGAATATAATATGTATCTGTAACTTACAGAGTCTATTGTTAATTGCCTCTTCTCAGTCAAGGCTAGGTCCTTAGAACACTTTAACTCTGCCTGTCCCCGCCCACCACTTATATGCTATTGTTGTAATGTATTTTAATTCTGTGTGTATTTAAAAATTTATAAAACATTATTATTCTAGTTTTTATAACCAATGTTCACTTAGATTTATTCACATACCTTCTCTGTGGCTCTATTTGCTTCCTGCATCATTTTCCTTTTTCTGTAGAACATCCCTGAGTATTTCCTCTAGGGTAGATCTGCTGGTGATGAATTCTCTCAGTTTTCATTTGTCTAAAAGTGTTTTTATTTTCACTTTCATTTTTGGAGGCTATTTTCACTGGGTGTAGAAGTCTGGTTGCCAGTTTTCCCCCAGCACTTTGAAGGTACTACATTGTCTTATGGCTTCCATTTGTAAGCTGTTAGTATCGTTGTTACTTTTTTGAAGATTCATTGTTTGTCTTAGTTTTCAGAAGTTTTAATATGATATGCCTAGGTATGGATTTATTTTCTTAAAGTCTTTTACCTCATTTTGAAATAGTAGGCTACGAATCTGTTCTATTTTGTGGGCACATCTTTCTGATGTGCTTTCATTGTCTGTAAGCATGTTATTTTGCTCCCTCTTTTGTTTTTAAGAGTGATATAAGTATATTTAACCTTTACACATAAATCTAGTTTGAAGAAGGTATTAGTAAATGAGTACACATTTATCTAGATCTTTAAAAACTTGTACGAAACATAGAATACATGTATTGAAATTAGATTTCCTGGGCAGTACTAGAAAACTATATGGCCAAATAATATTTACAGAGAGGGTGGAAGCTACAAAATGAGAATGATAGGTATGCTGGATAGGATGATCAATTAAGCAGCCTTCAGATAGGATTTACATGAGAAGGCCAATGCTCTCTTTTCTATATTTTAGTCCCTTACACTTGTTCTTTAATCCATCATATCCTGCTATTCTAGCAAATAATACAATTAAAAACTATTCCCCAAGTGTGCAATAAAATGTGTAATAGTTGCGTATAGTTACTGGTTTAATAAAACATAATCCAAATAGCTAATCAAATACTACTGTTCAAAATTTATAGGAAGAAGACTTCTTAAAAAGAACAAAAGATTATCTCTTCCAACTTTGGGCCGATTTAAATGATTTTCAGTACGGCTAAACTGAATGTTGGGCTTACTTTGGTTAAATCTGGCTGACCAGACTTCCAAAAATAAGATTATATGGATGGAGCACAAGGGTCAGTTGGTACCTTTCCTCAGTTGAATAATGCTTCCCTCTTATTGAGAAGACTCGTTAGGAAAGGACCCATCATCCATGCATTCACATAAAATCACCCTCCCAGAACGTTCTCCAGCCACCCTACCTCACCCCCACATTAAAAATTGTAAATTAGTTGTGCTTTTGTGGCTTTTTCACTGGAGACCATAAATTTAAGCTGACTTATTCAATGTGAGGGTCACAATGAGAGAACATAGATCTTTCTTATTCTTGTGAACTGTGATCTTTCCTTTTAAAGCTTCCCCTGCTTTAACTGAAAATGGCTTTTCCAGTAGAAATATTGTTTGTTTCAGTGTGTTTTAGTACTCTAGGGACCCACAGAGAACATAACCCTGTCTCAAAACATATATCAAGTAACCAGCGGTTGCTATGCACATGGGTGGCTTTGTGATTTTCAGGGTAGAATCTGAAGAAAATTCTAAGTCTGAGATAGATGTTTGGCATCTTCTTTTTTCATACAATAACTTTGTCTAAGGACTTGAATACTTTAAATACTCAAATACTTTTCTATTGCTCATTTTTATGTGAAATCAGTTTTAGAATGAGACAAGATTCAATTAAACTTTCCTAATTTTACAGAGTTCCCTCATCTGTTGTTTTTCGTGTAGCATTCAAAAATTTGGCAACTTTCTCTATGAAATAATTCTGGTTCTGTTCCCCTACCACACTTGATCTGGGTTTTCTGTTTCCTTTGTCTCTATTGTCATTATCTCGCTCAATTTTTATTCTACTCCCAGCAGTTTCTCCTTAGTATGAGGCTCTGTCCTAGAAGGGAGCCCTGGTAGGCCAGTTTTGAGACTCCATAGTTGCTGAACTGCTCAACCACTTTAATTTTAATGTGAGCTGTGGTATTGAAGAGGCTAGAACTACCTCCCAGCTTTAGCTGTTGGGCCATCGAGTTGATTCCGATTCATGGCAACCCTATAGGACAGAGCAGAACTGCCCCATAGGGTTTCCAAGGAGCGGCTGGTGGTTTCGAACTGCTGACCTTTTGGTTAGCAGCCAAGCTCTTAACCACTGTGCCACCAGGGCTCTTTCCAGGGAACCCTTACTAGCTATTTTGGGGTTCTCTTGTTCTCAGATGTCATTCCATTGTTCCTTCTTCCTCCTGCACAAATGCTAATCCATGCATATCTTATGACTGTGGGTGGCTTGTCCTCACCTGCTAGGGTTTTGTATTCATGGGAAATACCGTACCATCTGCTTTTGTTGTAATTTGTACATAGGTTTTTCATTTTTCTATGCAGGTGCTGTCTGTATATCCTGGGGATTCAGAGATTGAAAAACTATGTTGCAGCTATTATCTTCCCCCAAATCACTTTCCTACTTAATTTTATTTAATGTATATTTAACCCATATTTGACTGAGAACCTGTTTTGAAGTAATACCTATTTACATTGAGTACTTTGGGAATGCTGATTGTATTACTTAGAAATGCATTTGACTCTAAGTAAGAGAAAGTCTGACAGTGACCTAAATAACTGGGATTTGCTTTTTCTCACAAGCAGCCTGGAAGTTGACAGTGACTGGTATTGGTTCAGTTGTTCAGTGATGCCATCAAAGACTCAGGCTTTTTGTGTTTTTCTGGTTCACTGTTCTTTAGGTCCTTTGTCCTCTGAGGTGCCAGATGACTGTTCTAGCTTCTGGCAGGGAGTGAAAGGGATGGTGCCAGCTTGATCTTCCCCTAAATCAGAAAAATGAAACTTTCCTAGAAGCCCCGGCTTGCTTTCTGCTTCTGTCGTGTTGGCAGAATGATGTCCTTGGCCACCATTAGCTACAGGGGAGATTGGGAAAGAAACCTTTCCAGCTTCTGTGGTAGAAGGAAGCAGGGCTTTGGGACTAGGTATGGGGTTACCCAGTGGACGACGTCTACGACACTGCTTTAAAAATTTTGCATTTAAAATTTATTTTAAATTTTTTGCTTTTGGGTAGTAGCAGGGTGTAGAAGAAAGAGCACTGGATTGGAATTTAAGAGACTCAAGTTTTGGTCCCAACCCTGTCCCTAGCTAATTGTTTGATCTGGTAATTACGTCTCTGGGCTCCCTGAGCCTCAATTTCTCAGACTGTAAAAGGAGATTGAGAATATTTGTTCTTTAAGCACTCACCAAAATTAGAATGCTGATACTGTGTTTCCATTGACTTAGAAACTTGGGAAGGGCTGATTGTTTTCAAATTCAGTCTTTTTTTAAATAAACCAAGTGGGTTATTTGTTTATTACTTTGGAGAAGGATTGGCATATTGATCTTTGCTTTTTTGTTGGGGGGGGTCTTTTTCCATATTGAATTATTTATTTCTCACTTTTTAGGAGTGCTAGAGGGAAAATATCATACCAGAAATCTCCCTGAATATCCCTGTGAATATCTTTATTAGCTAGTGGTTTTGTAAAAAAAAAAAAAAAAAAAATTGTTGTAGTAAAATATATACAACATAAAATTTACCATTTTTAAGTGGCATTAAGTACACAGTGTTCTGCAGCCATCACTACTATTTGTTTCCAAAGCTTTTTCATTACCGAAGTAGAAATTCTGTACTCATTAAGCAATAACTCCCCATCCTTCCCTTCCCCCCATCCCTAGTAACCACTAATCTACTTTCTGTCTCTAGGCAGTTGACTATTCTAGACATTTCCTATAAATGTAGTGTTTGTCGTTTTGTGTCTGGCTTATTTCACTTAGCATAATGTTTTCAAAGTTTATCCATGTAGTAGCAAGTGTCAGAACTTCATTCCTTTTTAATGTTGAATAATATTCCATTGTATATATATACCACGTTTTGTTAATCCATTCTTCTGTTGATGGACACTTGGATTGTTTCTACCTTTTGTGAGTAATGCTGCAGTGAACATTGGTATACAAGTATCTGTCTGAGTCTCTGCTTTCTTGGCCAGTGTTTTTAAACTTCAAGTGGGTAAGGAGGAGGGACACATTAGTAATCTCCAGAACCATGAAAAGAAATTCAAAGTGATCGACAAGACCAGAGTTCTTGAGTCATCAATGATCTTGACAGTGTGTTGTTAGTTTCAACACTCTTTTGTCACTGCTGTTCTGTTTTCTTTCTT
Organism: Trichechus manatus latirostris; assembly: GCF_000243295.1. NCBI lineage: Eukaryota > Metazoa > Chordata > Mammalia > Sirenia > Trichechidae > Trichechus > Trichechus manatus. Next base: position 2,256,278 of record NW_004443997.1, read on the forward strand.
ATTAACCTCCCCCTACTCCCTTTATTTTCTTCTACCTATCTTTTGCTGTTATAACTCCCTGGTCAGATTTCTGTGAAACTAGCACATTATAATCCTGTTAAGTACTAGGAATATCTTTAGGCATTTATTTATTTTATAACTTTCAATCTTCCATGTAGATGAGAAATAAGCTGCTGCTTTTTACTAATTAAAAATATTTTTTAGTCTGGTGAATGAAAGAAATTGAGAATTAATAATGCTCAATTCACTTATGGTTCTTGAAAAGTCAGATTTTTATTTTACTTTAATATCTTTAATTGGTGTTGTGGATTGAATTGTGTTCCCAAAAAATGAGTGTTGTAAATCCTAACGCCTGTTTCTGTGGCTATAATCCCATTTGGGAATGGGTTTTCTTTGCTATGTTAAGAGGCCACATCAGCGTAGGATGTGTTTTAAACCTATCACCTTTGAGACATAAAAAGAGCAGATTAGGACAAGCAAGGAAGCAGAGATGGGGAAGATAGATGCCAAACCATGTGAAGATCACAAAGGAACCAAGGAACAAGGACCTTCCACCAGAGCCAACAAAGAGAGAGAGCCTTCCCCTAGAGCTGGCACCCTGAATTTGGACTTCTAGCCTCTTAAACCATCAGAAAATAAATTTCTGTTTGTAAACCCACCTACTTATGGTATTTCTGTTATAGCAGCACTAGATAACTAAAACAATTGTAAAATCTGTAGTGTAAATTAAAAAAAAATTTAATTTTAGTTAAAAATATATAACACAAAACTTGTCACTCTAAACACTTCTAAGTGTACAATTCAGTGGCATTGTTTTACATTCACAGTGTTGTGCCACCATCTACCTCCAGAAGATTTTCGTGTGTGTTTTAAAATTTTTATTGTAGTGAAATATATGTAACAAAATATTTCAACCATTTTATGTGTACAATTCAGTGACATTAATTACATTCAACATATGTTGTGCAACAAAGGAACCCTGGTGGTGCAGTGGTTAAGCGCTTGGCTGCTAACCAAATGATTGGCTGTTCGAACCCATCAGCAGCTCCATGGGAGGAAAGACCTGGCAATCTGTTCCTGTAAAGATTACAGACTAGGTGACCTATCAGGTAGTTCTGTTCTGTCCTATAGAGTCATACGAGTTGGAAAAATCAGCTAGATGGTACACAACAACAACAGTAGTTGTGCAACAATCACCACTATCCTTTTCCAAGTTTTTTCATTGCCCGTAACAAAAACTCGGTATCCCTTAGCAATACTCCTGCCCGCTCCCCTCCACTAACCTCTTCCCACCCGCCCCTGGTAACCACTGATGAACTTTGGTCTTTATGCATTTGCCTATTCTGGATATTTCATAGAAGTGGGATCATAATTGTCCTTTTGTGTCTGACATTTCACTCAGTGTGTTTTCAAGGTTCACCCGTGTTGTAGCATGGATCAGAACGTCATTTCTCTTTTTGATTGAATAATATTCCATTGTATGGATAACGTGTTGTTTATCTATTTATAGGTTAATAGACATTTGGGTTGTTTTCACCTTTTGGCTATTGTGAATTATGCTGCTCTGAACATTGGTGTACAATTATCTTTTAGTCCACCTACAAAGCTTTTTCATCACCCTAAATAGAAACTCAGTATCCATTAAGCAATAGCTCACCATTTCTCCCTCTCCCAGCTGCTTTTTAAACATCAGTCTACTTTTGTCTCTGTTCATTTGCGTAGAGACTGCATATAAATGAGACAATATTTGTCATTTTACGTTTGATTTATTTCAGTTATCACAATGTTGTAAAGGTTCATATGTGTCATAGCATGTATCCAAACTTCATTTCTCTTTATGGCTGAATATTGTTCCCTGTGTATATAGTAATTGGAGTCCCTGGGTGGTATAAACAATTAAGCCCTCAACTACTAGCTGAAAAGCTGGCAGTTCAAACTTACCCAGAGGTGGCTCAGAAGACATACCTGGTGCTCTGCTTCTGAAAGGTCACACCCTGGAAAACTCAATGGAGCACAGTTCTGCTCTGCACACGTGGGGTCTCCATGAGTCAGAATCAACTCAACGGCAGCTAATAACAGCAATTATAGTGATTATTGATAAGGAAAGACATCTGCCATTTTGCTATTTGTTTTCTATGTGTCTTAAACCTTTTTTGTCCCTCATTTCCTCCCATATTACCTTCTTTTGTGTTTATTTAATTTTTTGTAGTGAACCATTTTGATGCTCTTCTCACTTGTGTAAATTTTTAAGATATTTTCCTTGTGGTTATCCTGAGTATTACACTTAACATCCTAAATTTTTAACAGTCTAGTTTGAATCAATACCAGCTTAACTTCAGTAGCATACAGTTCTGTTCCTATACAACTCCAGCCCTCCCCCCGTCTTTATACATTGTGTGCCCAATAACATAAATTTATATTTTTTAAAATACATTAGTCTTTCGTATCATGTGGGACATAACAAACAGAGTTGCAAATCAAAGCTGGCCATTGTATTTATCCATGAAATTACCTTTACTGGAGATCTTTATTTCTTTATACAGCTTTGAGTTACTATCTTATGTCCTTTCTGTCAACCTAAAAGGACTCCATTTAGCATGACTACCTCCCTTTTTTGTAGGGAAGGTCTGGTGGTAATGAACTCCCTCAGCTTTTGTTTCTCTGGAAATGTCTTAATTCCACCCTCATTTTTTTAAGGACAGTTTTGCCAGCTACATAATTCTTGGTTTACAGTTTTTTTCTTTCTTTAAATATGTCATCCCACTGCCTCTTGGCCTCCATGGTTTCTAAGGAGAAATCAACATTTAATGATATTGAGATCCCTTGTGTGTTATGATTTGCTTTTCGCATGCTGCTTTCAAGATTTTCTCTTTCTGTTTGTTTTTTGATAGTTTGATTATAAAGTGTTTCAGTGTTGCTCTCTCTGGGTTTTTCCTGCTTGAATTTTTTTAGCTTCTTGGATGTGTAGATTGATGTCTTTTGCCAAGTTTGGGAAATTTTCGGCCATTATTTCTTCATATGTTCTTTCTGCCCCTTTCTCTATCTTTTCTCCCTGTCTTAGTTATGTAGTCCTTCTATAACAGAAATGCCACAAGTAGATGGCTTTAACAAAGAGAGATTTCTTCTTTCACAGTCTAGGAGGCTAGAAGTCTAAATTCAGGGTGCCAGCTCCAGGGGAAGGCTTCCTCTCTCTGTTAACTCTGGAGGAAGGTCCTTGTCATCAGTCTCCACCTAGTCTAGGAGCTTCTCAGCTCCTCCAAAGGACGCACTCTGCTCCTGGCACTACTTTCTTGGGGGTATGAAGTCCCTCTCCTCTCTCCTCGCTTCTCTTTTTGTATATTTCAAAAGAGATTGACTCAAGATGCAGCCTAATCATGTAGATTGAGTCCTGCCTTATTAACATAACCGCCTTATTAACATCATAAAGGTTAGGATTTACAACACATAGGATAGTCACATCAGATCACAAAATGGTGGACAACCACACAATATTGGGAATCATGGCCTAGCCAAGTTGACACACATTTTTGGGGTACATAATTCAATTCATAACACTCCCTTTGGGATTCCCATAATGTGTATGTTGACGCACTTGATGGCGTTTCACAAGTCCCTTAGTCTCTGTTCATTTTTGTTTTACTTTTTTCTTTCTGTTTCTCAGGCTACATCATTTCAATTGTCTTACCTTCAAGTTTGCTGATTCCTCTGCCAGCTCAAATATGCTGTTGAGCCCCTCTAGTGAATTTTTCATTTTGGTTATTGTACTTTTTGGCTCCAGAATTTCTACTTGGTTCCTTTTTACAATTTCTCTTTACTGATGTTCTCATTTTGTTCATAGATTGTTTACCTGATTTCCTTTAGTTCTGTGGGTTTTCTTTTAGCTCTTTGAGCATATTTAAGACAATTATTTTAAAGTCCTTATCTAGCAAGTCCAGTGTTTTGGCTTTCTCAGGGATGGTTTCTATCATTTTATTTTGTTCCTTTGAATGGGCCATCCTTCCCTGTTTCTCTGTATGCTTTGTGATTTTTTTTTTTTTGAACATGACATTTGAGTAATATAATGTGGTAACTCTGGAAATCAGATTCTCTTCCTTCCTCAGGGCTTGTTGACTTCTCTCTCTCTGTCTCTTTTAATTGTTGAAGGTTCTAATAGTCCATTGGTTTAGAGACTTTTCCAAACTGTTTTTGCAAAGACCAGGTTACTTGACATGTGTGTTCACTAAAGTCTCAATAAAAATAAAAAACACCTCTTCAGTCTTTGAAGATCAGCTCTGTGCTGGGGCACTTCATCAACACTTCACCAGGCTTACGCTCTGGTGCAAATTTTTATCAACCTCATTTCTAGTGTAAGTAGCTCTGAGACTTTGACTTGAGGAAGTTAAATATATCTATTTTTGACCTGTTTTGGTATTATCAAATAATGAGTCACACTTTTTCTATGAAAGGCAATGGCAGTATGAAACTGTGATTTTGGAATAAATGTCAGCTCCAGTGTTATCATGGACATCTCTCTGATCTTTTTCTCATTGCCCTAGATTTTACTGTGAGCAGAGAGTACTACAGAAGGTCTTCAGAGAATGGAAAGAAGAATGGTGGATTTCCCATCGAGAGTGGAAACTCTGTGTTCGGGCTGACTGTCACTACAGGTCAGATCTCATGTTATATTACTTTAATTTTACTGTAGACGATATCAAATAATTCCTTGTTGTCGTGTTTCTATAGGAGCCCTGGTGGCGCAATGGTTAAGCACTCGTCTGCTAACCAAAAAGTCAGTGGTTCGAACCCACCAGCCACTCTGTGGGAGAAAGATGTGACAGTCTACTTCCAAAAAGATTTACAGCCTTGGAAGCCCTATGGGGCAGTTCTACTCTATCCTAGTGTTGCTATGAGTTGGAATCAACTCAACAGCAATGGGTTTTTTCTTGGTTTGTCATGTTTCTTGTCAAAAAGCAAAGTTTTGAATCATTTCTTGTCTTGCTTCAAATCCTTTTTTGAATAAGCACAATCAAAGTCCTAAATTAAACCTGTGTATGCGTGTCACACACACACACACACACACACACACACACACACACACACACACACACACACACACACACACACACACACACACACACACACAGAAACACCTCTCAATTCAGGTAACCATTTTGTGTTGATTATGCTAATGATTTGAATGGGATTTTCTTACTAATTCTCATTTTTATATAATTTCTAATTTTGAGAGTATTCTGTTTTTTAAATAATAAATTGTTTTAATTTATGTTGACTGTGGAAGAAAATATATGACCAACGTATTTCATTAAGGAAACAGAAAAATCCCCTGGTCTTTGACATTTGTGTTGCCAAGGATAAGTGGAGAAAAAAGTCAAAATTAGGAATTATATCAAATACATGTTTTTAGGCCTCTTTTTATTTTTCTTTTACTTACATTCATTTACTTAATATCTGTACTTAATTGACTTAATATCTTATACATTGTGTCTTTAAAATGGTATTAACTCTCATTTATAGCTACTTCTCTATTTAGGTTGACTTTGGGGCAGAAATTTTGGGTATTTCAGATAAAGTATAGAAGTATTGTTGTTGATATTAGTTAGCTTCTGTTGAGTTGACCCCCAACTCATGGTGATCACATGTACAACGGAACAAACTACACCATCCCCATGAATGGTTGCATATTGGGCCGCTGTGATTCATAGGACTTTCATTGGCTGATTTTTTAGAAGTAGATCACCAGGTCTTTCTTCGTCTGTCTTAGTTTGGAAGCTCTGCTGAAACCTGTTCAGCATCATAACAACATGCAAACCTCCACTGACAAGACAGATGGTGACTGTGCATGAGGTGCATTGGCCAGGAATCGAACCTGGGTCCTGCATGGAAGGCAAGAATTCTACCACTGAACCAGTACTACCCTCATAGAAGCATTAGATAGTTCTGGAAAGCTGATAGAGTATGAAATTAAGTCTTAGGAAGTGGGGTACTGAAAATATGCAGTGAAGGTCTTAATGTGTATGGTGTATGTACCAGGAAGGAGAAGGAAAATAAAGTTTTAGAAAGTGTCTTTGACCATGTTCCAGCACAAAGGAGAAGTAAGATGATGTGAATGACTAGGGTGATTAAGGTGTTATTCCAAATGTCATGGCTTTGTGGATGCTGAAGGTGAAGTTATTCTTAGAGAAGTGGAACCTTTTCTTTCTCAGTGACACTTTGAGATGTGGAGAATGGCTGTCAAGGAGAATAAGTTTCACCATGATTGTAGGAAATGGAATTTTAACTTAGGGTGCTGAAATGACTTTTTCATGTTAGAAGCTTCCATGTTAATTTCTCCTACGTGCAGAACTGACTTGTTGTGTTGGATTATAAGTTGTTTTGTTGTTTTGTTTGAAAGACACACCCTTTGCTTTTGGCTCCTCAGATATTACTTGTACAGTCTGATGTTCCAGACCTGGAAGACTTACGTGCATCAGCAGCAGGAGATGAGGAACAAGTACATGAGAGCCAAGGATTATGGTGAGAAAAGGAGGTACCCCTCTAGAGAAGATGCCCAAATGTACTTTTGCAGAAGCCCTTGAGAGGGACAAGCACATTGTTTCTTAGAGAGAATAACTCTAGACCTAAGGGAAGATTTGTTTAGTTCCTTTTCATATTTTCCAGAATGCGTGACTCTCTGAGTGGGGACTCCTGTGTGGTCACATCTCTATGGTTTTCTCTCTATGGCATGGTGCTGGCACTTAAAGCTCGTCAATCCATGATTTACATGAACTGTCTGTTCCTACCCTGGGGGCTCAGCGAGCTGGTCAGGTTTCTCCCTTGGCACCTGGTGCTGCCATTTATCTTTTTTTTTTTTTTTTTTTAACATTTTATTGTGCTGTAGGTAAAAGTTTACAGAGCAAATTAGTTTCTCGTTTAAAAATTTCTACACAACCCATCCAAACTACCTGAGGGACGGAATTTCTGTGCTGAGGACTGCGGGGACCATGGTCTCAGGGAACATCTAGCTCAATTGACATAACATAGTTTATAAAGAAAATGTTCTACATTCTACTTTGGTGTGTAGGGTCTGGGGTCTTAAAAGCCTTTGAGTGGCCGTCTAAGGTACTTCACTGGTCTCACCCCTTTGGGAGCAAGGGAGAATGAAGAAAACTAAAGATACAAGGGAAAGATTAGTCCAAAGGACTAATGGACCACATCTACCACAGCTTCCACCAGACTGAGTCCAATACTACTAGATGGTGCCCGGCTACCATTACTGACTGCTCTGACAGGGATCACAATAGAGGGTCCCGGACAGAGCTGGAGAAAAATGTAGAACAAAATTCTAACTCACAAAAAGATACCAGACTTACTAGCCTAACAGAGACTGGAAAAATCCGGAGAGTATGGCTCCTGGATCCCCTTTTAGCTTAGTAATGAAGTCACTCCTGAGGTTCACCCTTCAGCCAAAGATTAAACAGGCCCATAAAACAAAAGAAGACTAAAGGGGCATGCCAGCCCAGGGGCAAGGACTAGAAGGCAGGAGGGGGCAGTAAAGCTGGTAATAGGGAACCCAAGGTCGAGAAGGGAGAGTGTTGACACGTCGTGGGGTTGGTAACCAATGTCTCAAAACAACATGTGTATTAATTGTTTAATGAGAAGCTAGTTTGTTCTGTAAACCTTCATCTAAAGAACAATTTAAAAAATAATACATAAATTGTTAAGTGACATTGGTTGCAATCCCTGTAATGTGTGAACACTCTCCCCCTTTCCATCCTGTGTTCCCTGTTTCCATTCATCTGGTTTTCCTGCCCCTTTCTGCCTTCTCATCTTTGTTTTTGGGCAGGTGTTGCATTGCCATTTATCTTGCTATCATGTGGCAAATTGAAGTGAGACTCTGGAGCATTGCTACAGTGCTCACTTCTAAGCTGTTTTTCCCAGGGTGCCCCTCAGTAATCCTGTAGCCAGTTTCTCTGTGGTCTTTTCTCTGGTCAGTGTCTGGTTTCTCTGTGAGTTAAGCCAGAAGCCTGTGTGGGGAGTCGAAGGGAAAAAGTATCAAGTTTTGAAATGATAATGCAGCCTGCATTAGCAGCTGCCTTGTAGACATTCCACATGAATGTCCTGCAGGCGCCTCAAACACTGCAGGTCACAAATACAGCTTGTCAGCTTCCCAGCTATTTAGACCTGCTCTTCCTCCTGCTTTTCTTATCTAAGTGAGAAACCTTATTTAGGAATAGCTTGTCCATTCCTCGTGCCTCATATCATGCAGTTATCTAAGATGGCCCTCTGAAGTATTACTTGCAGGCATCTTTTTTTTAGTTCCACTGCCACGGCCTGAGGTTAATATTCATCTTTTCCCCAGGATGTTATAAGTATCTCTTTAATTGATTTCCCTGCATTTATTTTCTCTGTCTTCTCCTTGTACACATAGCTGTAAGAGTGAGAAGCCATAGATAAAATCATCTCTCTCCTTTGCATAAAAATTCTTTTGACTCCTCTTTAGTTACAGAATGACATCAACACTCTTTGGTATGGCATAAAAGGTCTTCACCTCTTCCCCCACCATGCCCTCCCACACACCCTACGCCCTAGACCCTGGCCACATTGCATGTGAATTTCCATATCTTTGCATCTGCAGTTCCTCTTTCAGGCCCATTTTAAATGTCATCTTTTTTTATGTAGCTTTTCCTGATCTCCAGCACAGTGGGCACTTCCTTCTCCTTTCTGTGTTCCTGAAGCTCTTACCCACACCTTTTAGTTATAGTACCAGACAAATTGTTTCCATAATTAGCTGATAACTAACTTTTTTATGTTGTTTAGTTTTAAATTTACATACAGTAAAATTCAGTGCTTTTGGTGTACAGTGCTGTGAGTTTTGACAAATGGCATAGAGTTATGTAACCACCACCACGATAAAGAGAGAACAATTCTGTGACACCCCAAAAGAATTCCCTTGTGTTAACCTTCTGTTGCACCCTCCCTTCATACTTCACCCCAGGTAACCACTAATCTGTTATCGGTCCCTATAGTTTTGCCTTTTCTAGAATGTCATATAAATGGGATCATACAGTGTAGCCTAGCCTTTTGACTCTGTTTTCTTAGCATAATGCGTTTGAGATTTATCCAATTTGCTGATATTCCTTTTTTATTGCTGAGTAGCATTTCATTGTATTGATATAGTACCACAGTGCGTTTATCCATTTACTGGTTGAAGGACATCTGGGTTGTTTCCAGTTTTAGACAATTGTGAATAATGCTGCTATAAATGTTTGTATGCAGGTTTCTGGGTGAACATTTCTCTTGGGTAGATTATCTAGGAGTGGGATTGCTGGATCACATAGTAGGTATATGTTTAACTGTATAAGAAACTGCCAAATTGTTTTCCAGCTTGGCTGTACCACTTTGCATTCCCACCAGCAATTTATGAGAGTTCCGCTTGCTCTGCATCCTCACTAGCACTGGGTATTACCATTAAAAAGAAAAAAAAAATTTTTTTTTTTTTTAGTAAGTTTAATAATAAATATGTAAAGGTATCTCATTGTGGTTTAAATTTGCGTTTCTCTAATGATTAATGATGTTGAATATTTTCTTATGCTTATTTCTCTGATGACATGTCTGTTCAAGATATTTGTCCTTTTAAAAGTTGGGTTATTCTTTTTGTTGAATTTTAAGTCTTTTAATATATTCTGATTGTAAGTCTTTTGTCAGATTTGCAAATATTTTCTCCCGATCTGTGGCTTGTCTTTTCATTCTCTAAACAGTGTCTTTTGCAAAGCAAGTTTTTAAATTTGATGAAGTCCAGTTTATCAGTTTCTTCTGTTATGGTTTGTGTTTTTGATGTTTTTGAGATTGACCAGTTCCAACAACTCCATGAGCCAGCAGCCTTCCACCTGACCTACTACATGTGAGTCAGAAGCCTCCAGCCTGACACCTGACTCTGTCTAACCCAAGGTCACAAAGATTTTCTCCTGTATTTTCTTCTAAAAGTTCTGTAGTTTTACATATTGATCTTTATAGGCTGCAAAGTCAGTGTTAAGCTTGTTTATTAATGCTAGGAGCTTTTTTTGTAGATTCCATGTGATTCTATGTAGACAGTCAAGGTGTGTGTGAATAGTGACAGCTTTATTTCTTACTTTCCAAATTCTTTTTATTGTTTTATTGCATTATCTAGGGCTTCTAGTATGATATTAAATAGGAGTCGTGAGAGTGAACATCCTTCTCTTGTTACTGATCTTAGGGGATATAATGGTTAATGTTATGTGTCAACTTGGCTAGGCCATGATTTTCAGTGGTTTTGCAGATATTATATAATCATCCTCCATTTTGTGATCTGATGTGAGCAGCCAGTCAGTTGAAAGGGGAGTTTCCTTGGGGTGTGGCCTGCATTCATTATATATGGATGTTCTGGCAAAGCTCTCTCTCTATCCTGCATCTGACTCGTTATCCTCTGACTTCCGGTTCTTGGGATGTGAGCCAGCAGCCTGCTGCCTGACCACGAATTTTGAGATTTGCCAGTTCCAGGAACCCCATGAGCCAGCAACCTTCCACCTGACCTACCGTTTTTAGGTTCATTAGCCCCTGCAACCATGTGAGTCAGGAGAAGCCTCCAGCCTGATACTTGACCCATGGATTTGGGACTTGCCAGTCTCACAATTGTATAAGCCAGTCCCTCGAAATAAATCTCTCTCTCTATTTATATATACACTTCATTGGTTTTGCTGTCCTAGAGAACCCAGCCTTAGACATTTGGTACTGAGAATGGTTGTAGAGGAACAAAATCATAAAAATGAGTTTTCTGAATTGATTCTCAAGTCTGGCTAGTCTTAAAGGCGCTGATGACTCTGCCTCCAGTAGTAAGGAGGGCACTACTAATCCATGGCGTGAGGTGGCAATAGAAATACGCAGACTGTCACTACCATTGGATCAAACATTTGTGAGAGACAAGGCTCTGGGTGATTGCATGTTTGATTTAAAAAAAAAAAAAAAACTGAACCCATTGCTATTGAGTCGTTTCAGACTCATAGCGACCCTGTAGGACAGAGTAGAACTTCCTGGTAGGGTTTCCAAGGCTGTAATCTTTATGGAAGCCAACTGCCATATCTTTCTCCCACAGAGTGGCTGCTGGCTTTGAACTGCTGACCATTTGGTTAGCAGCTGAGCACTTAACCACTGCACCACCAGGGATGCTTGCATATTTGGTACTTTTCTGCAATTTTGTCAGAATGAGAAGTATAAGGAAGCCAAATGATTGATCCTGCTTTCGCTAGGCAAAGTGGTAAAAGAAAGGGATGAACTTGGTGCTTCAGAGTCACAATTCAAGTGCCACATACAAGACTGAAAGTTGCCACTTGTGCCCTAAAAGAAACCTTTATTTCTTGTAGTAACAGGACTGATATTGTTGAAACCCAAACCCAGAATCTTATCATAAGAGTGGCTGAATTACTATGCCAGTTGAATTCTCAACCTCGAATTGTATCAGAACTAAAAATGAGGGCATTAATTGGGAAGAAATGGGAACCTGAAATGTGAGATGGGGACATATGGGCAGATAATCAGGAAGCTTGGGACATTAAGCCCCTAAATTCTGTTGAATCACTCCTGTCAACAGAACAGCCATCATACTCTCATCTGAAGAGGTTATTCCATCTTTGTTTGCTAAGCTACCCTCCCCAATAAGACTATTATCCCTTCTACCCCTGTCTGATGAGATTAACACAACTGTGTCCGAATAGTCTTTGTCTGAGATATCACCTAGGGTGGTACCTGGGGCATTACCTGAGGCAGATGCTTTACAAGACAGTGCTGAATGTCCCCAGGACACATCCCCACCACTCATTTTTTGCTTCTAGATCTGTAACTAGACTTAAGTCCCAGCTAGCCTCAAGAGGTGAAGTACGAAGTGTGACCCATGAGGAGGTACGCTACACTCCGAAAGAACTGCTTGATTTTTCTAATATATACAAACAGAAACCTGGGGAATATGGCTATTATGGGTGTAGGGTAATGGTGCAAGAAACATGAAGTTGAATCAATGTGAGTTTATTGAGATGGGCCCACTAAGCACAGATTCTACATTCAGTGCTTCAGCTCAAGAGGTTAGAAAAGATCTAATGGTTTATTTGATTGGTTCACTGAAGCATGGATTAAGCAGTAGCCTACACAAATCAAGTTGACAAATGCCAGAACTGTGTTAGTATACTGTAGAAGAAGATATCCAAAGACTTAGGGAAATTGACATGTTAGAGTGGATTTATCAGGTTGGACCCACAGACCCACCCATGGAGTGGCCAGAGGACACACCTTTCACCACAATGGTGAGGAACAAATTTGTGAAGAGAGCCACAGCATCCTTGAAGACTGTTGTGATTTCTATTTTAATGTAAGAGGAAACTGCCCTTACTGAATTAAGACACCTAACTACAGTGGGGCTGATTGGACCCAGGGGCAGTAGGGGCCAAGTGGTGGCACTTAATCACCAAAGACAAGGTGGACGTGGTTACCATAACGGACAGCAGAGTCAAAGCAGTAATCAGAATATTCTGACTCATACGGACTTAATGGCATTGGCTGCTTATAGTCATGGTGTCCTTAGGAGTGAAATAGATGGGAAATCCACTAAATATTTTCTTGATCTGTACAAGCAGAAGAATTCTAGGTCGAGTGAACAGCAGGCTAACTCAAATCGCCAGAATAGAGTCATAGCCCCTCAGTCAATTCCCAGACTTGAAAGAGTTTGAAGACTCACAATTCCTTGAATGAAGGGGAGGCTATGTCCCCTTGAGGAAGGACTCCAGTACACTGCCAAAAATTTATACTGTTAATCTTTCTTCCAGCCTTCCCCAAAGAGATCTATGGTCTTTTTCCAGAGTGACTGTTCGTTGAGGGAAAGGAAATAATCAGACTTTTCGGGGTTGCTGGACCCTGGCTCTGAACTGACACTAATTCCAGGAGACCCAAAAGATCACTGGCCAACCAGTCAGAGTAGGGGCATATGGAGATCAGGTTATTAATGGAATGTTAGCTCAAGTCCATCTCACAGTGGGTGCAGTGTGTCTCTGAACCCATTGTGTAGTGATTTCCCCATATGCATAATTGGAATAGACATACTCAGCAACTGGCAGAACCTCCACACTGGATCCCTGACAGGTGGAGTAAAGGCTGCTATGGTAGAAGAAGCCAAGTAGAAGCCATTAGAACTGCCATTACCTAGGAAAATAGTAAACCAAAAGCAATACCACATTCTTGGAGGGATTGCAGAGATTAGTGCCACCCTCAAGGACTTGAAGGATGCAGGGGTTGTGATTCCCACCGCATCCCTATTCAACTTGCCTACTTGGCCTGTGCAAAAAACAGATGGATCTTGGAGAATGAGAGTGAATTGTCATAAACTTAACCAGGTGGTGACTCCAGTTGCATCTGCTGTTCCAAATGTAGTTTCATTGCTTGAGCAAATTAATATATCTCGTGGTACCTGGTATGCAGCTATTGATCTGGCTAATGCCTTTTTCTCAATTTTAGTTTCAGAGGATCACCAGGAGCAGTTTGCCTTCATCTGGCAAGACCATCAATACACCTTCACAATCCTACCTTGGGTATATCAACACTCCTACCCTATATCGTAATTTAGTCCACAGGGACCTTAATCACCTTGCCCTTTCACAAGACGTCACACTGGTCCACTACACTGATGGCATTATGCTGATTTTACCTAGTAAGGAAAAAGCATCAATGCCTCTAGACTTACTGGTAAGACGTTTACGTGCTGGAGGGTGGGAAATTAATTTGGCAAAAATTCAGGTGCCTTCCACCTCAGTGAAATTTCTAGGAGTCCAGTGGTGTGGGGTATGTCGAGATATTCCTTCTAAAGTGAAGGAATAAGTTGTTACTTCTGGCCCCTCCAAAAACTAAAAAGGAGGCACAATCCCTAGTGGGCCTGTTTGGATTTTGAAAGCATCACATCCCTCATTTTTGTGTGATACTCTGGCCTACCATATTTTTACACAGATAACACGTGCCTTCTATGTTTGTTTGCCCACTGTGTCCTACCCCCACAAGATATTTTTGATGTGCACTATGCTAATTTTTTTTACAGCAGCATGTGAAAAAAACTGGCATAGCGATGCTTATAAAAATACCTCAAAGGAGAGGGCGCAGTGGACAAACAAGTGTAGAAGATGAGTGTTATTTGGATAAAGTGTTCATTGAGTGACTCAAAAAGCTGCTAGTTTTGAGTGGAGCCCAGTACAAGAGAAGGCACTGCAGCAGGTTCAGGCTGCCATGCAAACCAGTCTGACACTAGGGCCATATGATCAGTCTGATCAAGTGGTTCTTAAAGTTTCAGTGGCAGATAGAGATGCTATTTGGAGTCTGGTAAACCCGTATTGGTCAATAACAGCTAAGACCCTTAATTTTAGAGCATAACCCTGCCATCCTCTGCAGATAACTACTCTCCTTTTGAGAAACAGCTTTTGGCTTGTTACTGGGCCTTGGTAGAGACTGAACGCTTAATCATGGGCCACCAAGTCACCATGCAGCCTGAGCTGCCCATCATGAACTTGGTGTTGTCTAACCCACAGAGTTATAAAATCAGATCTGCACAGCAGCACTACATCACTAAATGATAGTGGTATGTACGAGACTGGGCTATAGCAGAACCTGAAGGCACAAATAAGTTACGTGAGGAAGTAGCCCAAATGCATATGGTCCCCACTCCTGTCACATTACCTTCCTTCTCTCAGTCTGCACCTATGACCCCACGGGAAGTTCTTATGATCAGTTGACTGAGGAAGAGAAAACTCGTGCCTGGTTTGCAGATGGTTCTGTGCGATATGCAGGCCACACTAGGAAGTGTACAGCAGTAGCGCTGTAACCCCTTTCTGAAACCTCCTTGAAGGACAGTGATGAAGGGAAATTCTTCCAGTGGGCAGTACTTCAAGCAGTACACCTGGTTGTTTATTTTGCTTGGAAGGAGAGATGGCCAGATGCGCGACTGCATACTGATTCACGGGCTGTGGCCAGAGGTTTGGCTGGATAGTCGGAATTGGAAGGAACATGATTGGAGAATTGGTGACAAGGAGGTGTGGGAAAGAGGCAAGTGGATAGACCTCTCTGAATAGGCCAAAGAAGTGAAAATATTTGTGTCTCTTGTAAATGCTCACCAAAGGGTGATCTCGGCAGAGGAGGATTTTAACAGTCAAGTGGGTAGGATAATGCATTCCGTGGAAACCAGTCAGCCTTTTTTCCCAGCCACTCCCATCATTGCCCAGTGAACTCATGAACAAAGTGGCCCAGGTGGCAGAGATGGAGGTTATCCATAAGCTCAGCAACACCGACTTTAACTCACCAGAACCAGCTTGGTTACAGCCACGTGCCAATTGCCCTATCTTCCAGCAGCAGAGACCAACCCTGAGTCTCTGATATGGTACCATTCTTAGTGGTAAGCAGCCAGCAACCTGGTGGCAGGTTGATTTCATTGGTCCACTTCCACTGTGGAAAGGGCAGCGTATTTTACTTACTTGTGTAGACACTTAAACTGTGGATACAGATTTGCCTTCCTTGCATGCAGTGCCTCTGCCAAAAATACCATCTGTGGACTTACAGAATGCCTTATGTACTATTGTGGTATCCCACACAGCATTGCCTCAGATCAAGGAACTCACTGTACAGGAAATGAAGTGCAGCAGTGGACCCATGCTCATGGAATTCACTGGTCTTACAATGTTCCCCATCATCCTGAAGTAGCTGGCTTGATAGAACGATGAAATGGCCTTTTAAAAACACAAGTTATGGCGGCAGCTAGGGGCAATACCTTGCAAGTTTGGGGCAGTGTTCTCCAGGAGGCTGTATATTCTATAAACCAGCATTCAATGTATGTTACTTTTCTTCCATAGTCAGAATTCATGGGTCCAGGAATCAAGAGGTGAAAATGGGAGTGGCACCAGTCACTATTACCCCCAGTGACCCACTCACATAATTTTTGCTTTTGTCCCCATGACCCTATGCTGTGTGGGTCTAGAAGTCTTAGTTTCAAAGGGAGGGATGCTCCCGCTAGAAGACACAGCACCGATTCCATTGAATTTCAGTTAAGAATGCCACCTGGCCGCTTTGGGTTCCTCATGGCTCTGGATCAACAGGCAAAGAAGGGAGTTACTATATTGGATGGTGTGATTGATCTTGATTACCAAGAGGAAATCAGATTGATATTACCTAATGGAAGTAAAGAAGAGTATGTCTGGAGTACAGGAGATCCATTAGGACGACTCTTAGTATTACTATGCCTTGTGGTTAAAGTCAGTGGAAAACTACAGCAACCCAATTCCATCATGACTTCTTATGGGCCAGACCCTTCAGGAATGAAGGATTTGGTCACCCCATGAGGAAAAGAACCACAACCAGCTGAGGTGCTTACTGAGGTCAAAGGGAAAACGGAATGGGTAGTGAAAGAAGATAGTTCTAAATACCAGTTACAACCACATGACTAGTTGCAGAAATGAGGACTGTAATTGTTATGAGTATTTCTTCCTTGTTTTGATATATGTGTGTGTGTACATGTGTAAATAAATATCTTTGTTTTCTTCTCACCCTTATTCCGTTACTTACTGTAAAATACAAGAGATAAACAAGGCCGTGCATTTTCAGTAGTATGTTTGTTACTTGTATCACGTTAAGCGCAAGTATGTCTTTATATTTGTCTTTATTTAGAGATTATGTATGGTTTAAGGAGATATGTAGAGAGATGCCTGGTTGACAAAGGGTGGACTGTGATGGTTAATGTTATGTGTCAACTTGGCTAGGCTGTGATTCTCAGTGGTTTGTCAGATATGATATAATTATGCTCCATTTTGTGATCTTTTTGTGAGCAGCCAGTTATTTGAAATGGGAGTCTCCTTCGGGGTGTAGCCTGCATCCAGTATATGGATATTCTAGCAAAACTCGCTGTCTCTCTTTCTCAATACTACATCTGACTTGTCATCCTCTGACCTCTGGTTCTTGGTATTTCTTGTAATTTTGGTTTGGTTTTTATAGAGTCCTTAAACTTCTGTTAATCTGGAAATACCCTAATATCGCCATCGTATTTGCAAGACAGTTTTGCTGGATACATAATTCTTGGCTGGAAATTTTTTTCCTTCAACGCTTTATATATGTTATCCCGTTGCCTTCTTGCCTGCATGATTTCTGCTAAGTAGTCCGAGCTTAATCTTATTGACTCTCTTTTGTAATGACTTTTCGTTTATCCCTAGCCACTGTTAAAATTCTCTCTTTATCTTTGGTTTTGGCAAGTTTGATTATAATATGTCATGGTGACTTTCTGTTGGGATCTACCTTGTGTGGGGTTTGATGAGCTTCTTGGGTAGATGTCTTCTCATCTTTCACGATATCAGGGAAGTTTTCTGCCAACAAATCTTCAACAATTCTCTCTGTATTTCCTGTTTATTCCCCCCTGTTCTGGTACTCCAGTCACTCATCGGTTATTCCTCTTGATAGAATCCCACATAATTCATAGGATTTCTTCATGTTTTAAAAATTCTTTTATCCAGTTTTTCCTCAAATAAGTTGGTGTCAAGTGTTTAATCTTCAATCTCACTAATTCTGACTTCCATTGCTTCAGTTCTGCTCCTCTGACTTTCTGAAATTCTGAAATTTTATTGTTAATCTTTTGGATTTCTGTTTGCTGTGTCTCTGTGGATTCTTGCAGCCTGTTAAATTTCTCATTATGCTCTTGTGTAACCTTCTTAAGTTTCTCTATTGCTTTGTCTGTGTGTTCCTTGGCTTGTTCAGTGTTTTGCATGATCTCATTCCTGATAGCTTAAAGAGCTCTGTATATTAATCTTCTGTATTCTACCTCTGGTAATTCCAAGAAGTTCTCTTTCTCTGGACGGTTTCTTGATTCTTTGTTTTGAGTGCTTTCTGAAGCCTTCGTGATCTGCCTCTTTATGTAATTTGATATTGACTGTTGTCTCCGAGCCATCAATAAGTTATTATACTGATTTATTTTATGTTTGCTTACTGTGTCCTAGCTTCTTGTTTTGTTTTGATATGCCCAAATAGGCTGATTATGTGAGCTAGTTTGATTATTCGTGCCTTTGAAGCTCTCGTGTCCTGTAACCAGGTGATTAGAGCTGTTACTAGGTATGTGAGCCCAGGAGTCCGTTTGCTTTTCTTGTATGAAGTCAGCTCAGGTATCTAGGTAGTCGGTCACCAATTGTGTGGTGCAGTTTCTCACCTAGAGTCCTAGATGGGCTGGGGTGATTGCAGTAGGCACAGGTATCTGGCTGCAGTAGGGGGTCATGTGCTAAGCAAGGCAGGGGGCTGATGGCTGCCCCTGAGTATCTGGGAGGAAAGCGTGTCTCTGTTCCCTAGAGCGTGTAGGTGGGTGGGTTTTGCAGCCAGATTATGGGGACTCAGTGCAGTTGACTGTAAGGACTGGGAGGCACCACTTATTCTTGGACCCGTGTCGGGGGTGGCTAGGTGGAGTGGGAGGAGCCACCAGTCGTCAGGCCCCTGATGTGGGGTAAGTGAGGACCCTGCTTAATGGGCCAAGTGGTGTCACATGTCACGAATCTGCCACTCCACTTTATAGCTGATATGGTTGAAAATAGGCTTCAAGTATATACCCTGTTGTACTGTGCTAATGAGGGTCTACGCTGTTGAAATAGGCCCACACAGGTCTGTGCAGGTGTGAAAGGCATTCAAAGTCTGTGGCCCCCTTATGCTTGTGCCTAGTCAAAGGGGCTGTGGCTGCCATGAGTTCCTGGCTTAGGGGAGCTGGCAGATTATTTTTTCCTGTTTGTTTGTTCCCCCTCCAAAGCTGAGAGAATGGCTCAGGGTGCATGACCCAGGGGACGTGGCAGTTGCTGAAGCCAGCCTGGGACTGGTGCAGAGCAGGGAGGGGGCAGGTGAATGGGAGAGCAGTTCTTCCCAAAGGCGGTGTTTTTTGATACACGCAGTAGGTTAGACACACGTACTTATCTTTTGCCGATCAAGCGCCGCTTTTCACTAGTTCTGGATGCTTGAGTAAACTCTCCGCCTCTCAGTCTCTCCCAATGTGGAAAACGTGTCCCGAGCACCACTGCTTCCCTTACTGTGCACACCAGCCCATCCCGCCTGCAAGGTGTCTGTTCCTGCCGGGTCAGGTCCAGCAACTGCTCACTACTTCTGAACCATCTCTCCCTCCCCCTGCTGCTCAGTCCAATTTCTCAACTTTTCCTTTGATATTCAGGGCTCCTAGATTGTCATATATAATTGATTCACCTGTTTTTTCGGGTCTTTGTTACAAGAGGGACCACAGGAAGTATCTGACTACTCCACCATCTTGGCCCCGCCTCTCTGACCTCTGGTTCTTGGGACATGAGCCAGCAGCCTGCCACCTGACCTACTGCTTTTGGGTTCATCAGCCCCTGCAACCACTTGAGTTAGGAGAAGCCTCCAGCCTGCTGCCTGACCCACAGATTTGGGATTTGCCAGCCTCCTCAACTGTGTGAGCCATTCCCCTGAAATTGTTGCTGTGGTTAGTGGCCATTGAGTTGGTTCTGACTCATAGCGACACCATGTACAACAGAATGAAACACCGCCCGTCCTGCACCATCCTCACTATCGTTTTTATGCTTGAGCCCATTGTTGCAGCCACTGTGTCAGTCCATCTTGTTGAGGGTCTTCCTCTTTTTTGCTGACCCTCTACTTTACCAAGCATGATGTCCTTATCAGGAGGGACTTGTCCCTCCTGATAACGTGTCCAAAGTATGTGATATGTAGTCTCGCCATCCTTGCTTCTCAGGAGCATTCCGGCTGTACTTCTTCCAAGACAAATCTGTGCTCTTGGCAGTCCATGATATATTCATTATTCTTCACCAACACCATAATTCAAAGCATCAGTTCTTCCTCAGTCTTCCTTACTCATTGTCCAGCTTTTGCATGATGAGAGACAGTTGAAAACACCATGGCTAGGGTCAGGCGCATCTTAGTCTTCAAGGTGACATCTTTGCTTTTTAATACTTTAAAGAGGTCTTTTATAGCAGATTTGCCCAGTGGAGTGTGTCATTTGATTTCTTGACCGCTGCTTACGTGGGTGTTGATTGTGGATCCAAGTAAAATGAAATCCTTGACAACTTCAGTCCTTTCTCTGTTTATCATGATGTTGCTTATTGGTCACATTGTGAGGATTTTTGTTTTCTTTATGTTGAGGTGTAATCCATACTGAAGGCTGTAGTCTTTGATCATCATCAGTAAGTGCTTCAGTTCCTCTTCACTTTCAGCAAGCAAGGTTGTGTCATCTGCATAACGCAGGTTAATATATTTATTTACACGCTTCACTAGTTTTGCTCTTTTGCTCCTTTAGGGAACCCAGCCTAAGGCAGGGGGAAACATTCAGTCTTTAACCATTAAATATGATGTTAGCTGTAGGGTTTTTTTGTAGATTGCCTTTATCAGATTCTCTTCTATTCCTAGTTTCCTGAGCGTTTTTATCATGAATAGGTGATGAATTTTGTCAAATGCTTTTTCGAAATCTATTTAAATGATTATGTGGCTTGTTTAATTTATTAATACGGTGAATTACATAGAGTGATTTTTAAATGTTATACCAGCCTTGCATTCCTCAGATAAACACCACTTGGTCATGGTGTATTATCTTTTCACATGTTGCTGTATTCCATTTTCTGTTATTTTGCTGAGGATTTTTGCATTCATGTTCATTAGGAATATTGATCTGTAGTTTTCTTGTCTGGTTTTGGTATCAAGGCAATACTAGCCTCATAAAAATGAGTTGGGAAGTGTTTCCTCCTTTTTTGTTTTCTGAAAGAGATTTGTAGAATTGGTATTGTTTCTTCCTTAAATGTTTGGTAAAATTCACCAGTGAGATTATCTGGGCCTGGAGGTATCTTTGTTGCAAGATTTTTAACTTCAAATTCTAGCTCTTTAATAGATATAGGACTATTCAGTTTATCTATTTCTTCTTGAATGAGTTTTGGTAGTTTGTGCCTTTCAAGGAATTGGTACGTTTCAAATATATTGTGTAAATTTAATAAGCATAAAGTTGTTTGAAGTATTCCATTGTTATAATTTTAATTTCTGCAGTGTCTATAGGGATATCCTCTCTTTCATTCCCTATATTGGTAATTTATATCTTCCTTTTTTTTATTCTTCATCAGTCTGGCTAAGCTTTATCAATTGTATTGATATTTTCAAATAACTAGCTTTTTCATTGACATTGTTTTTTGTTTTCAATTTCTTTGATTTCTGCTCCTATCTCTATTATTATCATCTTGGTTTTACCAACTGTGGTTTTAATTTGCTCTTCTTTTTCTAGTTTCTTAAGGTATAAACTGAGATTATTGATTTGAGGCTTTTCTATTTTTTCTAACATAAACATTTACTGCTTAATTTTCCCTTAAAAAAAAAAAAAAAACCATTGCTGTCGAGTCGATTCTGACTCATAGTGACCCTATAGGACAGAGTAGAACTGCCCCATAGAGTTTCCAGGGAGTACCCAGTGGATTTAAACTGCTGACCTTTTGGTTAGCAGATGTAGCTCTTAACCACTACATCAGCAGGGTTACCCTTTAAGCACTGCTTTAACTTTATCACACAAGTTTTGATATGTTGTATTTTCATTTTATTCAGTAAAAAAAGTATTTTCTGATTTCCCTTGAAACTTCGTTTTTGGCCTTTAGATTATTGGGAAGTATGTTTAACTTCCTAATATTTGGGTATTTTCCAATATATTTCTATTATTGATTTCTAGTATATTCCATTGTGATTAGAGAACAATACTTAGTATGATTTCAGTTCTTTTAAATTTGTTAAATTTGTCTTATGGCCCAGAATATGGTCTATCTTGTGAATGTTCTATATGTACTTGAAAAAAATGTGTATTCTGCTGTCTTATATAGTCATTTACAGTTATAATGAATACAGCTGTATTATGGAATAGTGGGAAAAGTAACTTGAGGTTTTAATATAAAAAGTTATTTTTTTTGATATATGACAACTATTTCAGGGCATGCCTGGAGACACTTTTCATAGGTTATCTCATTACCCTTCACAAACATACCTCTAAGGGAGGTATGGTTGTACAGATAAGAAACTTGTGTGAGGTTACTTAACTCATAAGTGACAGAGTCAGTATTCAAACAGCTTTCCTGACTCAGGAGCCCAAAATCTAAGCCATGGCACCATGCTAGTCCTCATTGCCTAAAGTGTGGTGATTCCTGAGGAATTCCTGGGGTGGGCCTGAGGAAGCTATATGTTAAACTCTTCTTCATATTTTGATTTGCTTTACCAACAACCCTGAAATATAAAGTATAGTTATAATCCTATTGACATTTTGGATAATGTCCTAAAAATGGCTTACATGATCTTACTTTCTCCTTTTTGTTCTAAAAAGAAATTTACTTTTATTAGTGGTGACTGTTATAATGAAAGTGGAATTTACCAAAAATGGAGATGTACAGCTCCCGTATCTAGTAAATTATTTGTCTTTCAATATCATTAATGGTACTTTTTATTCTGTTTTCTAGACACATCCCTTCCTTTTTTCTACTTTGCAATTACCGTTTCAAACAACCGGTTTTATAACATTATTATTTCTTCTTACATTATGGAAATTTTTAAATACCTATAAATTTAAGCATAGTGCAATGAACTCCATGTACTGGCCCCATCCAGCTTTAGTGTTGTTTTATCTGTATCCCCACTCACTTCTCCTCTTCCCGTGTTAGTAGCTTTATTTCATCTGTGAATATCCCAGAATATACCTCTAAAAAAATAAAGACTTTTAAAATAAACTATTTTTGACTAGTACCGTACATTTATTTTCCCTTAAATGTTTTGTGAATGTCATCACTTATAAAACATTCTTCAAGTGCAGTTACATCCTTTTTAATTTTATTGCAGTTCACAACTTTCCCAGCAGGGGGCACTTGAAGACTGGTGGGATTTATGTTTTTAAAGGAAGGATGAGTATGGAGAGCATTTGAGCTTTTATCATAACCCAGGGTAATTCATCTCCCCCGAGTACCTTTTTAAAAATCTCCTTGATGGATCTAGATGCAAAGCAAAAGATGCGCCAAGCCTGGAAGTCCTGGTTGATCTACGTGGTGGTTCGTAGGACCAAACTTCAGATGCAGACTGCCGCCCTGGAGTTTAGGCAGCGGAATATCTTGTGGTGAGTGGACTCAATTGCCCTGCTGATCAATAGGCAGTATTTTACCTCAGCTTTGCTTTATGCTGCTGTAAAACAGCATAAAAACTCATCTCAAAATAATGCTTCAAACATAATCAATGCCTAATAAGTATTTATAAGATCAAATGTAAGATTAGGTTTTTATATAATCATAAGTGAACATTAATGGAGTACTTACCACAGTGGTTAAGAGCTTGGCTTAAGAGCTCGGCTGCTAACCAAAAAGGTTCACAGTTCAGATCCACCAGCCGCTCTTTGGAAACCCTATGGGGCAGTTCTTCTCTGTCCTGTAGTGTCACTACAAGTCGGAATTGACTTGACAGCAACGGGTTTGGTTTTTTTTAAACTATGTTTTAAACCCTGTGTTAATTTTGTGTATGTGTGTTAATTTGTTTATGTTAAAAAAATCTTTTAATCTTCACCATAAACTGTGAAACAAGTACTGTTATTATACAGATCAGGAGACTAAGGCTTATAAAAGTTGAGTAACTTGCACAAGCTCATACAAGTTATAGTTGGCAAAACCAGGGTTCACTTGTCCATTTTTCTGATATCAAAGCCCATGCTCTGAACTGTGGCCCTGCACTTCATCTCACCATCATTGTTCACGTGTTGGCGAGACATGAGTTAGCCCACTTTTAAAGCCAGACGTTTGTAACAAAGAGCTGCTTTATAATAGGATTGATTCCACTGTACCTTGTCTCTAGTGGTCCTCTGGGGTTCTGAGTGGCAGGATACTAATAGCTCACCTCCTACCCAGAAGAACTGGGCACTGTATATAGTATGGGTAAGAACAGAAGCTTTGCAGCTAGGCTAACAGGCTTGAATCTCAGCTGCAACATAGATTTTCGGGTTATCTCACCTCTCCTAATCAGTGGCGTCACTAGGGTTGGTGATACTCAGTGCAGTAATTCATGATGTCACCCTCCTCCCCCAGCCTGGGGTGGGCAGGGCCGGCCAGCGAACCCTCCTGGTAGGCCGAGTGGTCCAGCCTTGCCCCCATGCAGGGCTAAGCACTGCGTGGCCTGCCCCCCAATGACTCCCTGCAGCTCCTTCCCTCTCCCATTGGCCAAGGTGGAGACCCTCCTCTCTGCCCGATGGCGGGTGCTACAACCCAGCTGCCCACACCCTGACTGTAGGGTGATGGGGTAGGTGGTGACAAGTTACTGCACTGAGTGATAGGTAACACCAACCCTAGTAACACCACTGCCTTGGCAGCCCCTCCCCCAGTGGCACCGGCCCACCTGCTGCTGCTGCTGCTGTACACCCTGAAATCATTTTGGTGTCACCCTCTCTGACAGTGACAATGGGTGCGGTCCGTACCCCACGCACCCTCCTAATGACGCCTCTGCTCCTAATCTCACTTTCCTTATCTTTTAAATAGGCACATCATTAAATATCTTGTCATGGGGAATAAATAAGACAATATCTGCAAAGTATTTAGCGTGATATACAGAACTTCAGTGGTGAACATAAAGTTATTTAAAATTTATTCAGCAAATATTTCTAAATACTTAATAAGCATGCAATTCTGTTAGAGTCTGTGGGGGATATTTTCCCATCATACATTTGTTTATTCATTGTTTACTTATTGAGGGCTTATAATGTTCCTGGTACTGTATTGAGTGCTGGACTGCATTCAGGGAACTTATAATTTTATAAGTGCTTAAAAAGATGATAATGCAAGACAGCCTAAATTTTTGAAGTGAGTAATGCAGGTAAGCATAGCCTAGGTTAGGAAGAAAGAGAGCTCTTTGTGAGTAAACAAATAATTTCATTTTGTAAGCATCAGCACAAAGCTGGTTCCTATGAGGCAGAGGTTAAAGATGTCCCAAATGTCCAACTTTTCCAAACTGCTGTACCACTCCATCATCTCTAACGTCAACTATTCCCCTTCCCTTCAGTACTTTCCCTCTTATCTTTGGGTTCTGTAATTTGCTGCAACATCTCACAGAACTCATGAACCTTATAAAGCAAATGGCTTACACGGTTGTTGAGGCTGGCAAGTCCCAAATCCACGGGTCAGGCGTAGGCTTCTCCCGACCCATGCGGATGCAGGGGCTGATGAACCCAAACCAGCAGGTCACACCACAGGCTGCTAGCTCACAAGGCTGCAGAAGCTGTCAAATCAGGTCAGATGATAGGCTACCAGCCCATGGGGCTGCATCAGGTCAGATAGCATGCAGGTCAAGAATCAGAGTAGATGATCATGAATCAGATGCCGGATCCAGATGCAGAGAGAGCGAGCCCCGCCAGAGCACTCACATATATACCTTGGATGTAGGCCACACCCCAGGGAGGGGTGTAATTTGAGTGAGAGTGGGACTTGAGTCACGCCCTTCTGCAAGGCTGTCACTCAAGATATACCCCACATCAGTCCTGCCTCATTTAACATGTAGAGATTAAGATTTACAACACATGAAATGGAGGACAACCATACAATACTGGGAATCACAGCCTAGCCAAGTTGACATATAACCCCAGCAATCACATGTTCCATATACCTGATTTACATAGTCCCACTCAGTCATTTTGTGTGAGTCGCAAAGACCATGGCTAGAAGGGCCATGTTAAGTAATTCATTGTACCATGGTGGGTTAGAGTGACCAGGAAAAGCGAGTGTTTCAATAAGCAGATGCTGCAAACTCTCATTTCCTCATTACTGTTCTCATGCAGTGAATTAGAAAATAATGAAGCAGGAAAGGAACTGTAATGAAAATGAAAACCTGGCCAGTCCAGTAGAAAGGGAAGGGAACCATCCAGACTGGAAAGCTACCACTTGTTGGCCCCAGACAATCAGTAGTTGTCAGACCTTCTTACTTAGCCAATTATTCTGTATAATCTCCTGATTTTTAAATATTGGCAGTAATTCATATGTTTAAAAATTGTGTAAGCCAAACAGAGTATGTTCGTAGTGTCTAAGACTGAATGTAACCTTAGGAACCATCAGTTTGCAGCCTGTAATCAGCAGCTCTAGGACAGTTTCTCGATTGTGTTTTTTCCAACAGTGGATCTTACAGGTCTCGGTCTAGAGATGGCACCATGAGAGAGAGGGACTTGAGCTGACGGCCTTAGGCCCAACCCTGACTGCCTTTCTCTTTTTCAGATGGCTTTTTTCTCATTGGTTCCATCTTCCATTTGCTCTTTGACAGGGTGTGGTGGAGCAAATGGAGGCAGCGCCTAGAGCAGGTCCATGTGGGTCGTGTCCTCTAC
Source organism: Trichechus manatus latirostris (assembly GCF_000243295.1). Lineage (NCBI taxonomy): Eukaryota > Metazoa > Chordata > Mammalia > Sirenia > Trichechidae > Trichechus > Trichechus manatus. The sequence continues at coordinate 2,282,646 of NW_004443997.1, forward strand.
GCCTTAGCCATGAAGCACAGAGCCCTGAGCCTCCAGCTGCAGGTGAGTCCAGCAGGCTCCAGTTTGGCATCCTCTGTACATGTTGCAAAGCCCTCCCACACATACACATGCAGAGGGTCAGCTCCCAAGTAGAGAATCCGCCATCATGCTGCTTCTTCTCCACTTGGCCCTTACAGCAGCTCAGAAGGCTACGGGGGAAAGGGGTAGAAGCAATATGGTAAGGCTGAGCTCTTCAACAGACAAAGGTTGCTGTTAGGACCGTGCGCCGTCTTGTCCTAGATATGATTACCAAGGAATTTTATGGTGCTTCTGGTAACTGTGGAGCTGGAAAGGGATTTATAAATTAGCTATCAACATGCTTAAAGAAACAGCAGTGTGCTCTTGTTTCCTCATTACTGTTTTCCTGCAGTGAATTAGAAATTGATGAGGGCAAAAGTGAAACTAAGACTGAAATGGAAACCTGGCTTCTTTTTTTTTATAGTTTTGCTTGTCTTACAACTTTTCTTTTGAGAAATCCACAAGCTTTTCATCAGTTATAAGGGTCTAAGGCCTGTAGCAAAGCTGTGATGTGATGGCGCTTTCTTATGGCCTTTGATGTACTTGCTGAATTTCTGTCACTTTTTTGTGTCTTCTGGATACTATAGGGGTCACTATGAGTCAGAATCGATTCGACAGCAATGGGATTTTTTTTGTTTTGTTTTGGATACTTATAGGGCTGCCAGATCAGTTATAGAGAACACAGGGAAGGCGGTGGGTAGAATTACCTGTTACTAAAAGTAACTGAATGTTAGTAAATGTAAAATATCTTGGTAGTCAGAAGATTTATTGCATAGTCCACGTGGTCATATGCAGATTACATGAAAATAGCATCAACAGTTGGCTAGATCACGGGTCAGCAAACTCTGGCCCACAGGCAGGGTCCAGTCTACTGCCTGTTTTTGTAGATAAAATTTTATTGGGACGAAGCTATGCCCATTCATTTACATATTGTTTATGGCCACTTTCAGGCTGCAAGAGCAAAGTTGAGTAGTTGTGAAAGAGACTGGATGGCAAAGCCTAAAAGACCCTTTAAGAAATGTTTACTGACCTCTGAGCTAAATAAATATACGTATGGTCTTATGAGACAATAGCAGGGAAATAAGAGACTCAGTTCTTGCCATTAATAATAACTGTAACAACAGCAGCGGCAATAGCATTTATTGTGGTCTTGCTTATGCTAGGCACTGGACTATGAGCTTTATATGCGTTAACCCAAGCAAGCTGAAAACTGCAAAGCCATGCTCTTAACCACCATACTCTAGTGTTCTTAATAGCCTTGTAACCTCAGGAGGGAGATGGAGTTGACCAGTGGGAAAATGTCATAAGCATAGGAACACAATGAGACTGATTTTCTGTCGTTGATGGACTACGACTTGTAGACCTGTGTGAGAGTTATTCCCTTTCATATAGCCACTTGGAAAGACTATGACTCATTTGCATGATGCTACTGGTGCTCAGAACATTTTAGAATTCCTCCTCTATAGTTGTCTGCAAAGCTTGCAACAACAGACTTGATTGAATATTTTTATCAATAGCAGGTTTTCATGATGTGAGGCTGGATTTGACTTATAGAAAGAGCCAAAAGTCATTCAGAATCAAATGCAGTGAAAACTGAGTAATCAAGTTAATATCAACATAGACGAAAAACTACGTAAGACTAGAAGTGATAATGTATTTGTCTGAGAATCAACACGTGGTTTACCAAGAACTTTTCACTTAAGCCATTTCTCCAAATCCTCATGTCTCTGTGAACTAGGCAGGGCAGGCATTATGATATATATGAAATTTTTTTAAAAAACTATATTTTTGTATTTCAGATACTGTTATTGTTAGGTGGTATCAAGTCAGTTCCGACTCAGAGAGACTCCACACACAACAGACTGCTGGGTCCTCCACCATCCTCACAATTGTTGCTGTCTTTGAGCCCATTGTTGCAGCCACTTTGTCAGTCCATCTCCATGAGGGTCTACCTCTATTTTTCTGGCCCTCTACCAAGTATGATGTCCCTCTCCAGGGACTGGACCCTCCTGATAACATGTCCAAAGTACGTGAAATGAAGTCTTGCCATTCTCGTTTCTAAGGAGCATTATGGCTGTACTTTTTCCAAGAGAGATTTGTTCATTCTTCTGGCAGTCTGTCCATGGTATATTCAATATTTTTCACCAGCACCATAATTGAAATGCATCAATTCTTTGCATTTCTTCTTGAAATGCGTCAATTCTTCTTTGGTCTTCTTTATTCATTGTCAAACTTTCACATGCGTATGAGTCAGTTGAAAATACCACGGCTTAGGTCAGGCGCACCTTAGTCCTCAAAGTGACATCTTTGCTTTTTAACACTTTAAAGAAGTCTTTTGCAGCAGATTTGCCCAGTGCAATATATTGTTTGATTTTTTGACTGCTGCTTCCATGGGCATTGATTGTGGATTCAGGTAAAATGAAATCCTTGACAACTTCAGTCTTTTCTCCATTTATCTTGATGTTGATTATTGGTCCTGTTGTGAGGGTTTTTGTTTTCTTTATGTTGAGATGTAATCCATACTGAAGGCTGTGGTCTTTGATCTTCATCAATAAGTGCTTCAGGTCCTCTTCACTTTCAACTAGCAAGGTTGTGTCATCTGCGTATCACAGGTTGTTAATGAGTCTTCCTCCAATCCTGTTGTAGCTTTCTTCTTCATATAGCCCAACTTCTCAGATTATTTGCTCAGCATACAGATGGAATAAGTATGGTGAAAGGATACAACCTGGCCACACACCTTTCCTGATTTTAAACCACAGTGTCCCCTTGTTCTGTTCAAATGACTGTACAGGTTCCACATGAGCACAATTAAGTGTTCTATAATTTCCATTCTTTGCAATGTTATCCATAATTTGTTATGATCCACACAGTTGAATGCCTTTGCATAGTTAATAAAACACAGGTAAACATCTTTCTGGTATTCTCTGCTTTCAGCCAAGAATCCATCTGACATCAGCAATAATATCTCTTGCTCCACGTCCTCTTCTGAATCCAGTTTGAATTTCTGGCAGTTCACTGTTGGTAGACTGCTGCAACCATTTTTGAGTTATCGTCAGCAAAATTTTACTTGTGTATGATATTAATGATATTGTTCAATAATTTTTGCATTCTGTTGAATCACTTTTCTTTGGAATGGGCTCGAATGTGGATGTGTGCCAGTTGGTTGGCCAGATAGCTGTCTTCCAATTTTACCTGCATAAACGAATGAGCGCTTCCAGTGCTGCATCCATTCATTGAAACATCTCAGTTGGTATTCTGTTATTTCCTGGAGCCTTGTTTTTTGCCAGTGCCTTCAGTGCAGCTTGGACTTCTTCCTTCAATACCATCGATTCTTGATCATATACTACCTTCGGAAATGGTTGAATGTCTACCAGTTCTTTTTGGTACAGTGACTGTGTATTCCTTCCACCTTCTTTTGATGTTTCCTGCATCGTTCAATATTTTGCCAATAGAATCCTTCAGTATTGCAACTTGAGGCTTGAATTTTTTCTTCATTTCTTTCAGCTTGAGAAATCCCAAGCATGTTCTTCCCTTTTGATCTTCTAACTTCAGTTATTTGCCTATTTCATTATAATACTTTTCTTTGTCTTCTCAAGCCAAATCTTCTCTTCAGCTCTTTTACTTCATCATTTCATCTGTTCGTTTTAGCTGCTTGTTATGGATTGAATTGTGTCCCCCAAAAGTGTGTGTCCACTTGGCTAGTCCGTGATTACCAGTATTGTGTGATTGTGCACCATTTTGTCATCTGATGTGTTTTTCCTATGTGTTGTAAATCTTGCCTCTATGATATGAATGAGGCAGGATTAGATGCAGTTATGTTAATGAGACAGGACTCAATCTACAAGATTAGGTTGTGTCTTAAATTAATTTCTTTTGAGATATAAAAGAGAGAACTGAGCAGAGAGACGGGGACTTCATACCTCCAAGAAAGCAGTGTTGGGAGCAGAGCACATCCTTTGGACTCGGGGTTCCTACATGGAGAAGCTCCTAGACTAGGAGAAGATTGATGAAAAAGACCATTCCACAGAGCTGACAGAGAGAGAAAGTCTTCTCCTGGAGCTGGCATCCTGAATTTGGACTTCTAACCTTCTAGACTGTGAGAGAATAAGTTTCTCTTTGTTAAAGCCATCCACTTGTGGTATTTGTGTTATAACACCACTAGATAACTAAGATACTACTCTACGTTCAAGAGCAAGTTTTACAGTCTCTTCTGACATCTATTTTGGTCTTTTCTTTCTTTCCTGTCTTTTTAATGGACTTTTGCTTTCTTCATGTATGATGTCCTTGATGTCATCCCACAACTCATCTGTTCTTCGGTCAGTAGTGTTCAGTGCGTCAGATCTACTCTTGAGATGGTTTTCAACTCAGATGGGATATACTCAAACCCTATGGGGCAGTTCTACTCTGTCCCATAGGGTTGCTATGAGTCAGAATCAACTTGATGGCAACAGGTTTTTTGGGTTTTATACTCAGGGTCATACTTTGGCTCTCGTTGACTTGTTTTAATTTTCCTCAGCTTCAACTTGAACTTGCGTATGAGTAATTGATGGTCTGTTCTGCGGTCGGCCCCTGGCCTTGTTCTGACTGATGATATTAAGCTTCTCCATCATTTGTTTCCACAGATATAGTTGATTTGATTCCTGTGTTTCGTCTGGTGAGGTCCACATGTATAATTGCTGTTTATGTTGCTGAAAAAAAGTATTTCTAATGAATAGGGCGTTGATCTTGCAAAATTCTATCACGTAATCTCCAGTGTTTCTGTTACCAAGGCCGTATTTTCCAACTACTGTTCCTTCTTCTTTGTTTCCAGCTCTCCCATTCCAATCACCAGTAGTTATCAATGCCTCTTGATTGTGTGTTTGATCAATTTCAGACTGTAGAAGTTGATAAAAATCTTCAATTTCTTCATCTTTGGCATTAGTGGTTAGTGTATAAATTTGAATAATAGTCGTATTAACTGGTCTTCCTTGTAGTTTTATATGGATATTATCCTATCGCTGCCAGCATTGTACTTGAGAATAGATCTGTCTGGAAGTGTTCTTTTTTACAATGAATGTGACACCATTTCTCTTCAATTTGTCATTCCCAGCATAGTAGACCATATGATTGTCTGATTCAGAATGGCCAATACCAGTCCATTTCAGCTCACTAATACCTAGAATATCAGTTTTCAAGTGTTCCATTTCATTTTTGACACCTTCTAATTTTCCTAGATTCATACTTTGTACATTTCACATTCCAGTTATTAATGGTTGTTTGCGGCTGTTTCTTCTCATTTTCAGTTGTACCACATCAACAAATGACGGTCCTGAAAGCTTTACTCTACCCACTTCATTAAGGTCGACTCCACTTCAATGAGGCAGCTCTTCTCCAGTCTATTTTGAGTGCCTTCCAACCTGAGGGGCTCATCTTCTGGCACTATGTCAGACAATGGTCTGCTGCTATTCATAAGCCAGATTTTTAGAAGTAGATTGCCGGGTCTTTCTAGGATAGTCTGGAAGCTCCATCGAAACCTGTCCACCATGGGTGACCCTGCTGGTATTTGAAATACCAGTGGCATCACTTCCAGCATCACAGCAACACACAAGACACTACAGTATGACAAACTGACGAGTGGTAGATTTCAGACAAAGAACGTATAAAACATTTATAAAAATATTAACAGATATCGAGTACTCATCACTTACATTTAAAAAATAGTGACATTTTCCATGTTTGCTCCAGATTTTTTTACAGTAATAAAGTGGAATGGACACTGCTAAAGCGGCCTTTCCTCCTCAGAGATCACAACTGTCATGATACTGCCTTGATTATTCTTGTCTGTGCTTTTTACTTGTAAAAATGTGTGCATACCAGAATCAAACCCACCCTGTTACCGTCAAGTCGATTCCCACTTATAGCAACCCTATAGGTCAGGGTAGAACTGCCCCTTGGGTTTCCAAGGAGCAGCTGGTGGATTTGAACTGCAGACTTTTTGGTTAGCAGTTATAATTCTTAACCACTGCACCACCACCACGGCTCCTAAAAAAAAAAAAAAAGTGCGCCTATGCATCCATAAAAAATAAATGTTATTGTTTTGTGTGGTTAGGAAATTTATGAACGGTGTCATAGTGTACATGTACTTCGCTATTTGTTTTTTTTTATGCAATAGTATAGTTTTGAGATTTATCCATGTAGAGACATGGAGATCTATTACTGTTTATAATATGCCAGTGTATGAGTAAGGCGCAATTTATCTGTTCACCTACTGATGGACTGTTGATTACCTCTACTTTTTTTACAGTTGCAGACAGTGCTGCAGAGAATATTTTTAAATATATATCCTTGTACAAGTGTCTGAGAGTTTCTCTAGTCTGGTTCCTAGAAGTGAAATTGCTGGACCATAGGGTCTTTACCTCTTCATTCTTTGTTAAGTGTTGTCCCAGTTGTTCTCTAGTGCTGGGTGTTTATATGCCAGTGTTTCCATTCCCATTTCCCACAGCCTCATTAGCATATGCCAGACTTTTTCATTTTTACCGATTTGAGAGATATGGTAACTTTTTATTGCTTTGAGTTGTGTTCTCTGATTCCTCATTAGGCTACATCTTTTCATATGCTTATTTGCCATTTGGAGTCCCTGTGTGGTGCAAACAGTTAAGCACTCCACTACTAACCTAAAGGTTGGTGGTTAGAACCCACCCACTGGTACCTTGGAAGACAGGCCTGGTGATCTGCTTCTGAAAGATCACAGCCTTGAAAACTTAAGAAGAAGCTCAACTCTGCACACATGGGATCACCTTGAGTCGGATTCCACTCTACCGCAGCTAACAACGTTTGCCGTTTGACTTTTTTGCTCTTGAGCTTTTTTACTCCCCTCTCCCCTTTTCCTGCTGGATTGTTTGGCTTTTTCTTACTGATTTATAGACACTGTTGTAAGTTCTGCTTGCTAATCTTTTGTCTGCTATATCCAGTCTATTGCTTGTTTTTTCACTTAGCTTATGGTGTCTTTTTTGATGCAGGAGTTATTAATTTCAGTTTTGCCTAATTTATCATTCTTACCAAATCATATGGTTTGGTCTTTAATACATCTTGGGTTTAATTTTATCAATTCATGAAACAGGGATGTTTTTTATTTTCCATATGGGTAGTTAATTATTCCAGCACTATTTACCGATTAGTCCATTCTTTATCTTTTTTTTTAATTTACTTTTTATTGTGCATTAGGTGAAAGTTTACAGAGCAAGTTAGCTTCACATTTGATAATTTTTACGTAGAGCTTTTCATGACCTTGATTTCATTCTCTACAATGTGTCAGTGCTCTCCCTGTTTCTGCACTGGGTTCCCCATTTTCTTTCATCCTGATTTTCTACCCCTTCCTGCCTTCTCATCTTTGCTTTTGGGCAGATAATACCCTTCTGATCTTGCATAATTTAGTGTTCTAAGGAGTACATTCCTCTCGGGTGTTATTGTTTATCTTATGTGCTTGTCTGTTGTTGGGCTGGGAGATAGTCTCTGGGAATGGCTTCAGTTCCAGATCAGAAGGGTGTCTTAGGACCATAGTCTCGGGAGTTTCTTCAGTCTCTGTCCCACCAGTAAGTCAGGTCTTTTTTGTGAATTTGATTTTTGGTTCTACATTTTTCTCCTACTCTGTCCAGATCCCTCTGTTGTGATCCCAGTCGGAACAGTTGATAGTGGTAGCTGGACACCATCTAGTTCTTCTGGTCTCAGGGTTGTGTAGGCTATGGTTCATGTGGTCCATTAGTCCTTCGAACTAACTGATCCCTTGAGTCTTTGTTTTTTCACTCTCCTTTGCTCCAGAAGGGAAGAGACCAATATTCTTAGATCTTAGATGGCTGCTCACAAGGTTTTAAGACCCCAGACACTACTCACCAAAGTAGGATGCAGAACATTGCCTTTATGTACTGTGTTGTGCCAACTGACGTAACTGCCCCCCGGTCTATGGTCCTTTGTCCTTTAGCCTAGGAACTTCATGCCACAAGGTGTTTGGTTATGTCTAAGAGGTTTTCCTGACTGTACTCCTTGTGTGCTCTATATGAGCCACACCTACAGTCATGTATGTAGAAATATCCACCACCAAACCCGTATTTACTGTTGGGTGGGTTCCCTTACATCCTCCCACACCTTTTGGTGTATCTATCTACCTATTTGTCCATTTATAAGTTATTGTTTGTTAATACTATTGTTGCGGGATTGTCTAAGCTATGCTAGTTACCATAGTTGCCCTTTAATTCTTGCATTCCTTTCAGTGTCCTCTTTTGCCTTGGTCCTGTTGTGCTGACTTCTCCCATAATATGTATTGACTTTCCGTTACTGGAGCCCTGGTGGCACAGTGGTTAAGCATTCGGCTGCTAACCAAAAAGTCAGCAGTTCAAATCCACCAGCCTCTCCTTGGAAACTATATGGGCAGTTCTACTCTGTTCTGTAGGGTTGCTATGAGCCAGAATCAACTCGGCGGCAACAGGGTTCCCTTTGCCAATATTAACTCATGTCTTCTATCTAATTGGTAATTTTCCTTCCCTCCCCCTCCCATGCTTGCTGATCATCAAAGAATGTTTTTTTTCTTTTTTCCTCTGTGTAAACCTTTTCTTGTTACTTTATAGTATAGTGGTCTCATACAATATTTGTCCTGTTGTGATTGACTTATTTCACTCAGCATAATGCCCTCCAAATTCATCCACATTGTGAGATGTTTTACAGCTTTGTCATTATTCTTTATCTTTGCATAGTATTCCATTGTGTGTATATACCATAGTTTGTTAATCTGTTTATCTCTTGATGGGCACTTAGGTAGTTTCCATCTTTTTGCAGTTGTGTATAATGCTGCAGTGAACGTGAGTGTGCGTATGTCTATTCATGTCACGGCTCTTATTTCTTTAGGGTATATACCTAGGTGTAGGATTGCTGGATCATATGGTATTTCTTTTTCTAGCTTTTTGAGGAAGCACCATGCTGTTTTCCAAAATGGTTGTACCATTTTATATTCCCACCAACAGTGTATAAGAGTTCCAGTCTCCCCACAACCTCGCCAGCATTTGATATTTTCTGTTTTTTTTTTTCTTCTGATAGTGCCAGTAATTTCATGGTGAGATGGTATCTCATTGTAGCTTTGATTTGCATCTGTCTAATAGCTAATGATCACAAGCATTTCTTCATATGTTTGTTAGCCACCTGAGTGTCTTCTTTGGTGAAGTGCCTGTTCATATCCTTTGCCCATTTTTTAATTGGATGGTTTGTCTTTTTGTTGTTAAGGTGTTAAAGTTTTCTTTAATTTTGGAGATTAGACCCTTGTCAATATGTCATGGCCAAAATTTTTTTCCCCCAAAGTCAGTACAACTGTACTAAACCAAAAGCTAAGAAGTTTCCTGAATACAGCTAAACACTTCGAGGGGCAGAGTAGCAGGGGCAGGGTGTGGGGACAATGGTTTCAGAGGACATCTAGATCAATTGGCATAACAAACTTTATTAAGAAAATGTTCTGCGTCCCACTTTGGTTAGTGGCATCTGGGTCTTTAAAAGGTAGCGAGCGGCCACCTAAGATGCATCAATTATTCCCAACCCACCTGGAGCAAAGGAGAATGAAGAACCCCGAAGACAGAAGGAAAATATTAGCCCAAGAGACAAAAGGGTCACATAAACCAGAAACTCCATCAGCCTGAGACCAGAAGAACTGGATGGTGCCTAGCTACCACCAATGACTGCCCTGACAGGGAACACTACAGAGAGTCCCTGATGGAGCAGGAGAAAAGTAGGGTGCAGAACTCAAATTCTAGTAAGAAGTCCAGACTTAATGGTTTGATTGAGACTGGAGAGACCCCAGAAGACATGGCCCCCAGACTCTCTGTTAGCCCAAAACTAAAAGCATTCCTAAGCCAACTCTTCAGACAAAGATTAGACTGGACTGTAAGACATAAAGTGATACTCGTGAAGGGTGTGCTTCTTAGCTCAAGTAGATACATGAGTCTAAATGGGCAGCTTCTGTCCGGAGGCGAGACGAGAAGGCAGAGAGGGTTAGGAGCTGGTTAAATGGACACAGGAAATCCGGACTGGAAAGGAGGAGTGTGCTGTCACAGTATAGGAAGAGCAACTAGGGTCACATAACAGTGTGTGTATAAATTTTTGTATGAGAAGCTAACTTGAACTGTAAACTTTCACTTGAAGTACAATTAAAAAAAAAAGGCACAAAATTTTTTTCCCAATCTGTAGGTTCTCTTTTTACTCTTTTGAAGAAGGCTTTTGTTGAGCATAAGTGTTTAGTTTTTAGGAGGTCCCATTTATCTAAGTTCATCTTGTGCTGTGTTTGCATTTTTAGTTATGTTTGGTACTCTATGCCATATATTAGGGCCTGTACCATTGTCTTTATCTTTTTTATACAGATTTGTAATCCTCCTCCATCAAAGACCAAGATTCCATTTATTCTTGGGTTTGTTTCTAGGCTCTGTTCCATCATTCCATTGTTTATCTCCTAGCAAATACCATACTTTTAATTATGGTATAATGTGTAGCAGGTAAGAAAGAGCATAAGTGCTTCAGTCTGACTATCCAAGTGGAAATTCTGCCTCCATCACCTGTTTGCTCTGTACCTTTAAACAAGTTACTTAACCTCTCTATATCTCAGCTTTCTTATCTGTAAAATGTAGCTAATAATAGTAACTGCCTCATAGGATTGCTGTGAGGATGAAGTGTAATGATACCTATAATATGCATAGAACAGTGCTTGAATATGGAAATGCTTGGTAAGTGCTAGCTGTTTATTACTTGTTGTTGTTAAGTGCCATCGAGTTGGTTCTGACTCATAGAGGCCCTGTGTACAACAGAACAAAACACTTCCTGGCCCTGCGCAAGCTTCACAATCGTTACTATGCTTGAGCCCATCATTGCAGCAACTGCCAGTCCGTCTTATTGAGGGTCTTCCTCTTTTTCGCTGACCCTCTGTTTTACCAAACATGATGTCCTTCAGGGACTGGTCCCTCCTGATAACACGTCCAAAGTACATGAGATGAAATCTAGCCATCCTTACTTCTAAGGAGCATTCTGGCTGTACTTCTTTCAAGACAGATTTATTCATTCTTCTGGCATTCCATGGTATAGTCTATATTCTTCGCCAGCATCATAATTCAGTGGCATCAATTCTTCTTCGATCTTCTTATTCATTTATTACTAATCGTACTATGTCTCTTAAATCTTTATATATGGTAAGGCCCAAAACCCAAACCAAACCCACTATTGTCAAATTGATTCCAACTCATAGCAACCATGTAAGACAGAATAGAACTGCCCTACAGGGTTTCCAAAACTCTAAAACCTTACGGAAGCAGACTGCCACACCTTTCTCCCATAGGAACTGGTGGGTTTAAACTGTTGACCTTTCGGTTAGCAGCCAAGCACTTTAACCACCGTCCCACCAGGGCTCTTTATGGTAAGGCCAGGTTTCTTTATTCTTGTTCTTTTTAAAAACTGTCTCGGCTGTTTTTCTTTATGCTTGCTTATTTTGAGGATCAGCCTGTCATGTTCCACAACAAAACCCACTAAAATTTTTGTTATAATAACACTAACTTTATCCATTAGGTTAGAGGAATTGTCATGTTTACGATATTGAGTCTTTCCGTCCATGAAGTTGATATATCCTGTTATATATTGGCGAGCATGACAGGAGAGTAGGAAGGATGAGGTCATGAAATAACAGAGCTAGATCGCAGGACCCTGCAGGTTCTAACCCACCAGCCACCCCATGGTAAAAGGATGTGGCAGTCAGCTTCCATAAATATTACAGCCTTAGAAACCCTTGGGGCCGTTCTGCTCTGTCCTATATGGTTGCTATGTGTCAGAATTGACTCAGTGGCAATGGGTTTAGTTTGGTTTTATAGAGAGGAGGAGGGAATTTACTTCATTATATACTTTTAAAAAAAATATTTTGTTGTTGAGAATATGCTTAGCAAAATATACACCAATTCAACAGTTTCTATGTGTACAATTTAGTGACATTGATTACATTCTTCAAGATATACAACCATTTTCACCCTCCTTTTCTAAGTTGTTCCTCCCCCGTTAACATAAACTCACTGCCCTCTAAGGTTCCTATCTAATCTTTCGAGTTGCTGTTGTCAGTTTGATCCCATGTAGATAGTTCTTAAAAGAGCATAATGCTCAAGGCAGACTTTTTTTTTTGCCTTAAACTGTATTTTAGATAAACGTTTACAGACAAACTAGCTTCTCATTAAACAATTAGTACACATATTGTTTTGTGACATTGGTTGCCAACCCTATGACACGTCAACACTCTCCCCTTCTCGACCTTGGGTTCCCTGTTAACAGCTTTCTTGTCCCCTCCTGCCTTCTAGTCCTTGCTCCTGGGTTGGTGTGCCCCTTTAGTCTCGTTTTGTTTTATGGGCCTGTCTAATCTTTGGCTGAAGGGTGAACCTCAGGAGTGACTTCATTACTGAGCTAAAAGGGTGTCCAGGGGCCATACTCTGAGGATTTCTCCAGTCTCTCAGACTAGTAAGCCTGGTCTTTGTGTGAGTGTGTGTTAGTCAGAATTTTGTTCTACATTTTTCTCCAGCTGTGTCTGGGACCCTCTATTGTGATCCCTGTCAGAGCAGTTGGTGGTGGTAGCCTGGCGCCATCTAGTTGTGCTGGACCCAGTTTGCTGTAGGCTGTAGTACTTGTGGTCCATCAGTCATTTGGATTAATCTTTCCCTTCTGTCTTTGGTTTTCTTCGTTCTCCCTTGCTCCAGATGAGGTAAGACCAGTGGAGTATCTTAAATGATCTCTTACAAGCTTTTAAGACCCTAGATGCTACTCACCAAAGTAGAATGTATAACATTTTCTTTCAAGGCAGATCTTTTTTTACTGTTTACGCTAAACTATTATTTAGTTTTAAGAAGACTTCAGGGGATATTTTTGCTTTAAGGTTTAAAGATTATCTCAGGGCAGTAGTTTCAGGGGTTCATCTATCCCATGGCTCCAGAAGTCTCTAGTCCATTAGAATTTGAAATTCTGTTCTGCATTTTCCCCCTTTTATGAAGATTCCTGTATGGAATCTTTGATCGAAATGTTGAGTAAAGGTAGCCAGGCACCACCCAGTTATTCTGGTCTCATGGCAAAGGAGGCAGTTGTTCATGGAGGCAATTAGCCACACATTCCTTATCCTCCTCCTATTCCTAACTCTCCTTCTTCCTCTGTTGCTCCAGGTGAATACAGACCAATTGTTGTGCCTTGGATAGCCACTTTCAAGCTTTTAAGACCGCAGGTACTACACAACGAACTAGGAGGTAGAACAGAAGCACTAAACACATTATTAGGCCAATTAATTGGGATATCCCCTGAAACTATGACCCTAAACCTCCAAACCAAGGAACCAAATCCCATGAGGTGTTTGATTGGATATAAGCAACCTCAGTAGCTGCTATTTTTTTTTTCTTTTTGTCATTGTAAATATATCTATCACAACTTTTTCCCATTTAGTTTTTTACAGGTATATAGCTTATTGACAGCAATTATAATAATCTTCTGTACAGCCCTGCCCTTAATCTGTGCAATATTTCCATCACTGTTAACCCCCCTTTACCCCTCCCTCCTGCCCTTGGTAACCACTAATAAACTTTGATCTCTGTACATTTGCCTTTTCTTGTCTTTTTATATAAGTGAGGTCATACAGTATTTGTCCTTTATGATTGGCTGTTTTGCTCAGCATAATGTCTTCGAGCTCCATGCATGCTATAGCATGTATCAAGACTTCATTTCTCCTACTGGCTGAGTAGTATTCCGTTAATATGTATTTGCCACGTTTTGTTTATCCTATTATCTGTTGATGGACGTTTAGGTTGTTTCCACCTTTTGGCTGTTGTGAATAGTAATGCAGTGAATACTGATCTACAAGTCTCTTTTTGAGTCTCTGCTTTCAGGTCTTTTGGGTATATTCTCAGTGGAATTGTTGGGTCGTATTGGAGCCCTTGTGGCACAGTGATTAAAAGCTCAGCTGCTAACCAAAAGGTTGGCAGTTCAAATCTACCAGCCGCTCCTTGGAAACCCTATGGAGCAGTTCTACACAGTCCTGTAGGGTGGCTATGAGTCAGAGTCGACTCAGTGGCAACAAACAGGGTTGGTTGTTTTTTTGTTGTTTTTTTTTTTAATGGTAGTTCTATTTTTAGTTTTTTTAGGAACTGCCACACTGTTTTCCACAATGGTTGTACCATTTTGCATTTCCACCAGCAAGGAATGAGAGTTCCACTTTCCCCACATTCCTGCCAAAATATGTAATTTTTTTGTTAACCTTAGCCATCCTACTGAGAATGAATTGGTATCTCATTGTGGTTTTGATTTGCATCTTTCTGATGGCTGTTGACGGTGAGCATCTTTTCATGTGTTTGGTGGCCATTTGAATGTCCTCTTTAGTGAGATATCTATTCATGTCCTTTGCCCATTTTATGATTGAGTTATTTGTCTTTTTGTTGTTAAGTTATCAATGTTTTATATATGGTTTTTGTTATTAGATTCTTGTTGGATATATGGTTTCGGAAGATATTATCCCAGTTGGTTGCTTGTCTTTTCAGTTTTTTGGTAAAGTTTTTTTTTTTTTTTTTAATTGCACATTAGGTGAAAGTTTACAGAGCAAATTAGCTTCCTTTTCAATAGTTTTTACATAAAGTGTTTTCCTGGCCCTGGCTTCATTTCCCACAATGTGTCAGCACTCTTCCCATTTCTGCCCTGGGTTCCCCGTTTCCTTTCGTCCTGATTTGCTACCCCTTTCTGCCTTCTCATCTTTGCTTCTGGGCAAATACAGCCCTTTCGATCTCATATAACTGATTGTTCTAAGGAGCATGTTTCTCTTGGATGTTGTTTATTTTATAGATTTGCCTGTTGTTTGGCTGGAAGGTAGTCTCCAGGAGTGGCTTCAGTCCCAGGTCAGGAGGGTATCTTAGGGCCAGTTTTGGGGTTTCCTCAAGTCTCTGTCAGACCAGTAAGTGTGGTCTTTTTTGTGAATTTGATTTTTTGTTGTCCGTTTTTCTCCTGTTCTGTCCTCGACCCCCTGTTGTGATCCCAGTCATAGCTCTTGGTGTAGTGGTAGTTGGGTACCATCTAGTTTGATCTTGGGTCATGTTTGCTGTGGTTCATGTGGCCCATTAGCCCTTTGGACTAATTATTCTTTTGAATCTTTGTTTTTTTTCACTCTCCTTTGCTCTATAAGGGAAGAGACCAATCGTTGTATCTTAAATGGCCACTTGCAAGCTTTTGAAGACCCCAGTTGCTACTCAGCAAAGTAGGATGTAGGACATTGTCCTTGTGAACTGTGTTGTGCCAATTGATGTACATGTCCTTCCAGTCTGTGGTCCTTTGCCTTCGAGCCTAGAAACTTCATCCCGTGAGGTGTTTGACTATGTTAAGAGATTTCGCTGATGGTGCCACTTGTGTGCTCTATCTATTGTCTATATTAAAAATACGAGGAGTACCTAAAGTCATGTATTTAGACATATCCACCACCAAACTTGTATCTGCCAGTGGGTGTGCTCCCTTACACCCTGCCACACCTCTTGGCATGTCTATCTATGTATCCATTCGTAAATTATTGGTTATTAATACTATTGTTGCAGGATTTTCTATGCTATAGTAGTTACCATAGTTCCCCTTTATTCTTGCATTCCTCTCAGTGTCCTCTCTTGCCTTGGTCGTGTTTTGCTGACTTCTCCCATATTGTGTATTGCCATTCCCTTCACCAGTCTTAACACATGTCTGCTATCTATTTGGTAGTTTCCACTTCCTCCCCCTCCCATCCCTGGTAACTATCAAAGAATTTTTTTCTCCCTCTGTGTGTGAACCTTTTATTATTACTTTATAATAGTGATCTCTTATAATATTTGTCCTTTTGTGATTGACTTATTTCACTCAGCATAACGTCCTCCAGAGTCATCCATGTTGTGAAATGTTTCATGGATTTGTCATTATTCTTTATCATTGCATATTATTTCTTTGTACCACAGTTTGTTAATCCATTCATCTTTTGATTGGCACTTAGATTGTTTCTACCCTTTCGCTATTGTGACTAATGCTGCAGTGAACATGGGTGCGCATATGTCTATTCATGTCACGGCTCTTATTTCTTTAGGGTATGTACCTAGGTATGGGATTGCTGGATCATAATGGTATTTCTGTTTCTAGCTTTTTGAGGAAGTGCCATACCATTTTCCAAAGTGGTTGTACCATTTTACATTCCCACCAACAGTGTATGAGTTCCAGCCTCCCTGCATCCTCACCAACATTTGTTATTCTGTTTTTTTGATTAGTGCCGGTAATGTTGGGGTGAGATGGTATATTACTGTAGTTTTGATTTGCATCTCTAATTGCTGATGATTGTGAGCATTTCTTCAAATGTTTGTTGCCCACCTGAATGTCTTCTTTGGTGAAGTGTCCCTTCATATCCTTTGCCCATTTTTTAATTGGATTGTTTGTCTTTTGTTGTTGTTGAAGTTTTCTTTAAATTTTAGAGATTAGACCGTTGTTGGATATGTCGTAGCCAAAATTTTTTCCCCATCTGTAGGTTCTCTTTTCACTCTTTTAGAGAAGTCTTTTTTTTTTTTTAATTGTACTTTAGATGAAGGTTTACAGAACAAACTAGCTTCTCATTAAACAGTACACGTATTATTTTATGACGTTGGTTAGCAACCTCACGACGTGTCGACGCTCTCCCTTCTAGACCTTGGGTTCCCTGTTAACAGCTTTCTTATCCCCTTCTGTCTTCTAGTCCTTGCCCCTGGGGTGGTGTGCCTCTTTAGTCTTGTTTTGTTTTATGGGCCTGTCTAATCTTTGGATGAAAGGTGAACCTCCGGAGTGACTTTATTACTGAGCTAAAAGGGTATCCAGGGGCCATACTCTCAGGGTTTCTCCAGTCTCTGTCAGGCCAGCAAGTCTGGTCTTTTTTTGTGAGTTAGAATTTTGTTCTACATTTTTCTCCAGCTGTGTCTGTGACCCTCTATTGTGATCCCTGTCAGAGCAGTTAGTGATGGTAGCCAGGCACCATCTGGTTGTACTGGAGTCAGTCTGGTGGAGGCTGTGGTAGTTGTGGTCCATTAGTCCTTTGGACTAATCTTTCCCTTGTATCTTTAGTTTTCTTCATTCTCCCTTGCTTGGAAAAGTATTTCATTGAGCATAAATGTTTAATTTTTAGGAGATCCCATTTATCTTTTTCATTTTCTGCTGTGTGTACATTTTTAGTTATGTGTGGTATTCTGTTTATGCCATATATTAGGGCCCCTAGTGTTGTCCCTATTTTTTCCCCCATGATCTTTATAATTTAGGTTTTATATTTAGGTCTTTGATCCATTTAGAGTTAGTTTTTGTGTGTGGTGTGAGATATGGATCCTGTTTCACTTTTCTACAGATAGATATCCAGTTTTGCCAGCACCATTTGTCAAAGATAACTGTTCGTAGGTGGATGGATTTATATCTGGGTTCACAATTCTTTTCCTTTGGTCTATGTATCTGTTATTATACCAGTACCAGCCTGTTTTGACTACCATGGCTGTATAAGTAGGTTCTAAGATTTGGTAGTGTGAGGGCTCCTACTTTGTTCTTCTTTAATAATGCTTTACTTATTTGGGGCCTCTCTCCCTTCCATGTAAAGCTAGTGATTAGTTTTCCCATCTTGTTTGGATTGGGATTGCATTATATCGTTATATCACTTTGGGTAGTATTGATATTTTCACAATGTTAAGTCTTCCTATCCAAGAGCATGGTATGTTTTTCCAGTTATATAGGTCTCTTTTGGTTTCTTGCAGTAGTGTTTTGTAGGTTTTTTTTTTTTGTATAAGTCATTTACGTTCCTGGTTAGATTTATTCTTAAGTATTTTATCTTTTAGGGGGCGTCTTAGTCATCTAGTACTGCTGTAACAGAGATACCACAAGTGGATGGCTTTAACAAAGTTTATTCTCTCACGGTCCAGTAGGCTACAAGTTCAAATTCAGAGCGTCAGCTCCAAGGGAACACTTTCTTTATTGGCTCTGGAGGAAGGTCCGCATCTTCAATCTTCCCTTGGTCTGGGAGCTTCTCTGCGCAGGAACCTCAGGTCCAAAGGACGCACTCTGCTCCCGGCACTGCTTTCTTGGTGGTATCAGGTTCCCATGTGTCTCTGCTCGCTTCTCTCTTTCATATCTCAAAAGAGATTGGCTTAAGACACCATCCAATCTAATATACCTCATCAGTATAACTGCCGCTAGTCCATCTTATTAGATCATAGTGAATGAATTTACAACACATAAGGAAATCGCATCAGATTACAGAATGGTACACAGTAACACAATACAGGGAATCATGGCCCAGCCAAGTTGACAGATATTTTGGGGGGACACAATTCAATCCATGACAAGGGGCTATTGTAAATGGTATTGTTTTCCTCATTTCATTTTCAAAGTTTTCTTTGTTGAAGTAGAGGAATCCAACTGATTTTTGTATGTTGATCTTGTATCCTGCCACTTTGCTGAATCCTTCTATTAGTTCTAGTAGCTTTGTTGTGGAAATTTTAGGATTTTCTATGTATGTATGTCATTGTTGTTAGATGCTGTCAAGTTGCTTCTAACTCATAGAGACCCTGTGTACAACAGAATGAAACACTACCCGGTCCTGCACCATCCTCACAATCATTGTTAGGCTTGAGCCCACTGTTGCAGCCACTGTGTCAATCCATCTTGTTAAGGGTCTTCCTCTTTTTCACTGACCCTCTGCTTTACCAAGCACCATGTCCTTCTCCAGGAACTGATCCCTCATGATAACATGTCCAGAATATGTGAGATGAGATCTTGCCATCCTTGCTTCTAAGGAACATTCTGACTGTACTTCTTCCAAGATGGATTTGTTCATTCTTTTGCCAGTCCATGGCATATTCAGTATTCTTCGCCAGCACCATAATTCAAAGGCATCAATTCTTCTTTCTTTTTTTCTACTTATAGGATCATTTATATCATCTGCTAATAGGGATAGTTTTGCTTCTTCCTTACCAGTTTGGATGCC
Organism: Trichechus manatus latirostris; assembly: GCF_000243295.1. Classification (NCBI taxonomy): domain Eukaryota; kingdom Metazoa; phylum Chordata; class Mammalia; order Sirenia; family Trichechidae; genus Trichechus; species Trichechus manatus. Next base: position 2,301,700 of record NW_004443997.1, read on the forward strand.
CTTTATTTCCTTTTCTTGCCTTATTGCTCTCTCTAGGACTTTCAGTACAATGTTGAGTAAGAGTGATGATACAGGGCATCCTTGTATGATTCCCATTCTCAGGGGGAATGCTTTTAGGCTCTTCTCAATTGAGGATAATGTTGGCTGTTGGTTTTCTATAAATTCCCTTTATTATGTTGAGAAATTTCCCTTCTTTTCCTATTTTGCTGAGAGTTTTTTATCAGGAATGAGTGTTGGACTTTATCAAATGCCTTTTCTGCATTGATTGAGATGATTATGTCATTCTTTTCCTTTGTTTTATTTATGTAGTGGAATACATTGATTGATTTTCTAATGTTGAATCATCATTGCCTGCCTGGTATGAGTCCCACTTGGTTGTAATGCATTATTTTTTTGATATGCTATTGGATTCTATTGGCTAAGGTTTTCTTGAGAATTTTTCATCTATATTCATGACAGATATTGGTCTGTAGTTTTCTTTTTTAGTGATGTCTTTGCCTGGCTTTGGTATCAGGGTTATCCTGGCTTCATAGAATGAATTTGGAGCTTTTCTGTGTTCTGGAATAGTTAGAGTAGAATTGGTGTCAATTCTTCTCTGAATGTTTGGTAGAATTCTCCAGTGAAGCCGTCTGCGTCAGGGCTTTTTTGTTGGGATTTTTCCTATGACCCCTTCAGTGTCTTTGTTACGGGTCTGTTCAAATTTTCTACCTCAGTTGATAAAGTCTTTTGATAAAGTCTTTATAAGGTCCCATTTATTTATTTTGTCTTTTGCTGTCTGTGCTTTTGTTATTAGATAATCCATTGTTGAAAGCTAGGCCTGACATCATTGCCTCTGCTTGTTCTTCTGAGAATTTTATGGTTTTAGTTTGTACATTTAGGTCCTTAATCCATTTCGAATTTGTTTTTGTATATGGTGTGATCCATGGTCCTGTTTCATTTTTCTGCATATGAAAATCCAGTTTTCTCAACACGGTTTCTTGAACAGATTCTTCTCTCCCTATCGAATGGACTTAGCATCCTTGTCAAAAATCAGTTGACCATAGATGTGTAGGTTTATTTCTGGGCTCTCAATTCTATTCTGTTGGTCTGTGTGTCTGGTGTTATACCAGTACCAGGTTGTTAATGATTACTGTAGCTGTGAAGTATGTTTTAAAATCAAGAAATGTGAGCCCTCCTACTTTGTTCTTCTCTTTCAACATTGTTTTAGCTATTCAAGGCCTGTTGCTATTCCATATAAAGTTGAGGACTGTTTTTTACATTTCTGTAAGAAGGCTGTTAGAATTTTGATTGGGATTGCACTGAATCTATAGATCACTTTGGATAGAAGAAGTTCTCTCTTCATTGCTTTTATTTTCTTGATGAAATAAGAAAAATGCTAGTCAACTGACAGGAAGGAAAGGTGTTACAGATTTATGAAAAGATGGCATGAAGTCAAGTGTCTAAGGCAGCTATTTTCAGACTGGGTCACGCGTACCCATGAATGTACGTGAAGACTTTCCTGGGATGCATGTTTATGAGTAGTCTCAGGGCATCCTTTTGTAGACCCTCTGGTTCTGTAGATACTGTCCCTGAAACTAATCTGCCCGAGAAAGTTCCTCTTTACAATGGGTTTCCTCCCACTTTGGAAGAAAAGTCAGACCCTCAGCCCACCCCAAATCTGAATCAATTTGCTACCCCTTGGATTGTCCTTTCTTCTTGCCTGCTTATTAGTTTTTATTGTTTCTTTTTTTCTCCTTTAACCCAGAAAAAAAATTACTTTCTGGAAGCAGAACACCCTTCTTAAATATCATTTCACCCCTAGTTCCCATAGCTTATGATCCTGCTTGGGGGTCGCCGTTTCCTTGTTCCTAACTTGAGACATCCTATCTTCTTCTTTGTCCCCCACCTGTACTTCACCTTTGTTCCTGCCTCTCCTTTGATCACTGTCTTTTCTCTGGCTTTCAGGCTTGGTCACGGTGGCAGGAACGGCTCCTGTGTGTCCAGAGGGACAGACACAAGGTGGTCTCTGCAGTGAAGCACCATCAGCGCTGGCAAAAGTGGAGCTCCCTGAGGGCTTGGCTTGAATATCTGCAGCTCCGCAGAGTGAAGAGAGAGAGGAATGGTGAGCAGAAGTGCCAGACAGACGCTGAGACAGAGGGCCTGTCGCAGATATCACTCTCCTGCTGCCAGTGGTGCTTTATTAAAAAGAAACATAACACATTACACTTGACATTTTGGAAAGAGAAGATTGAGGAGAAAATACATCATCCTTGATTCACATTCATTTCCTTCTGGCCTTTTCTTGTATTTTATTCAGTTGAGTTTTAATTATCCTGTATGTATTGTGATTGTTATGATTAACATGAAGATACATACAGTTTTTTTTTTTAATTTTATTTTGTTGTTGAGAATATACTCAGCAAAACATACACCAATTCAATAGTTTCTACGTGTACAATTCAGTGACATTGATTACATTCTTCTAGTTGTGAGCCATTCTCACCCTCATTTTCTGAGTTGTTCCTCCCCATTAACATAAACTCACTGCCCCTAAGGTTCCTTTCTAATTTTTCAAGTTGCTGTTGTCGCTTTGATCCCATATAGATAGTTCTTAAAAGAGCATAATGCTTGCAGCAAACATTTTTTACTAGTTAAGCTAAACTATTGTTTGGTTTTGAGTAGACTTCAGGGGATATTTTTTATTTAAAGTTTAAAGATTATCTCAGGGCAGTAGTTTCAGGGATTCTTCCAGCCTTCATGGCTCCAGGAAGTCTGGAGTCCATGATACATACAGTTTTGTATTTTGCTTTTTTCACACAACTAATCAACACCTTCCTGTGTCTTTAAGTATTCTTCATAAATGTTATTTTTTAATGATTGTTCATATTTTATAGGATGGCTTATCTTCATTTACTTAACTATTCTTCTAGTAATAGATATTTGGATTGTTTCTAATTATGCAAATACATGTGATTTATGATGTCAGGTTTTTTGGACACTGTTTTCATGGTTTAGTTTCCCAATTAGAGTTCAGAAGTAGTAATACATAGAGTGTGACCTTGGTACACTGTTTTGTGCTTGGGCTTATTGCGCCTACACAGAAATGGGTCAAGCACTGTGGTAGACATTGGGCTAGGCTCACTGGCTTTTGCCCAAGCCTCACTGCAGAAATCTACTAGGATGCCAGCACTGTCTCTTATGAGCATTTGATTGTGTCTGTTTGATGATAGTGATGGGGGACCAACGTTCGGTTGCCCAAGCCTGGAAGGTGAAGGCATTTTTCTTTTGAGCATGGTGAGCAGCAGCATAAAGCATGCCTCGAATTACATTATTCTAATTCCAGGACTGATTACCTTCCACTTCCTGGTGTTAGCCTACTTTCTCAGGCCATTAGCTGCTTCACGTTAAAAGAAAGAGGATCAACTTGGCCGAAAGTTCAAAAAAGCCTTTGCAGCATGTCTACTGAATTGTATGCCACTGACTCAGCCCCCAGGTTCTATCCGGAGAGAGAAGTATAAGAGGCAAAAGTAAAACAGAGTCTAGTCTGAAAACAGCGGTCGCTATTCCCGCTCGTCAGGAATTCTAATTAGATTCTAAGTAGAAGCTTCAACCGTTTGCATTAACAGATTTTATAGCATCCCCTCCCTGAAAACACAGGCCTTTTCTCTTTCCTTGGAGAGAGGAAATGTAGCTAAGGGGTTCCTAATGACTTTCTAGTGTTTAAAAAACTTTTATCTAAGAATTGTTTGTGACGGGAGTCTTGAATGCCTGCTCTCTGCCAGTAGTGGGGTTCAGCTTGTCTTAAAGATGCTTCCAGCTGATCTCCCAACCTTGGGAGGGTAGTACTTAAGTTATTCTCTCTGTTACAGAAATGGCAGAACGATTCCACCGTGTCACTGTGCTCCAGACACACTTCTGTGATTGGCAGTGGGCCTGGGAGTGGAGGGAGAGCTTGTACGCCCACCATTCCCTGGTGGAGATGCTGGCCAGGAGGATGGTGCTGCGGCGGGCCTTTACTCACTGGAAACACTGTATCCTTTTAAGCCACCCAGCCCTGTCTACCAGCCTCAGCCAGGACAGCATGAGCTCATCAGTGCGTAAACCAAGAGCCATGTGACAGATGGGAAATAGTTTCTGAGCAATTTAAGACAGCCCTCATCTCTGTTGACTTCTTTTTTAAAATTAAAAAAATTTTGCTTAATTGGGAATATACAGCCAAAAAAGTACCTATAACATTGTCTTAGTCATCTAATGCTGCTATAACAGAAATACCACAAATGGATGGTTTTAACAAAGAGAAGTTTATTTCCTTACAGTAAAGTAGGCTCAAAGTCCAAATTCAGGGTGTCAGGTCCAGGGGAAGGCTTTCGCTCTCTGTTGGCCTTCTCATCAATGTTCCCCCGGACTAAGAACTTCTCAGCTCAGGGACCCCAGGTCAAAAGGACGGGCTCTGCTCCTGGCACTCCTTTCTTGATGGTATGAGGTCCCCCTGTCTCACTGCTCACATCTGTCTTTTATATCGCAAGAGATTGCCCCAGGACACAATCCAATCTTGCAAATTGAGTCCTGCCTCACTAACACAACTGGCACCCATCCTCCATCATTAACATCATAGAGGCAGGATTGATAACACATAGGAAAATCACACAATACCGGAAATCATGGCCCAGCCAAACTGATACACACGTTTGGGGGGACATAATTCAATCCATGACAACATATTTTACAGTTTAAAGAATAGTAATAAACACCTATGAACCCACCACCCAACTTAAGGAAATAGAACATTGCTTAGCACCCTGTCTGCTCCTTCCTGATTGAGTTCCCCCTCCTGTCATCATTTCATTCCTATTCTCTACCCACTAGGCAATGGAAATAGCCATAGTTGTCTGTTCCTTGGTGGCGCCATCACTATGACAATAAAAAAGCAAGCCTGTTGCCGTTGTGTGAATTCTGACTCATAGCGACCTTATAGGACAGAGTAGAACTGTCCCATAGGGTTTCCCAGGCTGTAATCTTTACAGAAGCAGACTGCCACATCTTTCTTCCACAGAGTGGCTTTGAGCACTTTTGGCTAGCAGCCAAGCACTTAACCACAGTGTCACCAGGGCTGCTTTCACTATGACAGTAGCTACCATTTATTGAGTTTTTACTATGTGTGGACATTATGCATTATCTTCTTAATCCTCATAGCAACCCGATGGAGTAGGGGTCACTATCTCCATTTTACAGAAGAAGAAACAGATATTTAGGGGTGCTAAGTAATTTTTAAATCCAAAGTCACAGCAAGTCATTGGCAGACCTGGGATTTTTTAAACCTAGCCCTTTGAATCCAGTGCACATATCCACAACACCTGCCCCAGTGCCAGGATTTAGACTGCCTTGGATATTTATCCACATGCTCATTTGTTCATCCAACTCTTGGTTTGTGTTAAATTCTTGCTTAGGTTCTGGGATACGCGGAAACTCAAAGACTAACAGTAAGTAGTTTATCATCTAGCGGGGAAGATAGACATACAAATGGGCCTTTACAATATGGTGGGATAAGTGCTATCATAAAGATTTTATTGAGAGCTACTATGGAGATATAGCCAAGGAGTTGATATTTGAGCTGAATTTAAGTCTTAAGAGGATGACAAGTTCACCCAGTAGAGAAGGTGGGATGGGCATTTCAGTTATGAGGGATGGCACTGATACAGGCATAGAGGAGAGGGAAGCATTCAAGGATGATGATGGGAAGTCTGTAGTGAATTGTGGAGGTCGGATGGTGGTGGAGCAGACACAGGTCAAGTAGCTGGGGACCAGCCTGTAGAGACCTTCTATGCAGTGGTCAGGAACTGGGACTTGATTCTGATGGTAGTAGGGAAGGAGCCTCGGGGGGGTTTCAAGAAGAGAAGTGATGCAGTCAGATTTATGCTTTAGGAAGATAATTCTGAATTAGAGGGGGGAGGCTAGCACAGGGAAACCAGTTATGTGATAAGTCTCTTTTACTAGCCTGTATGATGGACAAGGGCTTGGACCAAACCAGTTGAACTGCAGGGTGTCAGGCTGGCAAACAGAAGAACAGAAGAGGGGACAGATACATAAGAGATTTAGGAGGAGAGCAGATGGACTTGGTGAATGATTAGATGCTGGGAATGAGAGAAGCGAAGATTTGAAAACAATGCCAGTGTCTTTAGCTTAAACAACTGATTCGATTGTGATGCCAAAACAGAATGCAGGAGGAGGGGTAGGCTCAGCTTTCGATATGTTGATTTTGAAATGGTTACTGAAATTGGTGACAGTACATAGCCAGTATTTTTTTCCTCTGATCAAGTGGACATCAGAGGGGAGAAGGACAAGGCCAGCTGTTGGATAACTCGTCTGGTTTCCCTTTGCCCACTACTCCCCCGAGTCATCAGAAGGAGAAAGAAGTGGAAGGCAACCCTACGTGGCATGCCCATTATAACCCGCTGCCATGACCCTTCAGATGAGTCACTAAGGAATCACACTGCATGCAGGTGGGAAGCTTGTTGAAATTAGGGGCCTTAACTTCCTGGCAGATGTGCTGATGTGTGCAGAAGAAGCTGCCCAGCGTAAGATGGTGGAGGAGCACTGCCGGCACCGCCTGCTGGTAAGAGCACTGCAAGCCCTCACAGCACCCACAGGCTCTGCTGGGGGACCAGGACCACCTGGTGTCCTTGAAGCACATCAGTTGTGATCCCCTCCCTTCATTGTGGGTGTCCCTGTTTGCATTTTGGATCAGAGAGTGTAATGGTGTGGGATCAGAGGGGTTGGAGCTGTAAGACAGCTTCAGAGGTGATCTAGTCCTGGGATGTCTTTTAAATGGTAGAACCCCTAGTCTGTAAAATAATCAAAGTAGACATGCTGTGGTTGAAGCAAGATCTTTGGAGTCAGTCCCTGTTATACCAGCTGCTCTCCCCTACCCTCAGCATATGAGGTGGTCTTCGTCCATTTACTCATGAGCCTGTGGAGTTCCTCCAGAGAGCACAATGTGAAAACCCCAGTCCAGTCCAATCCCGTCACTTCTGTTTCAGAAAACTGAAGCACAGAGGGGTGGGAAGATGGCTTTTGCTTAGGTCACACACACAGAAACCCAAACCTGTTGTTGAGTCAATTCCAACTCATAGTAACCCTATAGGGCAGGGTAGAACAGCCCCATAGGGTTTCCAAGGAGCGGCTGGTGGATTCGAATTGCCGACCTTTTGGTTAGCAGCCAAACTCTTAACCGCTCTGCCACCAGTGCTCCTGCTTAGGTCGCCTAAGTCCTTACTGATGGAGCTCTCGCCAGGCCCAGATATCCTGCCCTGTCCCCCAAAGGTTCTTTCTATTCTACTCTAGCAAAACTGCATTATTATATAAACATACAAGTTGACCCCACTGGTAAGTTCCTTATGTGTCATTCATAGGTATGGGGATCTCTCCTGGCTAAAGGCAAAAGAGTGTGACTGGTTCACCAAATACTTATGAAGTGCCTACTGTGTGGGCTAACTTGGGTATGGTTTCAGATTGAATCCCAAAGTAGAGAAACCCTCTCAGGAATGGTGGCAGCTGTGAATGGGCTTCTCCAACCTGATGTGGGCTACTGCCTTCCTTTTTCTGCTGTTACTTCGTATTGTGCTATAATTTAGTAATCGGTGTGTCCTTTCTTCTTTTCACAGTCCTTTTGCTTTAGAGCCCTAAAGGACAATGTGGCCTGGGCCCATCTCCAGCAGATAAGAAGGAATCTCGCGCACCAGCAGCATGAGGCCATGGTGAGGGCAGTGTTCTCTATTAAGGCCTCTTCTGATGGCTGTCTTCTCTTTTCAGCCTTTGTGCTTAGAGATTTTTCCAGACCTTTAGACTCCAAAGTCTTAGTGTCTGTTTTCTTCGGTAATCCATCCTGCTGGTAGAGAAACTCTTTATTTTTTGCCTTGATTAATCTGATTTTTTATCTGTTTGCTAGGAAAATAGATAGTTGAATCAGAGTTGAGAAACCCTCAATTCCAGTGCTAACCTAAGGGATGTGGTGATACAAATACACATTCAGTCTTGCGTTATAGGAGGTTGTTCTCTTCATTGGTTTACCGAGGGCAAGAACCTTCTATCTCTACTGGGTGCAGGAGGATGGGGTCAAGTTTCTTGTTTGGTTGTTTTTTTTAATTATGAAAATTTTCAAACATATAGAAAAATAGAAATATTAGTATAATAAACACCTGTATACTCACCACCTAGATTCAACAATTTGCTGTATTGTTTTTTTTTTGCAAAATCGTTTCAAGGTAAACTACAAATATCATGACACTTTACATCTCAGCATTTCAGCCTAAAAATAAGGACATTTTCCTTGAGTTTGGTCCCTAGGCAGACGAGAAGCAAACACTGTTTATGTCTTACAGGGGAAAAAAATAAAATAAAAATAAGGACATTTTCTTGCATAACCATAGTGTCATCCCTAACAAAATTAACAGTGATTTAATTTAATATTTTCCAATACCTAGTCTATATTCAAATTTCCACAATTGTTCCTAAAATGTCTTTATAGCTGTTTTTTATTCAAACCAAGATTCAATCAAGGATCACTTGATAACTTTGGTTGTTGAGTCTCTAAAATCTTAGACTTTATGCATTAGTTTTAAAGAGAAGGAGCAGGCCAGGTGGACATTTATGGCTCAGCCTTTAAGGCTGCAGAACGTGTCCTCAATTTTCTACAGTTAGCCATTCAGTTAAAATAAATATGAGCAGTGCATGTGCATGGGGGAAAAATCAGAATGTATAGGAGGGAAGGTATAAAATAAAAAATAGAACTTGCTTGGATCCCTCCCTACCCCACCATCCCCACCCCCAGCACACACACGCTAATGCTTTTTTTTAATGACTTTGACTCAGAAAGAACTGGCCAGTTAGTTCATACAATGTTCCTTATTCTAGATTTGTCTGATTATTTCCTCTTGATGTCATTTAATTCTCCTTTATTCTTTTGTTCCTATAAATGAAAAGTTAGATCTACGGGCTTGATTACATTAAACATTTTTGGCAAGGCTACCTCATAGGTGATAATATGCGATATGACTGGCTTTAATTTCTAAAAGAGACCCAGATTTGGAATAGCCTCTTCATCCAGATTTCCATAGGCAGGAAGATCCATCTTTTGCCTTTTGCCCTGTAGCTCCATCTAGCTCAGCTGTAATTCTTTTGCAAGCCTGCTCTGTGTTGGCTGCTCCAAATGGAGGTAATTTCCTGCTTTGGGGAAATTTACAGACCATTGGAGTAGGGATTAACTAATTAATAGGTTAGGAGAGCTCATTTTACCTTTTGCCTTAGTAAATTTCCATTTCCTTCCTGTCTTGCTGCAGCTGCTGCGCAGGTTCTGGGACTCCTGGCAGTCTCTGCTTGAGCAGAAGGAGGAACAGGAACAGCTCACCTTACTGCATGCTGCCAGGGATCACTACAGGTAGGAACTCAGCTCTGTCTTCCAGGGATGCCTGTGGTTCTGAGTCAGTGTATCCCAAGAGTGATCACTTATCCTTCCATGCATTCCTGTGGCCGATTCAAAAAGGCCCTTCTGGGGCAGAGATGCTACTGTGAACCTTTTGGCTGATCAGATGGGAAGCAGAGTGAAGATATTTGTGCCGGTTCTTGCCCACCGTGGTTTGAAGTATCTGTCTGGCCCTCAGGCATTAGTACTCTTCACATCTTAGACTTTATGCATTGGTATTTTTATCGTCAGTTTTAAAAGAATGTGCAGGCCAGGTGGACATTTATGGCTTGGCCTCGAAGGCTGCAGACGTGTCCTCAGTTTTGTGGAGTTAGCCGTTCAGTTAAATAAATACAAGCAGTGTGTGTCCGTGGGAAAAAATCAGAATGTATGGGAAGGGAGGTATAAAGTGAAAAATAAAACTTGCCTTGTCCCTCCCTACAGCCCTTTAGTCTTATTCCTCAGAGGTAACATTTCTGCTGCCAGAAATGTTTAATATACCCTTGCTTTGCCTTTCCAGCAGGTGGAATCTTACCACACATAAGATTCTGCAGTTTGCTTTTATTGTCTTATTCATCTTTCCTTCAGCCCCTGAAAAGGTGGCTGCAAGCAGTCTGTGAGTCTCCTGTGTCCCATACCCAGACTGTGCAGGAACCTAGTTTTCATTCTTACCTGTGAACGGTAATAATGGCTTGTCATTATAGGATGCTGATGTTCCCCTCACTTCTTGAAAGAGTGATCTCTCTTCTACACTACTTTTATTCCAGTGGGATCCATATATTTTTTTATCCACGAAGCCACATGTTTGTAGTATGTATAGTCTATGTAAAGGTGAAATAACAGCCTATTATTTTAAAAGATAGTTTTGTGTTTTTTTTAGCAGCACTATAAAAGCAGATATTTCCCTCCCTCTAACAGTATAATCAGCTTAATTAGCATCGTTAGAGGACCAATTCTGGAGCGTTTTTTTAATGAGTCAGTGAGAATTGCAATATTTAACTGATTCAGTTCTGAGTTATCAAGGTATATCTCTATTCTAAATCCTGGCTTATAAAACCAGATGTGGCTCTTGCTCTCAGTATCACTGTACACGAAAGTGAACAGGATGTCACAGACCCAGGTAGTCCTAAACAGAGTTTGGCCCGTAAGCCAGAAAATTCAGGATATTTGGAGATTTCATATGTATTTCCTAAATTCCAGAGACACTGTGCTTGGTGGTCTGGTTAGGATTACACAGATGTTGCTAGTGTTCTCAGGCATGCCACAATCCGAGATCAGAGCCTAAGAGGTTGCATGTTAGAAGCAGCGTCTTGTTTCCTTCTCCTAGAATGAAATGAAGAAGGCTGTGGGGTCCTTTTAACTCTCACGAAGTAACTACACTGGGTTTACCTGCCTTAAAAATAAAGAACCTGAAACCTGAAGTTGAGGATAGGCAATACCTTATTGGTGTTCTGTATTTTATTTCAGGATAACATTGCTACACAAGTGTATCAAATTGTGGTTACAGCACACTCGGAATAGACGCTACAAGCAGGTATGGAATCCTTTAATAGTCACTTATCTTAGATCCATTTGCTTTGGAAAAATTCTTTAAAAAGGCCTGTGCTAGGATGTCTTGATTTGGAAGAAGGGCTGCTCTAAAAGCTCAGAAGTCTCCTTCCAGCCTCCAGTAGTGACATCAGAAAGCCTGTGTAACTCCCTGCTCCTTCATCTGCTCGGAAAATGCAGGTGCTCACTGAGAGTAGTGAGCACTCACCAGTCATTTACTTCCCTACTCAAATTCATTTATTATTAGATGAGCCAGCCCATCATCCAGTTGGGCCTTCAGGAGACATGGAGACAAGTCCAGAGCGAAAGTGCCGTACCCCAGTGCTGACCAGTGAAGATGTAGGAGTGCCCACAGTGGGTGAGGGGACATGGGGGTCAGAATGATGAGTTAGTGAAGGCAGATTGGGAAAAACGGGTTCAATTCCATGTAAGAAATATTTGAGTAACTGCTGTAATTCTGACAGTGCTTAAGCCCTGAGGTTGTAACTGTGATGCAAAGTAGACAAAAGTCCTGCTCTCACAGGGCTTATATTTCAGCGCCAGAGTGACACATGAACGTGCTCTTGTAGGCCAGTTTGCAGTGATGGGAATAGCTGTCTGGAGTGCTAAGCTGAGGACTGTTGAGAGGCCCTCTGCAGGCTCCATGGGGATGTGTGTTGAAGTAGTGCCATCGAGTGGGCGTTGCATCAGGAAGTGGTGCCGCACTGCACATCCACTCTTTGACCATCCCTGGCAGTGAAACAGAGGGAGACTCAAACCAAATTCCAAAATGGGACATTTCCGTGCTGCCCTCCCTACCCCCACTTCCATCTGCTGCTAGAATCTGACACATGAATCTAAAGATTTTGGCTAGCTTCCCATAGTTTTAGGATAGAATCCAAATTCTTTAAAGAGGCATACAAATTCCTTTGGGAGCTGGTGGTTGTCTATTTCTCCTCCTCCTCCTTACTATACCTGCATTTCTCTATTCCTCACTGCCCTTTGAGCTCAGGTATTACTTCCTCCTTCAGCCCACCCCCCCATGCGTACCTTTTTCAGAGTATTTATTGCATAGTTGTTTACTCACCTGTCTTTGCTGCCAGGAGAGTGAGTTCTTTTAAGAGTACAACCTGTATCTTTCATCACCGTAGCCCAACATAGTGCCTGACATTCGTCATAGGTGCTGACTAATATTTGAATAAATGAACGAGTGAACAAATGTCATTGATTGCTCCAAGGATCATCTTGGCATTTGGGTGCTACTAACCCAGGGTAAAGGGGCCCTGGTTGCACAGTGGTTAAGCACTTAGCTGCTAACCGAAAGGTGGGTGGTTTGAAACCATCAGCTGCTCCACAGGACAAAGATGTGGCAGTCTGCTTCCATAAAGATTACAGCCTTGGAAACCCTATGGGGCAGTTCTGCCCTGTCCTACAGGACCACTAGGAGTTGGAGTCTACTCGACAACAATGGGTTTGCTGTCAAGTTGATTCTGACTCATAGCTTATTCCAGTGAATAAGGCAGCACCTGTATGGCCCTTTATGACATAGCCTCAGAGGTCAGATAATGTCACTTTTGCCATACTCTATTGGTCAAAGCAGTCACTAGCCCAACCAGATTCAAAGGGAGGGGACAGACCACTTCTTGATGAAGGAAATCAAAGAAATTACAGTCATGTTTTAAAAATCACTGCACATACATCTATGCTCCCCCTCCCAAAGTTTTTGATCATAGAAGCATGTATGGTCTTATGTCAGTTGTCCGTTTTCTACTGATATAACAGTAAACTAGTAGTCTTCTATATAATTGCATAAAAATTAAAAGAATCTGTTGACAGACACTCTCAACAAAGTCAAAAGACGTATTACAGGGTGAGAAAAATATTTGTGACACACATGACAAAGGGCTGATAAATTTCTTAATGTTCGAAAAGGCCATATCACTGAGTTAAATGTGGAGAGTCAGATAGTAAAATGGATGATGGGTATGAACACCTAAGTCACTGGAAGAAAAATTCAGATATGTACGTGTGTCTGAAATAATATACAAAAAGATGCTTAACCCTACTTATACTTTAAAAAATGAAACACTTCCACCTTTATTTTATTTTTCACCTATCAGACGGACAGGTTAAAATGAATGATTTGCATCTTTTTCTCAATTTGATTATGTAGGAAGCAACTCTCCTTCAAGAGTGTGACCCTCGAAGGTAATTTTTTTTTTAAATGTAAAGTAAAAATGAAGGTCATTCATTGCTTTACTCTAGCTGCTGCAGGCCAGAGCAGATGGCCATTTCCAGCAGAAAGCCCTGCCTGCTGCCTTCCAGGCATGGAGGAGACTCTGGCGATGGCACCAGCAGGAAAGTGCCCTGAACGCAAGAGCAGTATGTTTTCACAGGTATGCTGTCTGCCCTGGGCCCGTGTCTTGAGTCTACCTGCTAACCACACAGCCTATTTGCTGTGCTTTTCAGTTCACAGCCCCCAAGGCCCTGGCTCTTACTGGTTTTTTAATAATGTGGGCTCATTGATTTCATCTAGTGGAAAGAGGCCAGTATTTCCCCTGGGAAAACTTCTGTTCATCTTTGTTGCAAGTGCTTTCAAAACAAAGCCTGGGTCTTTTGCTCTTCCCTCATAACAAGCCACTGTGAGCACCATTAAAACTCCCCATTAGCTTTCTGCATGAGTGTGTCTGGACCTGCATCACCTTGGAGGCATCCTGCAATGTGGTTCCTGTTCTGCTAGACCTAGCTTTTTGAAGTCACAAGGGCTAGGAGCAGATCTACATCTTTTTACCTCCCTCAGGGGCAAACTGGCGCATAGCAGCTCCTTATTGCATGTTGGTGGAATGTCTTGGAGAAATTATAAATGACTTACTGTGTGTCTACCACTGTGGCGAGCATTGTATGATGGCAGAGAGGCAAGAAAGCCTTATGACATCATGATCTTATTTAGTAGTTTCATCCTCACAGCAGTTCTGAAATAGTGATTATTAGCCCATTTTACAGATGAGAAAATAGGTTCAAAATGACTTGCACATGGTTAACATAACCAGTAAGTGGCAGAGCCAGGATTTAAATTCAGATCTCTAATTCCAAAGTCCAGGTGCATTCTACTGGATCAAGAGAGAGAAGACATTTTTCGTGGCTTTGTAGGAGCTTTACACTTTTGTGGGGAGATAGACTGACACACAAGAAACAACTGAAGAACAAATCAGGAGACTAGGTCTATGTGTCCTTAATTCTGTCAGCCACAAGTTCTTCTAGAGCTTGGAACTAGTGCTGAGGGTGGCAGGTGGAGGAGGCATTGAACTATCTTTGGGAGGCTTCCCGTGAGCTTTAGGTGAGGATGAATGGCTGCGGTTGGGTAAGAGAGGAGGACCAGACTAAGGGAATGGGACTGATTCTATAGATAGATGGCTGACAGATGCTTGAGTAGGCACCTGGAACTGGTAAGGTGACAGTTTTGGAGATTACCCTGAGTCCTGTGTGCAGCAACATAGGACAGAGAGACAAGAGGGAGGGACATGCATTGGGAGAAGTTGCAATGATCTTGATTTTGGAGGACTGTGAATGTAGACTGAGGTGGTCAGCTAGAACTCTGGCGCTCCTTAGCACAAAGTCCAAGGAGCTGTTTTTGGAGGATGGCCATGGGGGATAGAGGCTGACAGGGGGTAGCTCTTGCCTCTGCCCCCTTCTGCAAGCAGGGCACCTTCACCTTTACCTGGTTCCTGTATTGAGGTCTGCTGGAAGAGCCATATGAAAAATGGCCTCAGTACTTTAAAAAGATACACATGCCCCTTTGTTTCCTTCATAAACAAATACAAAGCCAGGCTTAGTTCTGCTGCTTCTTTGTATTTTGTTAGGCTGTGGGGACCAAACATTGAGAGATAACCTTCAGAGTAGCAAGAGGAGTTTCTAAGAGGATTTTCACAGGGAGCAGCCTTGGCTGATGAGTGCCTAGAGCTGTCACTCTGGAGACATATCAGAACCAAGAGGCTTGTTCAATAGTACATGTGAAGAATGGTGAAGGCCTAATATAGGTTTTATCTTGTGGTTGGGTTGGACTTTTTTCTTGATTGTGGTAAATACGTATGAGGAGTCCCTGGGTGGTACAAATCGTTAAGCGTGTAACAACTGGCCGAAAGATTGGCAGCTGGAATCCACCCAGAGGCACCACGGAAGACAGGCCTAATGTTTTTAGGTTCCAGTCTGCCTGGTTCATGAGGGAGCAGAGTGATTGAAAGCTGACTGGAAGCTGGGTAAACCTGAGTTCAGACTTGCTTTTCCCCTTAGCTCTGTCACCCCAGGCAGGGCAGACAGTGTTTCTGATCCTCAGTTTCCTCAAGTGTAAGATGGAGATGATATGATGATAGTCCTTCTCTTACAGGGGTGTCATGAAATGAGATAATCCATTTGTGCCCAGCACAAAATATTAGCCATCTCCCTCCCCTCTGGAATTGACTTATTTGTGACTCTCATAGTTAATAAATATTTGTAGGTTTGGTTTGGAATCTAACAAATCTTGAAAGTATATTCTGCTTTGTTGTTTTTTTTTTAATCATAATAGATGAGAATTCCTGGTTCAAGTTCCGGATAAATAAGTATCTTGTCTTATTTTTCCAAAACTCTTACGGTGATTTTTTTTTTTTTTTAGGAATACGGACAGAATTTATGGTAGAATCTCATGAATTATGATTAAAAATTATAGTTTATTAACCCTCTAGCAAAATAATTATATTGAGAAAAAACTGGTTTGTTATTTAAAAAAAAATTTAGATAAAATTTACATACAGTGAAAGGCACAGATGTCAAGTAAATAGTTTGATGAATTTTCACAAATTATATACCTGGATAATCAACACCCCAGTCAAGATATAGAACCTTTGCACCACCCCAGAAAGTTCCCTTGTGGTATCTCTGTGAGTCTGAGTGCCTCGACAGCAAGGCAGATGTTGATCATCATCATGCTGGCCCCAGTGTCTCACGTGGAGCAGGCCCTTGGGGTTGTTAGATAATGTTGAATTCATGAAGGGCCAGGGTCTCAAGGTCAGGGTCTTTGCGCAGTGTACAGATACTTGGCTGGTACCAGAAATAACTTGGAAAATGTTGGGGGTTTGGTTACTGTCTTCTTTCCTTCCCTTTCCCTCCTAGTTTCCTCCCTTCCCCTTCTACTTTCTTTGCTTTCTCCCCCATCAACGCTGATTCACCTCTTAAACAACAGCACAGTGTAAGAGGAAAAATCCAGTTATTTGGAACTTCTGGTCCTTTAGGAGTTTTTGATTTTGTTTTATTTTAATAGCTTTACTGTTATTTGTTATTTTAGGGAAATGCTAGGGAGGCAGGTATTTGCTATTTGGTGGCAGAAGATGTCTCAGCATCGAGAAAACCGCTTGGCAGAGAGAGTGGTAAGTGGCTTTCCCTGAGAAGGGTGCTACCCATTTCAGGCCTTTGATCCACTGCCTGCCCCACCCCTGTCTCCTCAGGACTGTGCAAAGAACCCAGAGCCACACTGAAGGGCTCCCAAGGAAGGGACAGGGCCAAAGCAAGTGTTTGTCAGTGGAGTTTACAGACAGCTGTGGGCCAGGGCACTCCCTGATTGTGCATTGCTTTTACCTTGGGCTGTATTCTTGGCCTGTAGATTCCTCCCTGGCTTCTGTGCCCCTCCTACCTGACCCATTGTCTTCTCTCCTCTTGACTGCCCAGGCCATCCTTCATGCTGAGCAGCGGCTTCTGCACAGGGCCTGGTCCACATGGCAGCAGCAGGTGGCAGCACGTCACCAGGAGCGACAGAGGCAAGCAGTGGCCTGTGCCCACCACCGTCACTGGCGGGTCAGGAGAACCTTTCATGTCTGGAGGGAGAGTGCCCGAGGGCTCAGAACAGAGTGAGTGGCTGGGCCTGCCTCAGCAGCCCTTCCCACCTCCAGGCAAGCTTTGATCATAGTAGCTGCGCCTTCAGCCTCAAGTGCCTTTCAGGAGGGTCTGTAAGCCTAGACTCTGGTTGTAAGTTAGAAATCCAACCTTAAACCTCTTAAGCAAAACCCAGGCTTGCATGATCTTAGAGCTCCCAGCTTCAGGAATTGATAGGGGACAAAAGTTCCTGCTCCCCAGCCATGTGGTGGGAAGTTAGCACTGGGGGGCATAGCTGACCAACCCAGGACAAGCAGTGGTGGGCAGAAGGTCAGTGGTGGGCAGAAGGTCAGTTGTGGCCATTTTCACTATGCTGTGTGGTTGGAGTCTGGGGCAGGGCCGGAAGCCCATGTGTCCACTGCAGGGGTGGCCCTGCTTTGGCACCTTTCTGTATCTACTCTGTTCTAGGGATCTTACCACCTCTCAAACTCTGGCTACGTTTTATCCTTTTTAACCTCCTTCTTGGGCAGGGGTCTTCATCCCAGCTGCACATGAACAAGCTTCCATGGTACTTGAAGCCCCTTGAAGGTGTGTGCAGAAATTCTGTTATATGTGGACTCTTCTGGGGTGCCCACATCTTTTGTCAGTTCTTCTGGGGGGATGTTATTTTTTAAATTGTGCTTTAAGTGGAAGTTTACATTTCAAGTTAGTCTCATACAAAAATTTATACATACTTGTTACATGACCCTTGTTGCTCTCTCTATACTGTGACAGCACACTCCTCCTTTGCACCCCGGATTTCCAGTGTCCATTCAACCAGCTCCTGACCCTCTCTGCCTTCTCATCTCACCTCCTTCAGGAGCTGCCCATTTAGTCCCATGTATCTACTTGAGCTAAGAAGCACACTCTTCATGAGTATCATTTTATGTCCCAGAGTCCAGTCTAATCTTTGTCTGAAGAGTTGGCCTCGGGAATGGTTTTAGCTTTGGGCTAACAGAGAGTCTAGGGGCCATGTCTTCTGGAGTCTCTTCAGTCGCAATCAAACCATTAAGTCTGGTCTTTTTTCTAGAATTTGAGTTATGCAACCCACTTTTCTCCTGCTCCATCAAGGACTGTCTGTTGTGTTCCCTGTCAGGGCGGTCATTGGTGATATCTGGGCACCCTTCTGAGGGGATCTTGACCCATACCACTAGACAGGGGCCAGACAACTCTAGCTCTGAGGCCGGGCTGCCACTCTGAACTCTGCCCTGTCTCCCTACAGGAACCTGGGAAAGGCACAAGCTGCAGAGTTCTACTGTGTACAGCTCCTGCGTTGGGCCTGGAAGAGGTGGAGGGAGGTAAGGCCTCGGTGCAGCACCACCATGTGTGGCTTTGGATAGGTGGGGATGTGTGTTAGGGTGACTCAGAGCAGACATGAGAGCTACGTGGCAGTCCTTAGGAAACCACCTGCTCGGAGCTGAGGGAAGGGCTGGGCAAGCAGCTGAAGAAGCGTTAACCCACTTCCATGGGGTAATTGGCTCAAAATCCCCTTTTCCTTAGAGGTGATAGGCTGTTCTTATCTGAACTTACTAAATCTAAAATTCCTTATTAATCATTTACAGAGAGACTACTCGGGAAATAAATGTTTAAGCTAAGATCGATTGAGCATTTACCATAAGTCAGGTACTTGCCTCACTTATTCTCACCAAAACCCTAAGAGGTATATATTTATAGCCGAGGAGACTGTAGCTCATGGGGGTAATGGGCCTTACCTGAGCTCATCAGCTGGTAACACGGAGGCCAGGCTGGCAACTGACCCCCGGCTCTGTTCTGCAGTGCCTGGCCCTGCGCAACACTGAGCGGCAGAAGCTGGTGCGAGCTGACCTGCATCACCAGCACTCCTTGCTGCAAAGGGTGCTGCAGAGATGGGTGGTAGGACCTGCTGCTTTCCTCTGGGTCTCTTGCTATCTGGGGAGGGCTCTGGAGGCTTTGTCTCCTGCCCCATGCCTCCTGCTTCTCCCGAAACACAGTAGCTTGACAAGTCTCAAACAGCAAATGCCCTGGACAGACTGGGGCCTCCAGCCTTGAGGCCTCCAGCCTTGAGGCCAAGTTCTTTTGACCCTGGCTTGGCAAAGCGGAAACAGTTGCTGTCGATGGCACCAGCCTTAAAATAAAAGTGGCCTGTGTCCAAGAGTCCCGTGGTTTGATTTAATGGGGCAAGGGCATAGTGAGACAGTCTCCTTTCTGACTTCTGGGAGGGTCTCCTGACCTTGGAAGTGGGTTTTTTTTTTGGCCTCTCCACATCCTTTGTGGTGAGTGCCCCAAGCATTGCTGCCCTTTTATAAATGTGCTTCTCAGACATCCCTGGGAATAGGGAGAAGTGTGGGACCAGGGGCAGCCTCCAGTCCTCATCCCCTACAGACTTACCAGGACAGGATGCAGCGTGTCCTACAAGAGGTGGCAGCCAGGGAGAGCCAGCACAAAAGACAGCTGCTGCGGTGAGTCTCCCTGCGTCTCACAGAGCCTGGCCTGAGTAATGAGGCTCAGTTCTAGGGGGTGAGCCTCATCGCAAGACTCAGAGCAAGGCAGTTTGGGGAATCCAGCCAAGGCCCAGACGGAGGTGGGCCTGGGTGCCTTCTACTGCTTGCATCATGGTTTTGGCTTTTCCACAGCAAACACATAATCCACTTTTTCAACTCACTGTCTTGAACACCTGCTGTGTGCAAGGCAGGACCACTAGAAAGCAGCTCTCACCGGATGCCTGCAAGATCTCCCATTTTTTGCTCCTCTGAGCACTTTTTCCTGCTTGTTTCATGCCTGCTCCCCAGGTACCATTTCATCACCTTTCCTGCTCCAGAGGCAGCGGTGACTTCCTTTGTTCTCAGTCCATTCCCTCTCAGCTTGCCTTTCACTAACTGCAGAATCATCTTGGTCTTCTAAGACATCAGCATCTTTCAGGCCCTTTGAGGTCACCTGTCTGCCTCAGCTCCTGTCTCTCTTAAGCCCCACCCTCTAGTTCCTTCTAAGCTCACTCCTTCCAAGTAGGCTTCCCTTAGGCCCCTGTTTCACAGACCTTTTCCTTCCTTTGTATTTGTTCAACACATGCTATTCCGGCCTGCCTGTGGGAAGTAGGCCTTGTGGGCTTTTAACACCTCTGTCCTTCCTTTGGGGTCCCATAAAGTACCCATCCAGCTCCTCAGACAGGATGACTGGAGAGAGACTTTTCCTGAACTAACTCACCAGTAAGCAAACAATGAGTTTAGCTTCCCTGTTTCTCTGTACTTCTCTTATCATAGCATGAATCACCTGTATTGTCATTGCCTAGTTATGTCTCTGTGTCCCCCATGGCAGGCCATGGTGTTTGGTCTTGTTCACTACTGTATCCTAGTTCTTACCCAGTGCTGGCACATAGCCAATGCTCAGTAACTATTTCCTGAATGTATATATGGACATAAGCATGGATATCAGTGAAACAGATGTTCTTTGGCATGCAGAATCCTTGATTCAGAAGCCGTGTGAACAGCTAGGAATGATTCATAGACACCTCCCATTATCTCCCATACTGGTGTCATCCCCCCACCTGTCCTGGCCTGTTTACCTGCAGGGTCGTGTTACATCGCTGGCGAGAGAACACCATGGCCTGTGTGGATGAAGCTAAAAAGGCCTCTCAAGCATGTGATCACTACAGAAGGACCGTGTGTTTAAAGGTGAGGTATAAGAAGGCAAGCTTGTATTCTGACAAGGGCAGGGGTGTGTGATATCACAGATTTGAACTGAACAAGGAATCTAGAAATGGAATGACTCTCCTTCAGCACACACACGCGCAGCCACGTGAGCATTTATTTTTACTGAATTATGAACCAATATCTGTTAAAAAGTACATTTCAAGATTTATCCTGAAGTACACTGCTGTAGTGATAGGTTAATATCCATATGCCTACAAGGAAGACCAGTCCTTGGATAAGGACATCACACTTAGTAAAGTGGAGGGTCAGCGAAAAAGAGGAAGACCCTCAATGAGATGGATTGACACAGCGGCTTCAACAACAGGCTTAAGCATAACATCGATTGTGAGGATGGTGCAAGACCATGCAGTGTTTCGTTCTGTTGTACATAGGGTTGCTCTGAGTCAGAACTGACTCCACGGCACCTAACAACAACAAGGAAGACCAGTTAATACAACTATTATTCAAATTTACATACTAACCACTGATGTCAAAGATGAAGAAATTTAAGACTTTTACTAACTTCCGCAGTCTGAAATTGATCAAACACGCAGTTGAGATGCACTGATAATTACTGGTGATTGGAATATGAAATTGGAAACAAAGGAAAAGGATCTGTAGTTGGAAAATATGGCCTTGGTAATAGAAATGACACCAGAGATCACATGATAGAATTTTGCAAGACCAACGACTTACTTGTTGCAAATAGCTTTTTCCAACAGCATAAATGGAACTATACACGTGGACCTAACAGATGGAAAATACAGGAGTCAAATTGACTACATCTGAGGAAAGAGATGATAGAGAAGCTCCCTATCATCAGTCAGAACAAGGCCAGGGGTCAGCTGCAGAACAGACCATCAATTACTCATATGCAAGTTTAAGTTGAAGCTGAAGAAAATTAAAACAAGTCCACAAGAACCAAAATAGGACCTTGAGTGTATCCCACCTGAATTTGGAGACCATCTCAACAGTAGATTTGATGCATTGAACACTAATGACTAAAGACCAGATGAGTTGTGGAATGACATCATACATGAAGAAAACAGGGTCATTAAAAAGAAAGGAGGGAAAGAAAAGACCAAAATGGATTCAGAAGAGACTCTGAAATTTGTTGTTGAACATAGAGTAGCTAAAGTGGATGGAAAAAATGATGAAGTAAAAGAGTTGAACAGAAGATTTCAAAGGCTGACTCAAGAAGACAAAGTAAAGTATTACAATGAAATGTGCAAAGACCTTGAGTTAGAAAACAAAAAGGGAAGAAAATGTCCAGCACTTCTCAAGCTGAAAGAACTGAAGAAAAAATTCAAGCCTTGTGTTGCAATTTTGAAGAATTCTGTGGGCAAAATACTGAAAGACACAGGAAGCATCAGAAGAAGATGGAATACACAGAGTCATGGAATACAGACTGAGATGTTTCAACAAACGCATGCAGTGCTAGAGGTGCTTGCTCGTCTATGCCAGAAAATTTGGAAGACAGCCATCTGGCCAACCGACTGGAGGAGACCCATGTTTGTGCCCATTCCAAAGAAAGGTCATCTAACAGGATGCAGAAATTAACAAACAGTATCATTAATATCACACGCAAGTAAACTTTTGCAGAAGATAATTAAAAAACGGTTGCAGCAGTACATCAACAGGGAATTGCCAGAAATTCAAGCCAGATTTAGAAGAGAATGTGGAATGAGGGAAACCATTGCCGATGTCAGATGAATTTTGGCTGAAAGCAGAGAATACCAGAAAGATGTTTACCTGTGTTTTATTCACTATGCAGAGGCATTTGACTCTGTGGATCAAACATATTATGGATAACATTGGGAAGAATGGGAATTCTAGAATATTTAATTGTGCTCATGCGGAACCTGTACATAGACCAAGAGGCAGTCAGTCAAACAGAACAAGGGGATACTGCATGGTTTAAAATCAGGAAGGGTGTATGTCAGGGTTGTATCCTTTCACCAGACTTATTCAGTCTGTATTCTGAGCAGATAATCTGGGAAGCTGGACTATATGAAGAATGTGTCATCAGGATGGGAGAAGGACTCATTAACAACCTGCGATATGCAGATGACACAACCTCGCTTGCTGAAAGTAAAGAGGACTCGAAGCACTTACTGATGAAGATCAAAGATTACAGCCTTCAGTATGGATTACACTTCAATATAAAGAAAACAAATACCCTCACAACTGGACTGATAAGCGACATCATGATAAATGGAGAAAATATTGAAGCTGTCAAGGATTTCATTATACTTGGATCCACAATCAACGTCCATAGAAGCAGCAGTCAAGAAATCAAACAAATATTGCATTGGGCAAATCTGCTGCAAAAGACCTCTTTAAATTGTTGAAAACCTAAGATGTTACTTTGAGGACTAATGTGTGCCTGACCCACACCCTGGTATTTTCAGTTGCCTCATATGCACGCGGAAGCTGGACAGTGAATAAGTAAGACCAAAGAAGAATTGATGCCTTTGAATTATGGTGTTGGCAAAGAATGTTGAATATACCATGGACTGCCAGAAGAACAAGCAGATCTGTCTTGGAATAAGTACACCAAGTGCTGCTTGAAAGAGAGGATGGTGAGACTTTGTCTCATGTACTTTGGACATATTATCAGGAGGCCCCAGTCCCTGGACAAGGACATCATGCTTGGTAAGGTAGAGGGTCATCGAAAAAGGGGAAGACCCTCGTTGAGATGGATTGATACAGTGGCTGTAACAATGAACTCAAGTATAGCAATGATTGTGAGGATGGTGCAGGACCCAGCAATGTTTTGTTCTCTTGTACATGGGGTCGCTATGAGTCAGAACCAACTCGGCGGCCCCTAACAACATCTGTTAAAAAGAGAAGTGTACCACATAGTGAGTGAACTAATGCTTATCAGACAGAATTTTCTACACATATTGAATTGAAATCTTCGAATGTCAATTGTTTGCTTGGACAAATTTTGTAAATCACTGAGCTTTAGTTTCATCTGTGAGAAGAGGGTGCTTACTCCAGCTCATCACACTCATGGTCATAGAGACTCTTTGGAGAGCACAGAGCATCCAATGAATGTGAGGTTATAGGTCATCCCTGATGGGAAGTGACCCCAAACCATCACTTTGTTCCTTTAACTGGTAGGGTTGTAGGAAAACTACTTGATAGGGCCTGGCTGCATGAGCAGGTGGCACAGAGCGATAGCAGGATGTGGGGAACTGTGTTGCAAGAAAGGGGATTCAGAGATCAACTTCCAGCATGACAACAGGAGCTCTGATAACCTGCTCTCTAGTGAAAGTGATAAAGATTATTTTAAAAAATCAACTATTTAAAGCCTCTGGAAATAATCCTAAGGGCAAATAGCAAATGAAAAATATATCTATTCAAGATAATCTATGAAAACTTGGTAAAAAAGGTAAGAGTCTGTGGTATTTGAACCAAGACCCCTCTCTCCTTCCCTCCCTCCCTGCTACTATCTTAGTGAGGGAGAGCCCTGTGTTTTTGTCTCCATTCTACAACCAAGAACACAGGGCTCCCTCTGACCCAGCTCCCACCCAGAGGGCTTTCTTCCTGGGAGGAGCAGGAGTCACCATTTCTTATCCTACCCCCAGCTACCTGAAAAATAATCTGTATAGATCTATACCAAGTGAAAAGATTGAATTAGAAAAGCCCTCATGCAGATGGCTTCATTGCCTACAGACCAGTATCTCTATGAATATGGACACAAAAGTCCTTAACAAAATACTAGCAAACTGAATCCAACAACATATAAAATAATTATACACCGTGACCAAGTGAGATTTATGCAAGGATAGTTCAACTTCGAAAATCAAGTAATGTGATACATCATAGCAGTAGAATAAAAACAAAAATCACATGCTCATCTCAATAGATGCATAAAAAGCATTTTATAAAATTCAACACCCTTTCATGATAAAAACACTCAGCAAACTAAGAGTAGAGGGGAACTTCATCAAGTAGATAAAGGGCATCTATGAAAAACCCATAGCCATTTTCATAGTTAATGGTGAAAGACTGAACGCTCTCCCCCTAATATCAGGAACGAGACAAGGATGTCTGCTATCACCACTTATATTCAGCATTGAACTGGAGGTTCTAGCCAGCACAGTTAAGGCAAAAGAAAAGAAATAAAAGGCATCCAGATTGGAAAGGAAGAAGTGAAGCTATCTCTATTCACAGATGACATGATCTTATATATAGAAAATCCTAAGGAATCCACTAAAAAGCTGCAGCAATTAATAAGCCAAGTCGAGCAGAGTTGTAGAATACAAGATCAATACAGAAAAATCAATTATATTTTTTTATACTTGCAATGAACAATCCAAAAACAAAATTAAGATAACAGTTCCATTTATATTAGCATCAAAAAGAGTAAAATGCCCCAAGACTGTGGCCCTAAGATACCTTTCTGAACTGGAACTGAAGACATTCCCGGAGACCACCTTTCAGCCAAACCATAGACAGGCCCATAAAATAAATAACACGCAATAGGAGCGTGCTTCTTAGAACAATCAATTATATGAGATCAAAAGGGCAACAGTTGCCCAAAAGCAAAGATGAGAAGACAGAAAGGGGTAGAAAATCAGAATGAAAGGAAACAGAAAACCTAGGACGGAAATGGGGAGAGTGCTGACAAATTGTGGGGAATGAAACCAGTGTCAAGGAGCACTTTATGTACAAACTATTGAATCTGATGCTAATATGTTCTGTAACCTTTCACTTAATGCACAATAAAGAACTTTTTGAAAAAGAGTAAAATGCATAGGAATAAATTTAACAAAAGAAGGATAAAACTTACACTCTGAAGACTGCAAAACATTGTTGAAAGAAATTAAAGAAGATCTAAATAAATGGAAAAACATCCAGTGTTCATGAATGAGAAGACTAACATTGTTAAGATGATAGTACTCTCCAAGCTGATCTACAGATTCCCTGTCAGAATTCCAGCTGGCTTCTTTGTAGATCTGACAAGCTGATTGTAAAATTCATATGGAAATTGCAAGGGATGCAGAATAGCCAAAACAATCCTGAAAAAGAATAGCAACGTAGGAGGTGTCGTACTTCCCAATTTCAAAGCTTACTCTACAAAGCATCAGTAATCAAGACAGTGTGGTACAGGCACAAGGACAGACATATATAGAATAGTGGAATAGAATTGAGAGTCCAGAAGTAAACTCACACAAATGTCGTCAACTGATTTTTTACAAGGCCGTCAAGACTATCCAACGGGGGAACGTGGTACTGGGACAACTGTATAGCCATATGAAAAAGACTGATGTCGGACCCCCTATTTCACACTGTATACAAAAATTAACTTAAAATAGATCAAAGACTTACATGTCAGAGCTAAAACTATAGAACTCTTAGAAGAAGAAAAAAAGTTGCTGTTGAGCTGATTCCGACTCGTAGCGATCTCGCATGCGTCAGAGTACAACTGTGCTCCATCAGGTTTTATGTGTTTATTATTTAATATTTTATTGTGTTTTCAGTGAGAGTTTATACAGCATATTAGGTGCCCATTTAACAATTTCTGCACAAATTATTCAGTGACATTGGTTACATTTTTCACATTGTGTCAACGTTCTCATTAATTCCATTCTGGTTGTTCCATTTCCAGTACTCTCGTTTCCCGACCTCCTTACCTTCTCGTCTTTACTTTAGGGTAATTGTTGACCATTTGCTTTCATATAGATGATTTTTTTAAAGGAGCATAGTATTTCTATGAGCCACTCTGTTGTTTAGCTAAAAGGTAACCTCAGGGCCTAGTTTTGGTTCAAGGTTTAAAGAGTATCTCAAGGCAATAGCTTCGAGGAGTCCTCCAGTTCAACTGGTCCAGTAAGTCTAGAATTTTTAAGAATTTGAGTTCTGTTCCACTTTTTCCTCCCATTCTGTCAGGGTCCATCTGTTGTGGCCCTGGTCAGAACGGTCGGTAGTGATAGCAAGACACCATCTAGTTCTTCTGGTCTCAAGGTAGACGAGGCTATGGTTCATGTATACTGTTAGTCCGGTAGACTAGATTCTTCTCTGAGTCTTTGGTTTCCTTCTTTCTCCTTTGCTCCATAGGAGTAGAGACAATAGTTGTATCTTAAGTGGCCACTTGCAAACTTTTAAGACCCAGACACTTCTCGCCAGACTAGAATGTAGAACATACACTTTATAAACTTTATGTCAATTGACCGAGTTGTTCAATGAGACTATGGTTCTAAACCTTCACCCAGAAAACCAAACTCATGAGGTGTTTGGTTAATGTCTTAAGAAGTATCTGTAACTGTGCCCCTGTGTGGCTTATTACGTATATGAATATATATGCACGCACACACATACCTATATATACATATGTACACACATGTATATACCTGTACACATGTATGCTTATATATAATCATACACTTTTTTTTGTGTGTGTGTTGCTTTTGCAGAATTATATGTCTTATCCTTTACCAAAAACATCCTTTTCTCTTGTGTATTTTCTTAGTGGCATCATTTACCTTGGTCAGGGTCCATGCACTTCACCCATACTCAGTGCTACCTTTCACATCACCAAAAATAACAAGTATCTGCTGTCTAGAGAGTGATTCCCTCTTTCCTCTCTCCATCCCTGGTAACTACCAATGAATGTTGATCTCTGTATATATAGCTATTCTTTTTTTTTTTTTTTTTTTTAGTGAAAGAGCGATCATACACTGTTTATCCTTTTGTGATTGACTTATTTCTCGCAGCATAATGTCCTCCAAATTCATTCACATTATAATATGGCTAATGATCATGAGCATTTTTTCATGTGTTTGTTGGCTGCTTGAATGTCCTTTTTGTCAAGTGTCTGTTCATGTCCTTTGTCCATTTTTTAATTGGGTTGTTTGTATTTTTGTTGTTGAATTGTTGAAATTTTCTATATATTTTAAAGATTAGAACCCTATCAGATATGTCATTCCCGAAGATTTTTTCGCATCCTGTAGTTTGGCTCCATAAGGGTTTTCAATGACTGATTTTTCAAAAGTAGATCACCAGGACTCCAGACTTCCTGGAGCCATGAAGATTAGATGAACTCCTGAAACTATTGCCTTGAGATAATCTTTAAACGTTAAATCAGAAATATCCCCTGAAGTCTTCTTAAAACCAAACGATAGTTTAACTTAACGATTAAAAATGTCTGCCTTGAGCATTATGCTCTTTTAAGAACTACCCATATGGGATCAAATTGAGGACAGCAGCTCAAAGATTAGATAGGAACCTTAGGGGGCAGTGAGTTAACATATGGGGGAGGAGCAACTCAGAAAAGGAGGATAAGAATGGTTACACAACTCGAAGAACGTAATCATTGTCACTAAATGGTACATGTAGAAACTGTTGAATTGTATGCTTTGCTGTGTATATTCTCAACAACAGTAACAAAATTATATATATATTTAAAAAGTAGATCGCTAGACCTTTCTTTGATCGCGCCTCTGGGGTGGACTTTTTGGCTAGCAGCCAAGCATGTTAACCATTTGTGCCACCCAGGGACTCCTCTTAGAACTAAATCTTCATGACCTTGGATTTGGCAAAGAATTCTCAGATATGACTCCAAAAGCGTAAGTAACGAGAAAAAATAGATGTATTGGACTTCATCAAATAACTTTTGTGCTTCAAAGGACTTCATCAAGAAAGTGGAAAGACAACCCACAGAATGGTAGAAAATATTTGCAAATCATATCTCTGATAAGGATTTGTATGTACAATATATAAAGAGTGCTTAACAGTCAACAAAAAGACAAATAACCCACTTTAAAAATGACGGAGGATCTGAAGAGACGTTTCTCCAAGGAATATCTACAAATGGCCCATACACACATGAAAACATGCGCACCATCAGCAGTCATCAAAAAAATGCATATCAAAACTACAACGATAATATAATAGCTAGAGAATTAGAATACAGTGTAACAGGGGCTGTAGTAGGGAACATACAGTAGTTACAGCAGCACATGCAGGAGGAAGCACCTAGCCCAGACCTGGGGATCAGGGACAACTTAACTAAGGAAGTGGCATCTAAAGAACACACACAAACACAATGAGATGCCACTTCACACCCACTAGGAAGGCTATAATCGAAGACTTAATAACAGGTGTTAGCAAGGATGTGGAAATATCAGAACCCCCAAGCGCTGCTGGTGGAAATGTGAAATGGTACAGCTGTTGCAGAAAACAGCTTGACAGTACCTCAAAAAGTTAAACATAAAATTACCATATGACCCAGCAATTCCACTCCTGGGTATGTATATACTCTAGAGAAATGCAAACATATCTTCAAACAAAAGCTTGTATACAAATGTTTATAGCAGCATTATTCGTAACAGCCAAGAAGTGGAAACAATCCAGATGTCCTGTCTGACAAATGGATAAACAAAATATGGTATATCCATACAATGGTATATTATTCAACGATAAAAATGAATGAAGAACATACTACAACTTGGATGAACCTTGAAAACATGTTAAAGAAGTCAGATACAAAAGACACGTATTATATGATTCCATTCATGTGAAAGTCTAGAATAGGGAAATCTATAGAGACAGAAAGTAGGTTGCTTAGGACTGGGGGAGGTGGGAGGATGAGGGATGATATAGCTAAAGGATTGCTGTTAGTTGCCATTGAGTTGGCTCTGACTTGTGGATCTTATATAGAACAGAACAAAATGTTGCCCGATCCTGCACCGTCATCGTGCTCTTTGGCCTGTTTGTGTCCATTGTTGCAGCTGTTGTGTCACGGCATCTCATTGAGGGTTTCCCTAATTTCCAGTGACCCTCTGCTTTACCAAACAGATGTCATTTTCTAGCAATTTGTCTTTCCTGAATGGCGCTTGGCTGCTAATCAGAAGGTTGGCAGTTCGAACCCACCAACAGCTCTGTGGGAGAAAGATGTGGCAGTCTGCTTCCGTAAAGATTTACAGCCTTGGAAACTCTATGTGGAACAGTCCTGCTCTGTCCTGTAGGGTCACTATGAATTGGAATTGACTCGATGGCAGTGGGTTTGGTTTTTTGGTCTTTCCTGATGACCTTTCCAAAGTAAGCAAGTTGAAGTCTTGCCATCCTCGCTTCTAAGGAATGTTCTAAGTGTATTTCTTCCAAAACTGATTTGTTTGTTCTTTTGTCATCCAAAAGGCAGTGATGAACATGTTTTAAAATTGAGTGTGGTGATGGTTGCACAACTCCATGAATGTATTAGAAACCATTGAATTATGCACTTTAAATGGATGAATTGTATGTAAAGCTGTTAATGAGGGAGGGAGGAAGGAAGGGAGTTCAAACCAATGAAATGACAGAAGCAGTCAGGTCTCAAGAGTCTCGGGCAGCTCTTGGCAGCCTGCAGGTAGGGCCGGGGGATGTTTTAGAAAACACTTACGCCAGGAGCCCTGAACTGGTCACCTGCTGGACAGCTGGCCTGGGGCTGGTCCTGACAACTCTAAAGTTCCCGTGGATGGTGAACAACTACACAGTTGAGGCTCATTGTTCGCAGGAAAACTCCAAGGCCAGCATGTGCACCCCGCCTTGGAAGGAATCTTCTCTCTGGCTTCAGGGCTCTTGCGGGTGGAGGAGTGGAGCGTGTGACTGGGGAGCAGGTGCCTGCCTTCCCCTGGCTGCCCAACTTGTTTTTAAAGTGTTTCGTTATTGTTATATATATCTCACATACAGAAGAGTACCTGTAATGTATATGTTCAGTTTAACAATAATAATAGAATTAAAACCCACATAACGACTGTATTTCTTCGTGGCTTGGTTTGTAGTTTAAATCTTTTTAGTAGAGAATTCCCCTCACCTGAGCGACTGGGCTTCCTGTTGGGGGTACTGGGGGCTGGCTCTCATTGCCCTGTGGTCTGTCAGCGGTAGCAGGAGCCACATGGAGGAGTGAGTGAGCACGCTCCATCCTCCGCCTGGGCCCACCTAGGACAAAGCTGTCAGTGCAGGCTGGCATGTGCCCACAGTGACAGCCTGTCTGTGCCCCATAGGTCCTGGCCCAGTGGAGGGAGGCAGCATCAATGCAGATCTACTGCCGGCAGCAGGAAGACTGTGCTGTCAGCGAGGCCCGAGTTGTGCTGGATAGGGGTGAGTGCCCCATTTAGAGTCCTGTTGACGAGAGGATTTTGAATGATGCAGAACTTTCTTAGCATTCCATTTGCCCCACCATAGTCTTTGTCTCCTCCTGGAATTCTCTTCCCAGCTGATTGCCAGCCAGTTTATGTTAAAATGGAAGGCCAAGGCTTGAAATCCACAGACGTATAAAGAAATAAAGCTGGAGTGGTAGAGTTTGACGGGGTTGGGGTGGAGCGAGAGGCAGCAGGCAGCAAGATGCCACCTGAAGCTGCTTCTCTCCACTGGGACTGTGGGATGGGCACCTCCTTAGAGGGCGTGGTGCATATGGTGGGCCCAGGGATTGTCATGTCCATTACAGATGGTACACAGGTTCTGAGCCAGGGATTTGGAAGACTAGGTGACAAGACACTACATTCTCTCAGTAGGTGTGCAGTAACTGCCATAGAACCATTTCTTGGCTGATGTAAAAGCCTCAGAGTCTCCTGTGCTCCTTGGCAGCCTGCAGGTGGGGCTGGGGGCTGGAGGAGGAGGAGCTAAGACGAAGGCCTCATGAGACAATATGGCAGAGCGCTTACAAAGCACAGGCTTGGGCCATATCCTGGCTCTGCAACCTTCTGAGCCCACAGTTCCTTCATCCGTACAGTGGGGATAATAGTACCTCTCTCTTAGGGTCATCATGTACACATAAATATAGTGCCTAAAGCAGTGCCCCAAGAAATGTTAGCACAGTGCTGAGGGTTGGCTCCAGGCATGTGATCACCACCTCCCCTGCACTCCCCTTCAGGCCCTGGAGGGCCCCTTTTTTTTTTTAATTGTACTTTAGGTGAAAGTTTACAGCTCAAGTTAATCTCTCGTACAAAATTTTATACACATATTGTCATGTGACACTAGCTGCAATCCCTACAATGTGACAACACACTGCCGCTTTCCACCCCGGGTTTCCCATGTCCATCCACCCAGCTCCCATCCCTTCCTGCCTTCTCATTCTGCCTCCAGAGAGGAGCCGCCCATTTGGTCTCGTGTATCTGCTTTAACTAAGAAGCATACTCTTCATAAGTATTTTATGTTTTATAGTCCAGTCTCATCTTTGTCTGAAGAGTGGTCTTCGGGAATGGTTTTAATTCTGGGTTAACGTAGCGTCCAGGGGCCATGGCTTCAGGGATTCTTCCAGTCTCAGTCAGACCATTAAGTCTAGTCTTTTTATGTGTGTTTGAGTTTCTATTCCACACTTCTCTCTCACTCCGTCAGGGATTCTCTGTTGTGTTCCCTGTCAGGGCGGTCATTGGTGGTAGCCGGGCACCATCTAGTTCCTCTGGTCTCAGGCTGATGAATTCTCTGGTGTATGTGGCCCTTTTGTCTCTTGGGCTAATATTTTCCTTGTGTCTTTGGTATTCTTCATTCTCCTTTACTCGAAGTGGGTTAGGACGAATTAATGTATCTTAGATGGCTACTCGCAACCTTTTAAGACCCCAGACGAGGAGGGCCCCATCTTGGCAGCAGTGCTCTGGTGTGAATCCTCTTCTCTTGTCTTTAAAAGAAACTTGTCTCAGGTCCTGAGAAAAATAGCAATATAAAAAAGTTCAGCCAGAGGAAAGCACTCCCCAAAGGGAGACTCTGGTAACAGGAACACAAGGCAGGACTCGGCAGTCACCCTGGGGGCCTGGGGAGTGTGGAGACTCTGCCGTCAGACTGCTGTGCTCTCCTTCCCCGAGGGGCTTGGCTGTCTCCACTTCTCCAAGGGAGCTTTGGTTTCCTCTCTCATAAAACAGGGCCGCCGCCTCCTCCAAGCTTCAGCTTCACTGGTGGGCTCCTCAAGCACACTCAGACCAAGGTTCTTCTGCCTTCTGGTCCTGATGGCATCTTGAGTGTAGCTCCATAAGGGCCCCTGGCCTTGCTGTGGTGGCTGTGCACAGACCTGTGGCTCTGGGTAGCCCCAGGGCCCAACAGTGGATCTGGTTCCAGGCCAGGCACAGTCATGAAGGTGATCACTGAAGGTGGCCAGCGTAGTCCTTACAGAGCAGCTGCAGTCACCTGTGGTTCTACTGAGTGTTGCTGGACACCCCAGCCTTCTCCAGTCTAAACTCACCATTACACAGTTGCTCATGGAAATCCTACTAACGAGCAGACTCTGGCTGGGGTCTGCCCTAGGCTGTGTCCAGACTGTGTTTCAGCGCTGGTGGGACCGCAGCCAGAGTGTGGCCCAGGAGAGAGTCCAGATGAAGAGAGCGGCCCAGCATCACCGGCTCCGACTGCTGCAGGAGGCAGTGGCACAGTGGAAGGCCCACCATCTGGGGTGTATCAGGAAAACGGTGAGGCGGCGTCAGCAGCTCTCCAGGTTCCCCCCATGTGGCAGTGGGCATCCAAGCCAGGAGACCAGCTCTCGGGAAGAACTCAGAGCAGCTGATGTGGGTACTGGGTGGCTTGGGGTCCTATGGGAGCAATGCTGCTGAGCCTTTCTGGGCATTTAGTGAAGAGTGTAGGTGGCCAGCCACAGAACCTGGTCTCCTCCAGGTGATGGCTCAGCAGAGGAACCTGGTGTCCCATGGAACCATGGCTTAACAGAGCTGGGGGACCCCCCCACCTGGCGCATGTGGCCCTGGCATCATCAAACACCCCTTCTGCCAATGGGAGGCCCATTCACCAGGAGCCTCTGCCCTGGGTGGTCAGGGTTGATGTTCCATGTAATTGTGGGCCATGGGGTACCTAATTCCCATTGGGACTCACCCCCCACCCCCGCCCCATGTGCCTGCTCCCCCAGCTCCTGCGGAGGCTAGGTGCCCAACTGCTGGCCCAGAGACTCAGCCGGTCCTGCTTCTGCCAGTGGAGGCGGCAGGTGGGCACCATCGACTTCCCCTTCCCCTCTACCCTGCCCCCTACCAGCTCATCAGCCCATACCCCTAGTTCAGTGTTTTTAGTGTCACCCTTGCCCAAAGCCACTGCCCCTCTGCCTCAGCCTCCCACCCCCAGTCAGTTCTTGGCACCGTCAGCTTCCCTCACCTGCAGCCTGTGTAAGGTCAAGTCACCCCGAGGCCCTATTTGCAGTGTCCCATTCAAAAATAACAGCAGTGTAATATCCAAAAATTCTCTGAAGAGCATTTTAAGTCTTTCAGGCTCTCCTAGAATGCCAGGAGGGACCACACCAATTGTGCACAGCAGAACATACTCAGGTCCACGCATCTGTCTTTCTCTGGATGCAGGGCAGAGCTGTCCCGACCTCTCTTCATTCTCACCCAGCCCCTATGGCCGCTCCTCTGTGAGCCCAGTGCCCTCTTGCCCTTTCCCAGTGAGCATTATCGACCCACCAGTCAGAATGATCTGGCCCTTTCTGGTGGAAGGAGGGAGACCCTCAGCTAGACTGGGATCTGAGAGAGACGCTCTGGCTAGGGAGATAACACAGACAGCCTCCCTGAAGAGGTGACATTCAAATGATGGAGTCTTTCTGGCAACTCCGGTTTTGCTCCTTTACCTAATACCTTAATACCCTGATTCTGTCCAACCAAGGCCCACCAGCCAGGCAGGCAAAGGTGGGAGCGGACAGGCTGGCGGTACTCTAGGTTGATACTTTCTTCCCGTCCTAGCTGGCCGGTGAGGCAGGTGGAGCCGAGCTGGAGCTGTGCTTGTGGTGCAGGGACACTGCGCAGCCCTCCTCTGCTCCCGTCTCCTGGCCCCTTTGTGTCTCTTGCCCACACACAGAAGTTTCTGTCCCCAGGGCTAGCTGCCCCCCATCACCCCACTTCTCACAGAAAGTTACAGTCCCAGATCTTGGCACTTGCTTCTCTTCCATTTCCTCTGGCTTTTCCATGAATCACCTTTCCACCCCAGCAAGTGGTTCTTCAGGGTCCGGCCCCGCACCCTCTCAAGCCCAGCCTCGCATCCTTCTGGCCTGACTGGAGGGCTCTGCCATTTCACACCTCTGTCTACACGTGTCGTTCCCACCCGTCTCACTCCAAATGGCTTCAGCAATACCACAGTGACTATTCCTCGCAGGTCTCTGGGTTGACTAGGTGGTGGGTGGGTCTTCTGCTGCTCTTGGTGGTGGATCAAGTGCTAGGTGCCTGGGAAGTCTCAAATGATCCCGTCTGGGGCTGCCAGCCAGGGGCCGTGGTCCTGATCCCGTCTGGGGCTGCCAGCCAGGGGCCGTGGTCCTTACAGCGTAGTGACTGGGTTCCAGAAGGAGCCTTCTGGAGGTGAAGGCAGAAGCTGCAGGTCTCTTGAGACCCAGCTCGGAGGCGACTTAATGTTAGTTCCTCTAGGTCACAGGGCCAGCCCAGATCCAAGGGGAGGAAAATGGACTCTACCTCATACCGGGGGTGGGCATCTCTGGAAACAGTCTACCCCACCAACCCACTTAGAACTCCCCTTACCCCCCTCCATGCCACCCCTGGTCTCCAGCTAACTCTGCCAGTTGCCATTGAGTTGATTCTGACTCATGGCGACCCCGTGTGTGTCAGAGTAGAACTATGCTTCATAGGATTTTCAAAGGCTGATTTTTTGGAAGTAGATTGCCAGGCCTTTCTTCTGAGACACCTCTGGGTGAACTTGAACCCTCAGCCTTTCAGTTAGCAGCCAAGTGTGGTAACCGTTTGCACCACCCAGGGTCTCCTGGCTAACTCTGATGGGGCCTTTAAAAACTTAGCTTGTGGATCATCTTCCAGGAACCCTTCCCCAAGGCCCAGGCTAAGCTAGATGTCCCTGCTCAGGGCTCTTGTCATAGGGCTTGTGTCCTGTGCCGACCTTGCCGTCGCCCTGCCCTCAAGAGGCGAGACTTGGTTCCCTCAGTGTCTGTGAGCCTGGCACGCATGGGGAACTCAAGCGGGTCTGCTGGACAGTGAAGGCCTGAGGGTCAGCCTCGCTTTCCCCTCAGGCAGCCTCCCTGAGCCCTGCTTCGCCCCACCCCCTGCTGGCATGCCGGCTGTGCCCTTTCAGTTGGGCCTTCCTGCCATCCCAGAGTGCTTCTGCTCACACGTTCGGCCCTTCTATCGATCC
Source organism: Trichechus manatus latirostris (assembly GCF_000243295.1). Taxonomy (NCBI): domain Eukaryota; kingdom Metazoa; phylum Chordata; class Mammalia; order Sirenia; family Trichechidae; genus Trichechus; species Trichechus manatus. Next base: position 2,337,271 of record NW_004443997.1, read on the forward strand.
CTGAGGCAACTCTTCTTTGCCCATAGCTGGCAGCCCGGAGGGAGGAGAAGCAGGGCACAGCGCGGGCCCTGTGGTTATGGTCCTTCTCACTGCAGGCAAAGGTAATCGGGGTGCAGGATCTTGAGGACAAGGGCTTCAGCCCTGCCTGCGGGGAGGAAAGTACCTGGTCTTGGGGGTGAATGGGGCAGGCCTCACCTCTACTCTCCTTGGAGACCTGGGACGCCTGGCTGGGTTTTGTGCTGGAAAGGAGGAGAAAGAAGGTGCGGCTGGAGCAGGCAGTGCAGGCCTACCACCACCAGCTACTCCAGGAAGGCGTCACCCACCTCCTGCGGTTCACAGCAGGTGTGAAGGCCTCTCGGCAGCAGCTGCATGCCCAGCATCAGGCCCAGGTAGGCAGGGATCTCCCACCCTTCTCGTGAGCGGGGCAGACAGCTCGTGTCCCCCTGACCTCAGCATGTTGGCAGGCGGCCCACAGCCTCCACCGTGCCGTCCACCACTGCGCCATGCTCTGGAAGCAGAAGGTACTGGGCCCAGCCAGGGAACCCCTGTCCCCCACGCTCGCCACGCCCAGGAGAGTGACATCTGAAGTTCCCCTTCTCAGCCTCATGGCTGCTGGGGCTGGGGACACCACCCTGGAGACCAAGAGGCTGGGAGCAAGGCCTGAGCGAGGTGTGGGCAGCCTGGCCCTGGCTGCTGGGGAGCCCCAGCTCCTGGAACTGTGAGTAGCCCCCCTTGCCTCTGCCTCCTCATGCCCATCTCAGGCAAAAGCATTGACTGCAGGAAGGAGGAACAGTGGGCCCTGAGAGGGAACAGCACCGGCCAGCCACAGCCCCTCCACACATCTGAGCAGCTCAGGCCCCTGCCTTCCTCTCAGCATCACCTCTGCCCTCTGTCTAGGGTGGTGGTGGAGAGGATGGAGTGGGATTTCCAGACCTGCCAAAGCTCAGGAGATATGTGTCCCTTACTCTCCGATGCCTTCCTGCCCCTTTCCCCAAAGTGATACAAGTCATTGACAAAAGTAGTAGGCGGCACCTACCCTTCCCACCCAAACCTGCCAGTCTTCCCTCTTCTTCCTTTGCAGCCTAAGACATGATCCCTGTCCCCACGGTGAGATCTGGAACCTGCTCTGTGCCTGCCTCCCTGCTGGTCTCCCCAGTTCTACACCTACCCTCCCCCACCTCGCTGGCATGAGTGTCGGCTCCCATAGTAGCTAGCACTGTCTGGAGCCTCAGGTCTCGGTAGAGAGTCAGGCCTCATCCCTGCCTTGCCCCGCACTGTCCACCTCAGACAAGAACCCTAGTGTCTTGGAGGTGGTTTTCTCCCCCAGTCCCTTGGCCAGGGTGGTTTTAGAGGTTGGATGAGCCGCCATAGGGGAAGCCTCGTCACGGCATCGGTTACAGGCCACCAGCACTGCTGGGAAGTATTGTCTGGCCCAGATCTGCCCCAGCTTCCTTCTCTGGCCTTCAGTCTCTGTGTGAAAGTGGAGAGGGTTGGACTAGATAACCCCGTGCCCACAGAGATCTCAGGCCCCCCTGTAGCCCTCGAGTAACAGGCCCCATGTGTCTTCTCAGGAATGCAGCCCGCTCAGCAAGGAGGCAGCCCCGATACCCTGACTTCCTGCTAGAGCCCGAGCAGAGCCAGAGACCCCTGGGGTGTGATCCCTTTAGGGGACAACGGTAGGTCAAGTGGTCCTGGGCCTTCCCAAAGCAGCTGGAACCTCCATCTGGGGCCTCTTTCGGGATGGGGAGGCCCCTTTCCTCTCTGCTCCTCAGGCAAGAAGGGTTCTCAGTCCCCCAGGAGGGTACTGTGGCCTGACCAGGCTCCTGCCTTCCGTAGGCTCAGGCCTGAGAAGGTGCAGGAGCACAGCCTAGGCACAGCCCAGCCAGCCAGCGATTCCCTGCCAAGGCCCTTCCTGGTGGAGGCCCAGACAGCCCCAGCCTCACGCAGCCCCCTGTCCCAGCCCGGGGCCCTGCCAAGACCCCCTGGCCCAAGGCTGCCCCCCACGGCAAGTGCAGGTCCGGAGCTGGGGCTGCTGCCTCCTTCCTCCTTCATGCTGCGTGGGATAGAGACCCCTGCCAGGGTAAGTGGACCGGTCACCTGGGCCACTTCTTTGGTCTGGCTTTCTCTTCATTGTGCTTCTAGTTTCTGGAACACCCAGCTGGGGAAGACGTGAGGAGGCTACTTGTCCATTCACCAAGTGTAGGTGCCAGTGCTGTGCACACCAGGCCCCCAGGGCACAGCCGTGAGGGGCTGTGGGGTCCCTGTCTTTGCGGGCAGCTGAGAGTCTAGAGAGCAAACCCCCACATGCAGACAGGCAGTGACAGCAGATCACGCAGATCTCAGGCTAGGGCAGAGAGTGTGCACGGTGAGAATGGGGAGTCGCTGACAGCTTTTAACGAGCAGGGGAGCCGCGTTTAGTTTTTTATTCTTGATCGCGGCCTGGTGCTGGATGGCAGTTGTGGTGGCCTGGATGACAGTGGTGGCTGCAGAGATGGGGAGAAGTGGACAAGTCCTTCCTGGGGGGGAGGGGAGACAAGGTGGGCTGGTTCTGGTGGTGATGCCGAGAGGGGGAAGGGAAGGAAGGAACCGAGGTTCCAATAACTGGGTTTATGGTGGGCACTTTCACTGAAGGAGGGAAACTGGGTGTGGAGACTCTGGGGGAAACATGAAGAGTCTGTTTTGAACCTGTCACCTCTGAGAAAAAGTGAGCAGCAGGATTGTAGTGTGGCCTCACAAAGGGAGGAGGCAGGGCTGGGGTCTCCACTGGGGAATTCTCAGCAGCGGCTGAGGGCACAGCCCCAATGAGGAAGAGAGTAGCAGAGGGCGGAGGAGGAAGCAAAGCAGCCAGGGGGCATGAGCAAAGCCACTGGGTGCCCCGGCGCCATAGAGGAGCTGATGCGTGGGGAGGGGAATGGAGCCCGGTGGGGGCTGGCTCCAGTGGTGAGGGTGGTGAGGGACCCCAGCCCATTCTTGCAGCTGTGGGAGGGGGTGGTTAGGGGCACAGACACAGTGGCTGGGATGGGGTGTGGGGTTGAGAGGTTTTGTTTTGTGCACTGCCAGTGACGGGGTAGGGATGACAGGAGCAAGTCCATTCTCAACAGAGGGAATGAGGGGGGAACCCAGCAAAGAATTGTGATTGGAATTTGTGAACAACTGCGTTTGCCCACTTTGCTTATTGAAGTGCAGGCTCAGTAAGGTGGGGGCCAGGGGAGGAGGCTGAGGAGCCTGGTCTGGAACAGCTGTTTGGAGCAGTCAGGGCTAAGCCAGCCCCTGGGGAAGTGGGGTGGGACTGTGGAGGAGTAGGCTGCCCGGGAAGCCCAATCCCTGCAGTGATGGGGTGGAGATGGGGTCCGAGGACTGGTGCCCTCCTGGGCTTGCTTCTCTTTCCCCTGTCAGCTTCCTTCCCTCTTCCACAGATGTCAGCACAGCTTCTGCCCCAGGTACCCACATCCCTGGCTGGTGCCCCTGACCCCCATCTGCTCCTCCCTGGGGACTTCACAGGCACCAGGACCCATCCTGGACTTGGCTCTGAAGCGGCAGGTGTGCATCTGAGGCCTGGCTGTGCAGTAAGCACTCGCAGCTCCAAGGGAGGGGAGGGCTGCACCTGCCATCCCTCTATTCACTGGGTTCCAGAAGAAAAGGGGGAGGCTGTCAGGATCAATCAAGCTTACTTTGCTTATTCCCACAGGCAGCACCGAACTTGAGGTTGAGCTTGAGGGGATCCGCCAGCAATTACAGCACTACCAGGCCACCAAGCAGAATCTCTGGTGAGGCCCGGAGATGCCCTTCATGACAGGGCCAGCTGCCAGAGTCCGTGGGTGATTTTTCTAAGCTAGGGGTGAGGAGCCCATGGTGGTAGTGTCCAGAAACCCCCCCTCCCTGCTGTGGCCTGAGAGCCTCCACACAGGTGGTGGCTTTACCCCGTCAATCCTGCTGTGGCAGAAGCCAAAGTGATTTGGAGGCCCAAGTAGGCCAGCTCTTATGGGGGAGGGTAAAGCCCGACTTGGTTATGTGGCAACAAGGTGTGTAGCTGTGACACAGAAGACGAAGGTGCAGGGGCAGGAAATTGGTCACGGGCACAGAGCTCAGTGGCCCAGGCCTGGTGACTAGCAAGATGCAGCAGCGGCAGCCTCTGGAGATTTGAGGGGAGCACACTGGTCCCCTCACTCCCAGCTGTGTGGGGGAAGAGGGGCAAGGAGAGTGGGAGGCTGAAAGAGGACCACAGGGCTCGCACCTAAGGGCAGGGGCCCTCCACCCACTGCACCAGGACTCACTCCTCCCCCAGGGGGGTTTCCGGGAGGCTCTGCCAGGTCCCAACCTGGTGGGCAATAGGCATCTCAACCCCTCAGGTCCTGCCAGCGGCAAGCAAGCAGCCTGCGCCAGTGGCTGGAGCTGAGCCAGGAAGAGCCCACGTCTGAGGACCAGGAAGCGGAGCAGCAGGTGCAGAAAGAGCTGGAGGAGGTGAGGCCCAGGGTGCCCCCCACCAACCCCAGGGAGGCTCGGGCTGTGCTCCCACTCAGCCTGCCTCCTCCTGCCCACAGGTGGAAGTGCAGATCCAGCACCTGGCTGCTGAGCTCCGGGCCCAACGCCAGCCCATCGGTGTCTGCATTGCCCGTGTCCGGGCCCTGCGGGAGGCCCTGTGCTAGTGGCCTCGCCCCCAGAGGGCACCCACTGGGCTGTGCAGGAGGCTCAGGCTGCCTCCAGGAACAGAACACAATGCTGACATAAGGTTTTTTTTACTTTATTTCAAAATGTTAGCAATTAAATGAATTTACTGTTCAGAAGTCTCCCACTTTTCATACAAAAATACTGTGCTACTGATACAGTTGAAAAAGTTCAGTGACTTCTCCTGCAGGAGAAATTGACAGCGTCCCCAGGATCAACATGAAACCCAGTGGCTCCCCAAGGACTGCGTACCTGTTAGCTGGGGACAAGGTTTTCTAGGTACTGACTCCCACACACACTGAGGCCCCTCTTCCTCCATCACAAGCCCCTTGAAATCAATAGCAGGAACTTCCCTTTATTTCATGCAGGCCTGGACAATGGGGGTGGACACAAGGACAAGCTCTCTACTGTCCCAGGAGTTGCCCCAGCTGGGCCTCCACTCAAACACCATTCGGATACACCCAGTTACTGGTCTTGTCCCCCTTACCCAGCAGGCAAGTTTTGGAAGGCTGCCCATTGGGCCTGCAAAGGACCATGTCACTGCAGCAACAGTCTGCTGGTGTCACCATCCTCAGACGACATTGGCAAAAAAAAGAGTCCGTGGTGATGAGTTTAGTCACAGTGCAAAGAAGGAAGATTTAGCTTTTTCCACTGGGCAGGGTGAGGAGAACTTGGGGACAGTGTGGGTCCACAGTCAGTGCTGAGAGCACCTCACCCTGTGCAAGAGGCAGGCAGGGGGTAGGGGTGGGGGGCGGTGCCAGAAAGCAACGGGGCCAACAGGAAATGGCCAGGTTGGAGAGGAGCAGCAAGACTCTTGCCATTTACCATCTAAAAACAAAAAAGACCACCTGAACGCTCAGCCAGGAGAGGTAGCTCCAGTTTATATGACACGTTAATGAGCCAAAGTGTCTCATTTGAGATCATCCCTGCCTGTGCTTTTTTCTTTTTGTGGAGAGGAAGGGACAACAGGTAGTGGGCACAACCAGGGGCTCTACTCTCCCCGCTGTGAGGGTGAAACCCTCTTGTCGTCCCCATCTCTGGGGCAGATGGCAACCGTCATTGGGTCCTACCCGGCCCGACTCCACACGGCCCAGAGACAGCCCCTCACCTGGACGCCTTGTGGGGTTTCCTGTCTAATATACCCTCGCATTTCTCTCCCTTTGGAAACAATTCCTCAGCAGCCACAGCCAGGACGGGATCTAAAGGGAGCCCAGAGCCTCCCCAAAACGAATCTTCTGTCCTGCTTTCAGCTCGAAGTTGAAGTCCTTGGGGGCCTCAAAGATGAGCACGATGGTGGAGCCCAGGTTGAATTCACCCAGGTGCTCGCCCTTGCGCATGGGGACGCCCTCCTTGTTGGTGTGCGTCACGAAGCTGAAGTCGTTGTAGGAGCCTTTGCTGTACCGCGGGCTGTTTGTGTGCAGGTCCTGGGGGCAGGATGGGGTGGGATCAGACAGGGCCTGGCCACAGCTCTCACTGTGGGGGGACAGGACTAGAGGCACAGAGCCCCTGCAATACTGTATTTGGGGCAGGAAGCATGATAAAGGAACCCTTCTCTGCAGTGGTCAGCTGAGCCTCTAGCCTACCTCTCTGCTTCTTATCCCCACCACCACCCAGCCCGGCTCAGAAAGGGAGGTGGGGTCACAGAGCCCAATGGGCGCTGACACTTGCTCTACTCTCAGCGTGAATGGTGCTGCCAGACCAGCACCCATGGGAGCAGGTGGCCAGTCATAAAACGACACTAGACTCTCTGCTCATCCAGAGTGGCTACGCTCAGGGGAGGGCATATGCAGGGAGCGGCTGGCCTCAGCACTGGCTTTTCACAAGTCTGACCCTCCAATCAACATGACCCTTCCCAAGCTCGAGTTCTCTGCCTGTTCCCTCCTTATTCTCAGCTCTGCCCAGGTTCCTGGCAGAAGCCAGTGGGGAGCAGGCGCCTTCCCTCCATCTCTCCAGCCACCCTGAGACGGCGGGTGGAGGTGCTGCAGGGCAGGTGCTCAGGCCCTCACACCCTCCTGGAGTTTACAGTCCCAGTCCCAGCAGATCCTGCTGCCCAGGCAGGTGCGCCCTGGGAGCCAGCCCCAGGCTTCAGCAGGGCCTGGATTCTGCTCACCCGGTCAAAGTAAATGCGGATGGAACCCACGTTGGTGGCTCCCACGGCAGTCAGTGAGAAGAAGCCATGTTTCCAGTCCCCGGTCAGGACCACCCGCTCATTGTGGCAGAAGAGCTCCTTGATCCAGCGGGCCATGCCGGGGTTCACTGACATCAGGGAGCCTGTGGGGAACCTAGTGTGTCCATTTGGCACGGCCTGAGGCCCAATGTCATTCCAGATGCAGAGCTGGCTCCCCACCTCCTCCCCACACCCAGCAGCTAAAGCTCCAACAACCCACCCAGGACATCTGGTGCCTGAGGGAGGAGAAACTCCAAATCTGGAAGCTGAGTCCCCTGACCCCAAGACACTGAGGGCCTCTGAAGCCCGTGGGGCTGCCACCACCTGTAACCTTGAACCTTTCCTCCCCAGGCAGCCTCTGTGGGCCCTGGACCTACCTGGGAAGTGGCGCCGGTGGGAAACAGTCCAGTCAGTGGGGGAGTGGAAGCAGTGGTAGTCGCCGGGGGCCAGGTAGATGACACAGTGGTAGAGCTCGTTCCCTTCCCTGGTGACCAGCTGGCTCTTGAAGGAGCGGCAGGAGGTGGCTTGGGACAGACACGAGGGCCAGCTTGGGGCAGGCTCTCAGGTGAGCCCCCGTCCAGCCAGCTATCGTGAGCACCTGCTCAAAGCTGTGGGCAGTCTGCACCTGGACTCCAAGCAAGGGCCCCAAAAGCTTCGTTCGGAGCAGGCTCTGGCCCTTATTTCCTACAGCCTTCCCAGCTTTCCCTCCCCTCCCAACCTCAGCAGGACCGCGCCAGGCTCCAGCTGGCGATAACGCACCTGGTGGGAAGGGCAGGTCCTCCGTGGAGGTGCGTGGGCCCAGGAATGACTCCAGGGAGTAGGTGACCCCCTTTACCTGCTCCACCTCACAGTTCTTCACCTGCCCAAAGTTGAGGATCTTCCCATCTGACGGGCTGATCTGGAAGGGCCAGGAGAAGCTTGCTATGGGGGGTTGGGGGAGTGCCGGGGGAGACAGCCCACCTCATCATCTGCATGCACTACAACTCCACCCTCCCACCCAACAGGAGGCCCCCAGATGTAGGCAGGAGCCACGCTGTTTCCCATGGAGGAAGGGGCCTCACCACACTGTGCAGGCTGCACACAGGCCGGGCCTGCGGCTTCAGCTTGCGCCGGAAGAACTCGCTGAGGTTTCGGTAGTGGTGCAGGTCCTCCACGGCAGCCTCCTTCATGTTCACCCCGAAGGTCCAGATGTACAGGCTGTAGACGGGCCTGCGCAGCCAATGCGGCAGCTCCACCTGGTTGAGGCGGCCCCAGGCCCGTGACAGCAAGCGGGTCGGCACGGACTTGTACAGGGTCACCTGCAGGCCACAGGGCAGGGAAGGCAGAGGTTGGCACATGGCCCTGCAGGCGTCCAGCACCACGTCCAGCACCGGCCCCTCAGGCCTTTCCGCCAGACATAAGTCAGCTCCAGAGAGCCCACCCCCACAGGAGAGAACCACAGGAAGCCACAGGCGCCCCAAGCTGCTTTTGTGATGTGGCTGTTTCTCACTAGGAACCAGACTGAGGGTGCCAAATCCTCTCACAAACGCTAGGAGACTGCTGAGATGGCGATGCATTTACACACAGCTCAGTGATGACCTGGGGTCTCTGCAGTTACCTCACACAAAGCTCAGTGTCTGCATTCACCCAGCAGGGAGACTGGCCGGCAATCTCACCCTCCAGGGTGGGGACGACAGAAAGGATCAGACAGCAGCCACAGAGAGGTGGCATGCTGCCTTGTCACGGGCCACTCCCACATCCCAGACCACAAAAAGGAGCAGGAGGCCCCCAGGCACTGGACCCCATTAAACCCAGAACGTGTGCTCCTCGGACCCCTGACCAACAGATGCAGATTGGCTCCAGGTGCAGACACGGGTACCCCCAGCCCCACAGATTCAGCCAGCACTCCGAGGCCTGGAGCGCCCAGTGTGAGGAGCCTGACAGCCCGGCCTGCGTGCCAGGGGCCTTGTCCTGTGACCAAGCCAGTCTGCAGAGTCGTCTGCACTGGGGGCTCCTCCCAGGACAGGAAGGGGAATCAGCACCTTGCAGCCAAGCTCTCAGGGCCAGGTGCCCAAGAAGGGGCAGACTCCAGGTACTGCTGCCATAACGGAAGCCTCCTCAGACTGGCTGCTGCCTGTCTGAACACAACCAAGACATGAACTCCCCAAGGTTTAAAACTAATTCCATTGCAACTTTAAATACCTCTATGAGGTACTGAATTAATGGCTCCAAGAATTGCTCTTACCTCTCCCAGCTGCCACCAGGCTACCTGGAGCAGCCCAGGGCTGCCCTGTGACCCCGCCATTTTCAGGCACAGGCTAGAGCCTGGTCTCATGCTACCAATGTCCCTTAGTGCCCTTGAGCTCTCAAGCCCTACTGATACCCACCCTGGCTGTCCAAGGGCCTAGGAGCAGGTTTTCCTCCTTGGGGCACCAACCCCAAGGGCAATGGGAATAGCCCCGGCAGGCTCAGCCTTCCTATTTTGAACTTTTCTCAAAATCACTTCCTAAGATTTCTTCTGCCTGAACACAGAAAACTGGGGACAGACACCATTTTCTGAATCCCCAGTGTGGGTTCTTTCAGAAAACCAGTGTCTGTCCCCACAGCCATCTATCCACCTCTAATTTTGCCAACTCCGCTCCTCCTCGGGTCTTCCTGTGCCCCAACCTTAGGCCCAAGGAGGGAAGGCAGGACAGGCCATGGTGCCTCCGCAAACACTTACCCTGCTCACAGGCCTCCATCCCACCCGGCTGAGCGGTCTGAGGGCTCCAAAGGGCAGGAGGTAGTAGAGGACGGTGAGGGGCCAGGAGCGCAGTTTCAGGGCGGGTCTGGACATACAGCTCAACTGCCCCAGCCTCCGCCTCAAGGCCAGCTGGGGGAACTGCAACCTGCAGGGCACATGTGTAGGCACAGGCCTGTCAGCCACCAGAGGCTGGGGGTGCCCAGGAGGTCCCCCACTCCCACCCTGCAGCTCCGGATCCACAGTGGTCCACAGGCAAACCTCCCCTCTGACCGAGTGAGGAGGTCAGGAAGCACTAGTGTACCCCTCATCCCGACCCCACCTGAGTCAGGGCTGGCCTGCCCCTGGCCCGGCAAGCTGATAGCCCAGTCTCTCCCACCTCCAGCTGGCTGGGGGGCAGGGGCAGCTGAGGCAGTTCTTGAGAAGACAGCAAGGAAGTGTGGAGAGCCCCGACGCACACCCCTGGCGCCCAGAAGAGGGAGGGGAGCCCAGGGGCCAACTCTGTGCAGCACAGCACAGGGGAGCTATGACCCCAGCTGGCCAGGTAACCATGTGCTGAATCTTTTGCTCCTATCCCCTTGCAGAACGTGGAAGGACCTCTCCATGGCTCCAGGCCTTGTTTTCCTCATCTGCTAAGTAAAGGGATTGGGCCCGACAAGATCTCAAAGGAACAAACACGGTCCTAACAGTAGAGAACTGGCTACAGCTCCATCCACCCGCGAGGCCTTCCACAGCAGTGTGGCTCTCCAATGCCCACTCCCCACCACAGTGCTCAGGCCACCTCCACGCTCTCCTGGGGCTTCACTCCTGATCTATGTCCTTCCTTTCAGCACAGGTGGGTGGGCCTCCCCCAGGACCCACCAGCTGAAATTTAGTGCATTCAGCACAAGGTCAGCCTTGTGGGCCTTCTCCACACCTCTGGTCTCCTGATGCAAAACAATGAGACCCCAAGTCCCCTGTCACATGCCTATGCCCCCTCTAGCCATGGAGACCACACTGCCACCCACTCTGAGGATGCCCCAGGCCTCAGTTTCCTCATCTGCAAAGCGACTACATCAACTGGGGACTCTAAGGTTTCCCTTCTGTGATGGACTGTTCTCAAGAGAGGCTGTGTCCTTCATTTCCCAGTTGAACAAGAGAAAAAACAAAGAGTCATTTCAGCTGATACTAAAAGCAAAAAAAATGAGGGCTTCAGCCAGCACTGGGCCCCACTGTTCAGTGATGGCCATGGAAGACAGACTCCACGCTCTGGAGGGTGGCCTGTGGGGCCACAGGTCACCCAGATTCCCTGCTTTCACTCCTCTTCCACCCCACCCCCATTTTGTTTTTTAAAAGGTATGGGAAGGTGGTAGGGGCCAAGCAAAGACACATACTGCTGCTCTCCCCAGGGCTTCCGCGCCCTCCCTCCTCACTGCAGAAGCCGGGGCCCAATCCCCGCAAGGCCCGGTGCAGGAGCGAGGCAGAACCCCAGCCCTCGCCGGCCCCATGCACGCAGGTACCTGAAGCGGGCTCGCCGACTCAGGCCCGCCGGGCCCGGCCCCTCCAGCCGCGGGGCCTGCTCCCCCGGCGCCCAGCCGCCGCGGGGCCGCCGGACATGCACTCGGACCCTCCGGAGGTCGTGACGAGGCACAGGGGGGTTAGGACGCGGCCGGCAGCATCTCACCATTTCGCGGCCGCACGGAGCTCTGGTCCTCGGCGAGCCTCTGACTGACACATCGCAGCAGCGCGGGGCGGCGCCAGGCGCTCTGGCCTTTGTTTCTCCTCCTTCCTCCCTTCCCCCCAGCCACAGGAGCGCTGCGCTGTCACTGTTCCGGCTAGGCCCTGCAGGGCGGCTTGTCTCAGTGGCTCACAGGGCACAAGTTACAGGGTGGCCGCTGTTGCAAATGGAGAGCATTGGGTCACCACCTGCTCAGGTAACCCATGCAGAAGCCCCTGTACACTTCGTCCCCAGGGCTCGCCACCCCCAGGTGGGCGGGGGAGGGCCCCAGGCAGCCCGCAATTTGACCCGCCCTCCAGGACCAGGAGGCAGCGTCGGCCTGTCTGGGCTGGAGGCTGGGCCCTCCCTCACCGGGACCTGACCCATTTTCGATTCAGGTGACAAGGTAGCATCTGAGGGATGAGAGGAACGGGAAGCTGGGCCAGATCTGCGGTGGCTCTCTCGTTAGTGACCCCTACCCCCAGGGGCCAGGACATGCCACTCCAGTGTACCTCGCTTTAAGGCCCGCTCCGAAGATGGGAACCTGGGCCACCTCATGGAAGGCAGCAGGGGGCTAGGAGGGAGGGCCAGAAAGGAAGCTCAAGGCAGCCCTCCTACCCCATTTCCTCGCTTTGCTTCAAGAAAGCACTTTAGCCAGCGGCCCTGCCTGGCTATGTGGGAGGACACACCCAGCCTACAAAGCCCTTTCTACTCCTGTCCACGCACATAACAGGAGGGAGAAGAGCAAACATTCCACAGGAGTTGCTATCTCAGTCCAGGGTAATCGAGGCCTCTGGCGATGACATGGGCTGACCAGAGCCCGCCCTGCAGGCCTCCAATCCCAGGGCACCCCTAGAAGGGGGCAGATGCCTGTAGCCACCTTCAGATGGAGAAACGTGGCCCCAAGATCTACTGTCAGAGGCCGTGAGAAGTCCCAGACTCAGACCCCAGTCCAAGGCCCAAGCTGAGCCGCCAGCATGACCAACTCACACCCTGGTAAACCCACCTGAGCCACTGAGATGAAAATTCCCCAGGCCTGGCACCTGCCTGAGAGAGATGTTGAATCCCCTGGGTATGCTAGTAGCTTCTGGGCACCAGGACACTAAGGCCAACTAAGGTGTGGCCAGAAGCATGGATTTCTCCCCCTGACTGAGAAAGTGGAAAGGCCTGGCCCAACCCAGCCAGGGCCAGTCCAGACCCCTCACCACCCAAGCTCACCTTCTCCGGCAGAGAGGGACCACTCGATTCCAGGTGGGCCATGCCTGGTGGGCCTGCTCACCAGGCCTCACCCAGCACACAGATGCACCCATAAACCTCCTCCCCCAGGAAGATGCTGGAGCCGGGGGATCGGCAGACTTATGAGCCCCATCCTGTCCTGAGGGCCAGGCCCATGGACACCCAACTCCTGCCCCAGGCCCATGCTGAGCCTCCCACTAACCTTCCTACCACAACAGTCATGTCACCTCAATCAGACCAGCTCTCTACTGAGCACCCACCGCCCAGCCCACCAGGCCACTGGGCTCCACGGAGGGCTCCCGCCACGCCCAGGAGCTGATTGTTTTACACAGGGAAACAGGCTCAGAGGGTCCCAAAGAAGGCAGCCAGGGCTGAGTCTGGTGCTTGGCTCCAAAGTCGAGGCTCTTTCCCTAATCTAGAGCTCAGACTGAGCACACAGATTCAGGGCAGGAAACAAGGTGGCCTTGGGGGCTGAGAGGGGATGTGGAATAGTGATACTGCAGCACCGTCGGAAAGGCACATTAAGGAGACCTCAAAATGAAAACAGAGCCCACAGACAAACCCAGTCTGGCCCCAAACCTCAGGTTCTCAAAGCAGTTTCATGTGTGAACCTTTGCATTTTATTCTCCTACAGCGAGTGCTGCAAACGGCCAGTCCTCCCTGCAGTAGACCCAGAACCCACCAAATCCATTCTGCACCAGCCATCCAAGAAGCTCCCCAAGGAGCTGCCTTCCTAGAGAGACACGAAGCACTGCTGGGCCAGGGGCTACCAGCATTCACGCCAGACAAACCTCTGGGGTCTGCAGGCAGGACCAGGGTCCTGAGCCTGCAGGGTCTGTCTCCATCACTATTATTCCTCTTTTTCCAAAACGGGACACTGAGACCAGAGGGTCAAGGTTCTTCCAAACCACAGTCCTTGGGCAGCAAAAGGTCCCCAGGGAGCAGAAACGAATTCTGCCATCTTATCGGGAAATGGCCCTCAGCACTCCAGCTCAGCTACAGAACGCACAGAGGGGAGAGTGTACCCACGGGTCACTGTTTTCTCATTCCTCAGCGAGCAGTGCTCCAAGCCGCCCACTTCAGAGGCCCGCTTGCCCTCCCTACCTGTGATGGCCTTTACCAAGACCCCAAGCCAGAGTTCTCCCACCCTGGCTCTGAGTAGGACTGGGGGACTCAGGCCCTGGATGAAGACCCTGCTAGGAGGTATCCTGAGTGAGGAAGTGCTGACACTTCCCCTCCCTCAGGGAGTCAAGGACATCATGAGGAGGCGAGTTTCACGCTGTGACCAGTAGGATTTTAAAGGCCAGCCACCTGGAACCTGAGAACGAAGAGCAGCTTTGTGGCGGGGGTGGGGGGAATCCATTTATTGCAATCCTGGCTGCCCCCCCACGAGCTGGGAAAGGCCTTGCCAAGTCACCGGCCCTCTCTGCGTCTCAGCTTCCTCATCTGGAAATGGGAAGGGTCATTACTCCCACTTATCCACCACCACCCCTATCGTCCTCCCTGAGGCTCAGGGTTCCTGCACCTCTGATCAGAAACCCCAGACCTCATCACCTTGCCTCACCTCTTTCCAAAAAGGTAAGCTCACTGAGAAAAGATGGAAAATACAGGGGCTCAGCCGCAGTTCTAAAGGAAGAGTCCAAACCATGGGGACTGTGGCTACCCTGAGAGGAGGGAGCAGTGGCCCAATGGGACTACTGGGTGGGGGGGGATCACTTTTGTGAGGACATGCTGTTCTGGGGGTTCACACCTGAGCAGCACTGCAACGTCTCTGTCCACCCCTCAGTGCCTGGCACAAAGGCAACATAACCCCCACCCCCACTGGAATGGAACATTCCAACTGAAGCCAGGACAGTTACAAGTGTGTGTGGAGGAGGTGCTGTTGCCCTGGGGCCCTTGGAGCTTGGTGGATTCTGGTCTGAGCCTCAGCGAGGTAGGGAAGGCATGGAGGGGGACAGGAGATTGCCCACCCCATCCACAGCAAGCTCTCCCTGAGCCTCAAAGCTCTACACACGTGCAGCCAGAGACAACTTGAGAATTTGCTCCTGCTGCCCAGAGTGGAAATCTCATTGGGTGCCAAGATCACCCCTCTTGATGCCTCACAGAAACCTCCAGTGCCCCCCCACCCCCAATATCACGTCTACAGGCCAACATGAGGCACACCCTCAGAGACCCGGCCCCCAGGCAGCTGTGTCCAGGTGGGGCTCCCAACCCTCCCCTATACTAGAAGCAGACAAACTTTTAATGCCCTTTTCAAAGTAAGGAACAGGAAATGGATTCTTCCCAGGTGAAATGGGTGAGCCATCTTGGGCAAGGAAAGAGGAAGCAAAGAGAAGTCTCAGAGGTGCCTCTTTATCAAGGCCCCGCGCTGGCAGGGAAGGGTGGGAGGGAGGCAGAAGGACCTGGCATGGCATGGTCCTTCATTCTTCCAAAGAAAAGGAACCTTCACTCTTTAGCGCTGGCCCTTGGATGCTGACACAGTGACAAGTTTGGATACCTCCAGGGTCCCACTGAAGCACAGTGTCACTTCGCCCTGCTCCCCAGGCCCTCGGACCCCCCTGGAGGTCTCAGCGCCTGAGGCTGGCCCCCTCTGCCTGGCCCGCCCGTCCATGCCATCACTTCCCTTCTTCCCCGGCAGCAGGAAGGATGTGAGGAAGTGAGCTCACCCATCCTGAGCCCCGTGACCGGTGTGCGACTGGAGAAGCCCCAAACTTGGTTCTACGTTGTACAGAGCGCCCAGCACCCCCCAGGGCTAGAAGGGCGCTCCTCTGGGTCTGAAGCCGGGCCTCCGGCTGCGCGGGGCAGGTCGGCACCTCCCGGGAGGCTTCCAGGTCACCTGTGGCTCCCGCAGTCTAGCCGGGCCGCTGGCTCCTCAGAGAAGGCTTCCGGGCGCTCGGCTTCCTCCGTTGACTCTGACTCCGGAGGCGGCTCTGAGTGCAGCGAGCCTGGGACGAGCGGGTGGGGCTCGGCTGCCGGGGCGGGGGCGGCCTCTTGTTACGGATGCTGTGCTCGCCCTGCCCCGCCAAGTTCTCCTTTAAGAGGAGGGGCCCGGCCTAAGGGGAAAAGGGCGGGGCAGGGGGTAGCCCCGCCCACAGCAGAGCGAGAGGGGATGGACATCCCCTGGGCAATGCCTACTGGAGCTGGAGGCGGGTCTCTCCTCACCCGGCTCACAGGCAGGGCCCGTGCTCAGAGTGTGGCTGACGTCACCGAGGGCCAGGATCCTCACTGGGCCGAGCAGAGAGCTCCTCCGACCACTCTCTCTAAGCCCAACAGAAGCTAAGTTATTGCTCCTCCCCAAGCCCCCTCCTGATGACACTGGGCTGCCCCCCACCTTCTCTCCTCCAGGCACACACACCCAATGAACAAAAGCTCTTGGCTAAAAAATGGCACAGACCAGTGAAACTGACCAGCTGAGCTTCTGGCCTGAGGCCTGGCGCCCCCCTGGGTCCCTCATCTATGTCTACAGCGCAGATGAATAACCTGTGAGCCCACTGGACCTGTGGTGACAGCAGGTGGCCAAGGCTGCCCTGAACAGGGCACAACAGGATGCAGACACAACCCCACACAAATCTGCATCTGGATCCAGCCAAGTACTATGCAACACCTACAGCAGCAGGGAAAAAAGACAGGCAGAGGCCTACCCTTGTGGATGTCCATGCTACTCAACAACCACACCACACCAGTAGCAACAGGGCGGCAGGGGGGAGCAAGGTCTGGTTCCAGCCCTCAGGGGCCTCAGGGCCAAAGGTCGCGCCACAGTGTCCTATCCTGTGCCCACAGCAGACATCACTAATTGATCTCTGAGCCCCAATGAGCTTCACATCCCTTCTCAGCACAAAGGTCCAAGCAAACATCACGCGAGATGGGATAAAAAGGAGTTAAAGCACTGCAAGATAGGGACACAGATTCCCGGCAACACCACATTCCAGAACTGGAAATATCCTGGAAGACCATACTGACTTCCTCAAAGCCTGCAGTACTTCCAGACCAGGCACACAGGCTCGCTGGCTACAGAACAAAACCCAGCCCAAGTTAGACCTGGGGGTGGGGGGGCGGAGGGTGAGATTTGTGGGCCAAAAGCCCAGGTTCTGCATCGGCACCAGCTGTACTTTGCATTCGCGATGTTCTCCCCTGGTGTACCATGTCTACGATGCTCCTTGTTTAATCATACTCTAAGCTTCTATGGTGCATCAGCAGTTTAGAAAACTGTTTTATAAAAACAGTTTATAAAACATTTTATAGAACAGTTTTATAAAATCAGTTTATAAAGCAGCCCACCTGCATGCCCTATGACTCACCACCTTCTCACCACCCACACAACAAGAAATTAGCAAATGAATTATGGGGGGAACCCCTTTGGTTAAGTTTTACTTTACCAGCCTGAAGGTCCCTTACAGCCACAGAGTCCTTAATTCCTCCCACTCTGGGTGGACTCCCCTGGGTAGGAGTGCTACCTAATGCAACTGCAAGTCTCTGCAGCCCAGGCCAACCTGGCCACCAGTATCTGCTGACGGAGAGCCTCTCCCTGCAGTGAATCCAGTGGTCCTTGGTGCTGGGTCCTGCTAGGTTCCTGCTGAGTGAATGTCACGAACTCCCCTCTGGACTGAGGCTCTATGCTGGGGGCAGGGTGGCAAGGGCTCTCAGCTAACTCTCACTCCCTGGTGGGGAAGACGGATGATGGCTTGTGTTCCATGGCCAGCACAGGTCAGGTCATCAGCCTCCCAGAAGTCTGGGCAGGGAGCCGGGGCCAAGCAGGAGCTGCCCTCAGGTGATTTCTTCACAGGAGATTCTCCCAGCCACACCCCTCTTGTGTTCAGGAATGGCTCTAGGCCGTCCCACCAGCCCCAGCCTTGCGGTCCCAGCTCCACGGCTTCTCTGATGCCCCAGGCCCATGAGAACACTGACCAAGCACCAGGGAGGGGTGGCCTGCAGCATGGCAGAGAAAATACTGGTAGTCCCTGACTTATGACTACCTGTTCGAATTACAACGAACCCACACTTAAGACTATGTTGTTTTTTGTACTACATACAGTGTTGCAGCGTGTAATTTGCTGATGTTATTATCATTCTCAGATGTTCACTTGCAGATGTTTATATGTAATGTTTCCAACTCCCAAAGACAAAGATCAGATTTATAAAGATACTGATAATAAAAGGTAATAATAATGAAAAAAAATCAAAATAAAAAAAAGAGGTATTCAACTTATGTCAGAACTGACTCACAACTACCTGTCAAGAGCACTTTTGGGTGGAGCAAGCCCAGCAGAAAGATTCATGGAGGGCCTTTAAGGTATCCTTCTATCCGAAAAATGTAGCTGTTAAGTTCCCCATCTCCTTCAGGCACAGTCCTCCTCTCTTCCATGCACTGGCCACTCCAAGCCAAGTGAGGCAGCTCCCCAGTGATCTCCCCAGTGATCCGACACAAAGCCCTGCACTGCCAGGAGGCAGAAGCAGAGGCAAGAACTGGAGCTGAGATCTGGGGTCCGGCCCACGCCCCAGCACAGCCAGAGCTGCCCAGGGAAATGGCTACACATCCCCAGACTCAGTTCCTCATCCATGCAGGGAAGGGTGGCCCTGAGCCCTCTGAGATTCCTTCCTCTCTACTACGAGCCCAAGGTTCCTGAGCACATAGCTGGCACCTGCTGCTCAGTCCAGCAACGTAATCAAATTGCTTCAGGAATTCACGCTGCACCTGAACAGGCAGGGAGACTCTATTTCCCTGCCCAAATGACCACCTGCCCATTTTAACATCAACAATTGTTTTCTCAGCACCTATGAGGTAAGAGGGGCAGTAGTGGCTCTGTGGTAGAATTCTCGCCTTCCATATGGGAGACCCAGGTTTGATTCCCAGCCAATGCACCTCATGAGCAGCCACCACCCATCTGTCAGGAGAGGCTTGTATGTTGCCGTGATGCCTCCAGACAAAGACAGACAAGGAAGAAAGGCCTAGAGATCTACTTCTGAAAATCAGCCAGTGAAAACCCTAAGGATCACAACTGTCTGATCTGCAACAAATCATGGGGATGGTGCAGGACTGAGCAGCGTTTTGTTTCATTTTGCATGGGGTCACCATGAGTCAGGGGCCGGCTCAATAGCAGCTAACAACAACAGGTAAGAAGTAAAATAGTCTCTACTCCCTGCTTGCATGGGACCAGACATTACTCAGAGATCATTCTCATTTAACCCCCAAAACACTTTTATAAGGGAGTTAACAAACGAGAATAACAAAGCTATAGTATTTACATAAAGTTTGAAAACACACACAGCATATTCAATACTGTCCAGCATCACGTACCATGTACACCATGGCACAAAGGGGCGCTTCAGGCAGGGAGGACACAGGGTGCTTCCCAGGGTCCTGTTTACAAAGCTTGATTTCTCTTTATGCTTCTTCATGAGGTGGAAAGTTGCACCATACTTTTTTGAAATTCCAATAGAGGCTAGAAATCAGGAAGCTGTGCTAACACAGGGAGGGAGCAGCAGACACGTGACCGGCTGCTCTTGACTCTCAGGCATTCCCTCCACTGCTGCTCCTCACTCAGCCCTCCCCAGCAGCCCCCGCGCCAGCCAAGCAACAAAACTGCATTGTTACCACACTCACATATGTGCTGACGAGTCAGGGAAAAGCTTCATCATGTTTGCAGTGTACTTCCAAATGGTTCCAAGAAAAATAAAATACACATACACGTGGATAAAGTAGGTAAGACAAAACATAAAGAACTGTTACATCAAGGTGGTATGTATATGGGTAATTCTCCATTCTCTCAACTTTTCTACTCTGCTCAAAAGTGTTCACAATATAAAAATTTGCTTTGAACCACAGAAAAACCTCTCAATTTTCTCGTTGTTGTTAGGTGCCCTTGAGTTGATTCAAACCACGTGACAGAGCAGAACTGCCCCATAGGGTTTTCTTGGCTGTAATCTTTACGGAAGTAGATTGCCAGGCCTTTCTCTCACAGAGCAGCTGGGTGAGTTCAAACTGCCAACCTTTCAGTTAGCAGCCAAGCCACCAGGGCTCCTGCTAAACTCTATTACCAGGAGGAAAAATCCGAGACCAGGTTCCCCACATAGCAGTCCTTGAGGGAAGGTGGGACAGCGGGGCCTCTTCATGGTGCACCTACAGTATGTACTGCTTCGTCTTCACACTGGAGACTCAGTATCAGTAAGGAACCATTTTCCCTGTCGACTCAGCCCAGGCATGATAAGCACCTCCTGCGTGCCTGGATCTAGACTAGGTGCTGGAACCACAGGAACCCGCTCTACCCACCGGGTGGGAAAGGCCAGCTGCCAACCATGCTCACTTTTCACCTGCAGTCCCTCCCATATCCATGGAGTCACCTCCGAGGGCCAAGGCTTGGGGAAGCAGGAGGGACACGTGAGACCAGGATTTGATTTACATCCATCAGGGGTGAGCGAGCTTCCACTGTCATCAGACCAGCTCCTCCAGTATATGCTCTTCTGCCCACTGGTACTAGCAGCCAAGGAGAGAGGCTCCTCCCAACTCAGACACGTTGTTACAGACCGAGAGGCTTTGTCACCAGATTTGGGACTCTGCTGTCTCATCCCACATGGAACTGAAATCATCCACATGTTCACAGGGAGTTCCTGGCTGACGCAAACGGTTAAGCACCGGGCTACTAATCGAAAGGCTGGTGGTTCATAAGAAAGGTATGGCGATGCTTCTGAAAGGTCACAGCCATCGAAAACCCTATGGAGGGCAGTTCTACTCTGACACACAGTGGGGGTCACCAGGAGTCAGAGTCACCTCAACAGCAACTGTTTTTTGTTTGTTTGTTTAGATGTTAACAGGAAACCCAAGAATCCACCACAGGGCACAGCTGTGCATGCCCCAACACCTGAAAATCTGATGTCACTTAATGACTTTAGGGTTACAGATGCCATTCTTCTATTTAAGGAGTATTTATGACTTTATCTTCCCCTCTTTCTAGACATTACTTATTTACCATTTAAAATTTCTCATTAACCCTAAACTGTTAGCACTGATGTTTTAACAAGGTCTAAGCCCATTCTGAAGGAGACACTTCTTTGTCCTTTAGCCTGCAAAATCTCTTGGGAATGGCAGGGCTATTCCAGGATTAGCAGGAAGCAAGGAACGTGAGGCTCACAGCACACACTACTTCATTGTACAATGGCCATAATCTATGACCGAAGACCCTGAGAATGCCTTTACCCTCCTTTTTTCGGAGCAAAGAAGACTGAGGCTACAAAAGGCATCTCTATTGTGAACGCAAAATCCCTTCCCCATTCTGATTGGTCTAAGTAGTAGGCAAACTTTTCGATTCATAAAGTCTGGCCTTTCCCCTCACCCAGTATTTGCCATGTTAAATCCAGTGAAGATAAAAACTCTTGGTTCCTAATGAGACAACGTCCTACAAATTCTGACTCAGAGTATTTGTAAATTTAACATTTAGACTGAATGGCAAGGAACAAGAAATACCCACTTGTCCAGAAACAGGGCTTCCAGGCCCGGTCAGACCCAGGGGACACCATGCCTTTAGAGTGGGAGGCGCAGCGGGTCAGAGCCCACTCCCACAAGTTGGACAAGGAGTCACTCTTGAGGGGGGCCTCTGTCCTCCAAACTCTCAGACCGGGAGAGCTTCTGCGTGGCTACCCAGAGGGAAGAATTTCAGATATGTTCTCCATTGCTGCTAGCCAAGTATTGGGTAGCCCGTAAGGATTAAAAGAGTCCTCTCCTAAGACCAAGACCCACAGAGCCAACTCTGATGGGACAGAAACCTTCACAAGAGCAACCGCAATCCTTCCAGAGACCAGAGCGGCCACCCCTGCTGCCAAGCCCCTCCCTGCCCCATGGAAAACTCCCCTCCACTTGACCATCTAATTGTGAGACGTAGGACAGGTGTCCATCAAATGCCAGGGGGTGTGTTGGCAAGGTAAGGGTGAAGCAGGGAGGACAGAGAAGATAGATGCAAAATGACCTGCAGGCGTCTCCTTCCCCTCAGAGGTCTGCCCTGATCCTGCCTCAGCCTCCTCCAGAAAAGCCAGTCCTGATCTCGACTACTAGAAAAGGAAAAAAGCAACCCCAGAGGTAAACAGGAAAACGTGTATTTTTAGTGTAAAAATTTTTGTAACCAAATTTTAGGGCATAATCTTAAAAAAAAAAAAAATTGTCAGTTAGAGGGAAAGAAACTGAGCAATATGTTGTTTAGTTGTTAAGTAGTATTGCAATGTCCTATGGCGACAAAAAGCATATCTGAAATCACAACTGCCACACAAATGTAGAACATGCGACTGCCCCAGGCACACCTGGCTGCCTCCGACCCTCTATCTATGCTGTTTACTCAAAGCCAGCTCCTGGCAAAGGCCCCCGTGTCAACAGGAAGCCAGGTGGAGGCACCTTGGCCATGAAGCCAGAGCGTTTCCCGGACATCATGAGTTCCTGAAAAGAAACTTGTGGGACTGTCTCCTCTGCACCCTGGGCTCCTCTCCTCAGGAGGGCCTTCAGAGTCCTTTTCGCCTTTGCCCACGGATGGATGCCACTCGGTGGAGTCAAGGACCCCAAGCGACTCTGGGAACCAGAAAGCACTATTCTACACGTGCATGACGTGCACGGGAATGCTGCAGTGAAAGGAAAATGCCGACTCTTCTAGCTGAGAAGCTCAGCAAGAACTCTGAGAGAACACCATTTCAAGCTACCCTTCTAGTCATAGTATTCTGTGAAGTAAAAACAACATAGGAAACATCCATTTTAGGCTTCATCTCAACCAACAGTTCTTAACCTGGGATCCAGAAATGGGCCTGAGGGACTCCTAACCACTGCCATGAAGTGGATTATGACTCATAGTGACCCTATAGGACAGAGTAGAACTGCCCCACTGGGTTTCCAAGACTGTAATCTTTAAGGGAGCAGATTGCCACATCTTTTTCCCACAGAGTAGCTCGAACCGCTGACCTTTCAGTTCGCAGCCCAGTGCTTAACCACTGCGCCACCAGGGCTCTTCCAAGGGACTCTTAGAGCCTGCGCACATTTTTTTGAAGGAAAGAGTCCATAACTTTTGTCCAACTCTAAAAAAAGTTCAGGGCCCCAAAGGTTAAAAACTATGGATCTAAACTGTTTAAAAAAAAAAAGAAAAAAAAAAAAAACAAAGCTCTAACTTACTATCCTTACTATTCAAAGCTACCTAAAAAAAAAAAAGGGGCTGAAATCCACAAAAATATAGCATTCCATAAATAAGCCAATACAGACAGAGGATAAACATGTGAAAAATGTTTAACTGGACTCACATTCAAAGAAAGGCAAATTAATAAAACCATATTAAAGTACCAAAGTATTGATGTTCCCTATTTCCTCCCCAGCGCTCCCCATCTATGTAAAGAACTCTACCACCCTTCCACCTGTTTCAGTCAAAAATCTTGGAATCATTTTCCATTTCTCTCCCCTACTCCATTCAATCCATTAGGAAATCCATCCATCTCCCCTCAAAGCATATACAAAATCAAGTCCTTTCTCCCCACCTCTACCACTCCCACCCTGATCCAAGTCACCTCTTCCCGGGACACTTAGTCCCAGGACACTGTCAGAGTCCCTCATGGCCCTCCTGCCTCCCATTGCCCCCTACAGTCTGTCTGCACAGCAGCCAGAGCAATGCACCCAGAACCCAGATCAGCTCATCCCTCCCTCATAAGAGCCCTGCCTGATGGGCTTCCTCCAGTCCTTCGACCTCTCTGTCCTCAGCTCCTCTGGCCATACACGATCTTTGCTCTTCCTTGACCTTGCTCAGCACACCCCATCTCAGGCCTCAGCCTGATGTCTGCCAGTGTCCTCTCAGCTTGCCCCTCTTTTGTGCAGTCTCTGACCATGTGCCACCTGATCAAAGGCCCTGCTTCCCTGCCTGCCTTGGTCACACAGCAGCCCAGCTCTACCCCAGCCCAGGACACCCAGGCCCTTTCCCTGTTTGTTTCTTCACAGCATTTCACCACCTGATGTGTCTATTTGTCCACTTGTTTCTTATTTGGCTAACCTACTATAGGGGAAGCTTTCTGAAGACAGGAACTCAGGGTCTGGCGTGTAGAAGGCACTCAGAGACCTGCTGAATAAGTGTGTGAATTCAGGAAGAAAGCAACCATGCTCACCCATGATAACTGTATTCTGCTAATACCCAGTGCTAGGGATGGTGTGGGGAAACCGATTCTTGTATACACTGAAGCCAACCACAAGCAGCTACAACAAACTGTGAAGGTGCCCGTGCCCCTTCAGGCAGCAATCCACACCTGGACATCCGCCCTGAGGAAAAGGCTTTATGTGCATAGATGTGCTCAGCAACATTACTCATAATGGCAAAAGCCAGCCGGGAGCCACCTCAAAGCCTAACAGTTAAGCAACAATCCACCGTGGTAGTATAGCCACTTAAAAGTGCTATCGTGCCTTCTCGGAAAACCATCAGTTATCTAGCAATATGTGTAAGGAAAAAAGGGCAAGACACGAAATAGCTGTATCCATTTAAAAGTAGAGACAACAACAGGAAGTGAGCGCATGAACAATAAAGCCCATGAATATGCAATCAAGGTTCTTCAAGGGGTACAGAAGCGGGGTAGGAATCATGACTGTCCTCCCTCTGTTTCCCAACACTCCGCCACCGTGACATGTCATGTCTTTCATTTAAGAGACAATGAGAGAGGGTGTTGGCAAAGAGAGGGAAGCACCCCTAAGGCTCTGGATGGCTACATATTACTGAATATTCTGGAATGGTTTCTGTTGGGGAGGTGCCATCAGTTGGAACAGACAGCAAAGTGACCCAGAAAGTGACGAGAAGTGACAAAGACAGACAATGGACAACAGAAGTGAGGTGAGGGAGTGCAGTCTCCATGTCCGTCTCCTCTAGCTCCACTCCCCAGGGATTATGGGCTATCCACCTGATGGGCCCCCAATGTCACGTTTCTTGTGAATATGCCTCTGGGCACAAAGCTGTTTCCACTGTCCTTCTGGCCTCTCCTTGCCTCTCAGACACTTCTCTAGTTCAAAGAAGCACCACATCAAAGTCATATAATGAGCCTTCCTGGGGGCTGAAGCACACAGGACTCAGCACTGGCCTACCTCAACTCGTAGCGTAGGGCCAGGAGGGGAGCTGGCATCATAACTGAAGAACAGAAGGACAGAGGCTCCTTAAGTGGTTGGTGACAGCTTCTATGCACAATCATTCCTGACATATTATGAAAAGGCCCCCCAAGTTGGAGTGAGTCCTGCCCGTTTGTAATAAACCCCAGGTAACCTCACATCATTAAAGAGAGAATTTGTCTTGTTTCCAGTATGAGTTTAGTCCTAATTATCCCCCACATTTGTAGAAGTCTGTATAGTTTACACACAGTCACATTCACTACCTCATTTTGATTTGGGGACTGGAAATCCCTAACTCAGGCCCCTAAACCAGAAATCAGTTAGGCTTCTGATCAGCAGCATGAAGTGAGGAAGATGCCTGTCATCACCATGAGGGCACAGGGCTGAGCTCAGCGCCTCTCCTAACCTAAAGCCTCTGGGACTTGGGCAAGGCACTTCATCTCTGAGGACAACACAACCCACTTGCCTTATCACAGTGGGTTGTTGAGTCTCAACTGAGAAGGGACAAATGTGACTGAGGGAAATAAAACCTTAACAACTATAACTGATCATCAGTGACCTTTATATTAAAGATCTCTTAAAAATAAGATGAAAACCTAAAAAGAAAAGTAAGACAGCAGCATGAAAAGGCAATTCACACCAAAAAATAAATACCAACAGCCAAAAAACATGAAAAGACACCCACCCAACAGGTAATAAAAAATGAAATCAAAGCAAAATATCATTGTAAGCCCATCACACAGGCAAAGCTCACAGAGACAACACCTGGCATTGACAAGGCCATAAGCCCACAGCCACTGACTCCCACTCCTTGTGGAAGTGTAAGGAGTGAGCTTTCTCCGAGGACTTTGGTAACACTAGACTCAGCAATCTCACTTTTGGAACCCTACTCTAAAGGGAGACCAGAATAAGTATAGAGGCCTGTGTACTAGGAAGTACACTGCACAGCTGTTCAAAAGAGTAAATGTAAGTATCATGAGGACTAGTTCAAAACTGGCAATGTGATCCATGGATACTACACAACCATTAAAAATGATCACCTGAAAGAATCTGTTGGACATAGACAGTGGGGAAAGAAGGTTACAAAATACATGTCTGGTTGCCCCTTTTCCACCTTCTTTTTTAAAAAGGTAATTAAAACATACTTCATACACTGTTTTTTGTTTTTATAAATATATATGGATTTCCACTTCTTACCACGATGGACTTATTCTTCCACTGTAAACAGAGAACTGGATAAAATATATTAAATAACCTGTTTTCAGACAATGGTCAACAAGGAGTTCAGGACTGTGATCCATGAGAGAAGGGAGATAAACAAGGTGAGCCCAACAATCACCCTGCGTTTCAGCCTGGAGACTGCAGGGCAGGGAAGGTCCCAGGCAGAGCAAGCTGTCTCACCAAGTTGAGGAGACAGTTTGAACAGGCTGAGGTTGCCAGATTCTTCAGGACAGAGAATCAGGAAGGAGGGAGCCATGCAGAAAAGGAGCTTCATAAGGGTTCCCAAGTCTGTTGGTGAACAGTCAGCCACGAATGTGTACGGTTAAATTCCATGAAGTGGGCAAAGAAACATCCGAGGGCTGTAAGCTGAACAATTCCCAAATTCCCCACAAGGCTGGGAGACATTTGCATTTCAACCAGCCAGAGTGGAAAGGCTTCCTTGAACACATAATTCGCTGGAGACCCCAAAAGGGTCGCACCTCCGTAGCAGGGCTAAACTAGTCCAGAATAAAGGCTCCTCTAAACCCACCCTAGCAAAGCTTAAAAACAAGCCTAAAAAGATCAAGGTGATCCACAAATAAGTTAACTGCCTGCCAGAACAAAATCCAACTTTGAAGGAAAACAACAAAATCCAGCATTCACAATGTACAGTATTCAACCAAAATTACTAGACACATGAAAAAGCAAGAAAATGTGATCGATAACCTGCAAGGAAAAAAAATTTAGTCAATATAAATAAATCCAGAAATGACAAAAGATGGTAAATTTAGGAGAAAAGGATTCTGAGACAGCTATATAAACAAGCACAATATGCTCAAGGATTTAAAGGAAAATATGACCATAATGAGAGAAATGGAAGACACATGAGCCACATGAAACTTCTAGAAATAAAGGGAAAAAACTGAAAATTTCTACAAAAAAGCTATTAAAACTAATAAGTGAATCTAGCAAGGTCACAAGAACTCTCATATATTGCTAGTGGGAAAGCAAAATGGTACAGCCACTTTCAAAACAGTTTGGCAGTTATTTATAAAGTTAAACATACACTTACCATATGACCAAGTTATTGTACTGCTAGGTATTTACACAAGAGAAAGGGAAAAAAAAAAGTCCAAAGACTTGTACACAAATATTTATATTGGCTTTATTCACAGTAGTAAAAAACTGCAAACAACCCAAAAGTCAACTAAAAGTGAAAGATTAAAAAAAAAATACTTGTGGTATACCCATGCAATGAAATACTATCCAGCAATAAAGAAGAATGAATTTCCAACAACATGCAATAATATGGATGAATCCCAAAAACACTGTACTGAGTGAAACAAGCCACACATAACTGTACATAATTTATATAAAATTCTTAAAAAGATAAATCTTTAGTGAAAGAGAGCAGATCAGTGATTGCCTAGAACTACAGGTAGACACCGACTGCAAAGCAGCACAAGGAAACTTTCTAGGGTGATAGAAATGTTCTCTACCTTTTATGTGGGGTGGATACACAGGTATATACATTCATCAACACCCACTGGACTATAACTTAAAAAGACTATATTTTGTTATATGTAATTTACACCTGATTAAATTGATTTCAAAAATTAAATCACCTTTGAGTAAAAAATGTGTATGTATGGGGAAATTTTCTGGAAAGATTCACAAGAAATTGTTAAAAGTACTTGCTTCTAGAATAGGATTAGCAGATGGGGGGCGGGTAGGAGGCTTATTTTGATGGAGGAGCTTCCTCACTATTTAAGTTTCTACACAATCATGTATTATTTAGAAGAAACTCATTTTATTAAAAATTAACAATACATATGCCGAAGCATAGCCAAAGCCTGGAAAGGCTACGTTCACCAAAATGTTAACTATGGTTTCCGGGGGATGGTGGGATTATGGGTCATTCTGTTTTCTTCTTCAGGTTTTGCAATGCTTTCTGATTTTTTAAAAATGAATACTAATAGCTATAATTAGGAAAGGACAAAACTATTTCCACCTTGGCGAAAGTGAACACAGCCGCTTCTGACCAGGGACTTCTGAACTCTTTCCTTAAAAAAGGAGAGAAAGTCCTGCACAGGTTACTTTGTTGCTCGTTACTGAACATGATTAGGAGCAAACACAGAGGCTTCATTTCTACCACGCCAACTGCATGAGCTTTCTTTCTGTCCACCATAAAAAGAACATAAATCTTAGAGCAGTCAAAGATTTTAGAAACATTTTCTTAAATCTGCAAAAATAGAACCCAGAAAGTTAAAACAACTTGCTGAAGGTCACACAGGAAAGGGAGCCCAAAGCTCAAATCTCCTTACTCCCTGTCCAATGCTCCCTCCTCACTGCTGAGGGGGAGGCTACACTGACCTTCCAATTCATGTTTATCTCCTAGAAACCCTGAAAATGCTGCTCAGTAAATATCTGATCTTAACTAGTAGAGAATGTCTGCCTTGAGCATAGTGCTCTTTTAAGAACTGTCCATATGGGATCAAACTGACAACAGCAACTCAAAAGATTACATAAGAAAATCAGGGGGCAGTGAGTTTATGTTAATGGCAGAGGAACAATTCCGAAATGGAGGGTGAGAGTGGTTACACAACTCAAAGAATGTAATCAATGTCACTGAACTGCACATTTAGAAACTCCTGAATTGGTGTATGTTTGGCTGTGTATACTCTCAACAACAAAAAAAAATTAAAATGAATTAAAGTAAAAATGCTGCTCAGTAAAATATAATCATCCTATCACCTCAGCTGTCCCATAGACCCCAGGGGCTCATCTTAGCAGTAACTGCCAGTCTGACTACTCTCGCAGCTCTGAGGATGCCAGATTTGATCTCAGGGACATCAAGGGACTGTATTCCAGCGAAATCACCACCAGAAATTATCACTTGCCACTTAAACAGAGCCCTAAAGAGAACCTTACAGCTCACCTGCCCAGGGACCCCAAACCTGTCTGGTCTTCAGAGTCACCTAGGGAGAATTTAAAAATAGATCTTGAGCCTTACTTTCCAAATCTCCAGGGGTGAGAGCAAAGAATCTATAATCTTTAGAGTTCCCCAACAATTCTGATGATCAGCAATATAGCCCAACTCTCTCATTTTGCATATGAGATGACGGCCATTAGGAGGGGCCAAGGGAGGGACTAGGACCCAGGCCCCCAGCTGCCAGTTCAGGACTTCCCCTCTCATAATCTCTCTCTTTTTAAATCTTACAGTGTCAACTCTCAGTTCAGACCCTTTCCCCGTTACTAAAATGAAGTGTTAGAGTCCTGCTTGGCAATCCAGAAGTGGTCCTGTGGGTATTTTACTTAGCCAAAAAGAGTATCTAACTTAAGCTCAGTTCTTTATCAACAGGCACTCTAGGCCCCAGGCTGAACTAGGCCACTACACGCCAGTGTCCAGTCACCATCCAGGCCCTAGAACTAACCAGCTAATCAACCCCATCCTCTTCAAAAACAATCACTTTCCCCATTATAAAAAAACTACTGGCCTTTCGTACACCTATAATTTTAAAAGTAACACATTTTTTTCTAAATTTAGAGTCTCTTGGGACATCTTTGAAATGGGGGAGGGGGTGCACGTCCTTAAAGCTGACAAGTTGTCACAGGATGAGCCAGCCTGACAAATGACAGATCAGAGAGAAGCCAGCTTGGGTCTCCTTTTTTTGTATTGTACTTCAGGTGAAGGCTTACAGAACAAATACTTTCTCATGAAACAGTAGTACACATATTGTTTTATGACATTAGTTAACAACCCCACAACATGTCAACCCTCTAACTTCTCAACCTTTTTTTTTGGTGAAGATACACATAGCCAAAGATACACCGTTTCGAAAATTTCTACATGCACAGTTCAGTGACATTGACTACACTCTTCCAACTGTGCTGTTATTCTCACTTAAGGTGAAGGCTTAAAGAACAAAATACTTTTTCATTTAACAGCTACTACACGTTGCCCTATGACAATGGTTAACAATCTCACAACACATCAACAATATCCTTACTCAACCTTGGGTTCCCTGTCACCAGCCTCCTTGTCCCCTTCTGCCTTCTGGCCCTTGTCACTGGACTACTGTACCTCGTTAGTCTCATCTGGTTTTACGGGGCTGTCCACTCCCAGGCTGAACGGTGAACCTCAGAGACAACTTCACCACTGAGCTA
>NW_004443997.1:2368285-2375089 GCF_000243295.1 Trichechus manatus latirostris
GATCTTTGCTGTGGAGGGACGGCGTGGTGCTTCTGCCTAGAGCACCATTTTGCCGGAACTCCTCTTGGGTGTAACTCTTGAGAGGGTCATACAATCATAGTCTCGTGCCACCCACACTTACGAGTACTTTACAAGTCCAGTGGAGAAGGATATATTTAGGGAGGAGACATCAATTTCATGGGAAATAAATACAGTAGAGCATACTTTGAAAGTGTGACTCACACTATAAAAATGATCTCTCACCAAGAGGATTCTGGGATATACTACCAAAAACCAGAAAATTCCTTTTTTTTCTGGCCTAGGATAGTTTATGATAAAGTTTAAGGCATGTGAACAGGCCAGAGTAGACACACAGAACATATGGGGCAGACAGACATCTTTTAGGGTAACAGTCACATCTGCATCTCTATGGCCAGTTGACTAAGTCAGTTTTACAGAACTATTGGAAATTGAGTGAACTCCTTATATTGGATTCTATTGGAGGAAAAAGAGTCAAAACAGGGCTTTGGATGGAAGCCTACAATGTAGCACGTAATGCCCATGGCACCAAAGATGCTTGGACAAATTACAGTAGAGCTGGAAGTAACCTCAGAGCTGTGTTCCAGCCCAACCCACTCATGTTACAGTTAAAGACACTGAGAGCCAGATGTAAAGCAATGTGCCCAAGTTCACACAGTACTGAGAAGCCATGTTCGGGAGACCTTGGTCTCCTGACACCCTGGCCTGTGTTTCCCATTAGACTGGACTCAGCTGAGATTGATGAATGAAGTGGACAGAGAGGCAACCTGAACGTACCATCCAAAATACCATGAAGCCTCAACTCTCACCACCTCTTCTGCCCAGGCTATTCGGCCTATCACAGGTACTTTGATATTCCAGATTTTACACTTGGTAAATTAAGGATGAAGAGAAACCAATTTTTAAACTAACACCTTTATACTCAAATTCAACATTTACTGAATGTCCATTCTAAGTCAGGTATTGTCCTGGGTCACAGGAAGCACAGAGGAACAAGACAGTTATTACGTGTCACGCATGGTTCAACAACTACACAGTCTGCCCTTATCATGTTAGTAGGATGGAGCGGGGAGGTACATTTTGAGCAATAATGATAAACGGATTTGATTACTTCAGCCTGGTTCCTGGTGAGTACTAATCCACATCACAAAGGTCCAACAGTTTTAGCTCACCTCAAACCAAGAAGGGCATAAATGGCCAAGATCACAGCACCAATATAAGGAATGAACTCTGATAATTTCAGCAGCAGGAAATTTCCCTTGAGAGCCCTTGGGGAGACAGAATAGGTTTGGGGACAGAAGGGATACCTGATGTGACACCGAAGGTATCACTTCCATATCTGGCCAAAACCCACTGGAGACATGAGCTCCAAGAAAGCACATTTCACTTTTTCAAACGTTTCAACTTCAGGGCAATTTAAAAAGCAAGAGACAGCTGTGCTGGATGAGGACCCACGGTGGGTCCATCTTATTCCTACCTCCCAGGGACCAGCAAGTTTGAGTGGTATCTCCAATCCCAGCTTCTCCAGCTCTCGCTCCCTGTACTTTGCATACTGCCGGTACCCCGCATACCCGCCGCCTGTTGCCAACAGAATGGGCAGGGGGCGCAGCAGGTACAAGGCTCGGGCAGGGGCAGTGTGGATTTTTCTGGCATCTGTAATAAAAAACAGGAACATTTTGAGCCTGGGGGTACAGGTGTAGAGAAGTCATGCAAACACGGCACAACAGGAAGGTCAGGAAAAGCTAATACATCTCAGGAGTCCTCAGTAAAGGTGGCCGGACCCTGAAGGGACTTGTTAACAAGGCAGGTGCAGCCTTCTGAGGCATTACTAAGACCCTTCCATCTCCAAATTCTATCAATAAATAAGAACAGGCATCTTTTCTTTTCTTTTCTTTTTTATTGTGCTTTAAGTGAAAGTTTACAATTCAAGTTAGTTTCCCATACAAAAACTTATACACACATTGTTATGTGACCCTAGTTACTCCTCTATACTGTGACAGCACACTCCTCTTTTCCACCCTGGATTTCCCATGTCCATTCAACCACTCCTGTCCATTTTTGCCTTCTCATCTCGCCTCCGGACAGGGGCTGCCCGTTTAGTCTCATGTATCTCTTCACGAGTATCATTTTATACCTTATAGTCCAGTCTAATCTTTGTCTGAAGAGTTGGTCTTGGGAATGGTTTTAGTTTTGGGCTAACAGAGAGTCCAGGGGCCATATATTCCGGGGTCTCCAGTCTCAATCAGACCACTAAGTCTGGTCTTTTTACTAGAATCTGAGTTCTGCACCCTACTTTTCTCCTGCTCCATCAGGGACTCTCTGTTGTGTTCCCTGTCAGGGCGGCCATTAGTGATAGCCCGGTACCAACTAGCTCTTTTGATCTCAGGCTGATGGAGTCTCTGGTTTACGTGGAGGACAGGCATCTTTTCTGTGGAAAGAAAAGATGCACCTCAATTGCCACCATAGTTTCAGCAACAGAATTTAAGATGAAAACACTGAATCCCAATGAGGGTAATAAACTAGTCAAGGTTGCCCAGTTGGCCACCAACAGAGTCAAGACTTAGCACCAGGTACCATTTCTCACCAGGGCTCTCTAATCTTGCTTTTACAATCCAGGCCCGATTATGATTGGGCCCTAATGTTCCCAAATGCAAAATCTCATAAACTCTTAAAACAACAATAAAAAGACAAATAAAACAATTTAAAAATGGACAAAGGATTCTAATAGACATTAGATATACAAATGGCCAACAAGCACATGAAAAGCTGCTCGACATCATTAGTCATTAGGGAAATTCAAATTGAAACCAATAACAAGTATTGGCAAGGATGTGGAGAAATTGGAACCCTTGTCCACTGCTAGTGAGAATGTAAACTGTAAAGTCTCTTTGGAAAATAGTGTGACAGTTCTTCAGAAAGTTAAACATACAGCTACCATGATCAGCAATTCAATCCTAGGTATACACCCAAGAGAAATGGAACAAATATCCACACAAAAACTTGTGCACAAATATTCACAGCAGCATCATTCATAATAGCCAAAAACTGAAAACAACACAAATGTCCATCAACTTATCAATAAACAAAATGTGGTATTTCCATACAATGGAATAGTATTTCACAATAAAAAGGAATGACATGCTGATATATGCTACAATACAAACCTTCAAAACATTATGTGAAAGAACCCAGTCACAAAAAACCACATATTGTGTAATTCCATTAATACAAAGTGTCCAGAATAAGTAAATCTATAGAGACACAAAGTAGATTAGTGGTTGCCAGACTTTGGGAGACAGAAATATGGGGAGTGACTACTAACGGGAAAAGTTTTTTTGGGGAGTGATAAAAGTATTCTAAAATGAGATAATGGTGATGGTTGCACACCTCTGTGAACATACAGAAAATCACTGAATTACACCGTTTAATGCAAGGGTGAACTTTATGCTATGTGAATTATATCTCAATAAAGCTGCTATTTAAAAAAAAAAAACTCGGAGGCGGGGCCAAGATGGCAGAGCAGTCAGATGCTTCCTGTGGTCCCTCTTACAACAAAAACTCAAAAATACAAGTGAATCGATTATATATGACAATCTAGGAGCACTGAACATCAAAGGCAAAGTTGAGGAATTGGACTGAGTGGCAGGGGGAGGGAGAGACGGTTCAGAAGCAGCGAGGAGTTGCCAGACCTGACGTGGCAGGAGCCGGCGCCCTTCAGGCTGGATTGGCTCACATACGTGGTGAGGCAAGCAGTGGCACTCGGGAGGTGTTTTCCACACTGGGAGAGACCCAGTGGCAGAGAGACTACTCGGGCATCCGGAACCAGTGAAAAGCAGTGCTCAATCAGCAAAAGATAAGTACTTACGTCTGCCCTACCACGTGGATCAAAAAACACCTCCTTTGGGAGAACTCCCTCTCCCATTTACATGCCCTCTGCCCGCTCTGCACTGGGTCCTGGGCCAGCTTCAGTGATTCACTTGTCCCTTGGGCCGAAAGTAGTACTCATCACGAGCCCTGAGCCGTTCTACTGGCCTTGGAGAGGGAACAAAGTAACAAATGTGGAAAAAATAATCTGCCGGCTCGCCTAAGCCAGGAACTCAGGGTAGGCACAGCTCCTTTCCCTAGGCATAGGCATAAGGAGTCCACAGACTCTGAGTGCCTGTCACCCCTGTATAGACCGGTGTGGGCCCATTTAAACAGCACAGCCCTCATTAGCACAGTACAACAGGGTATATACCTGAAGGCTAACTTTACCTGTTTCAACTATATGGTGAAGTGGCAGGTTCATGACATTTGACACTGCTCTGCCCATTAAGAAGGGTCCTCACCTACCCACATCAGGGGCCTGAGGACTGGTGACTCCACCCAAATCACCTAACCACCTGTGACAGGGGTCCAAGAATAAGTCATGCCCCCCAGTCCTTACAGTAACAGCATTGGGTACTCATAGTCCAGCTGCAAAACCCACCCACCTATGCGCTCTAGGGAACAGGGACGTGTTTTCCTCCCAGACACTCAGGGGCAGCTGTCAGCCCCCTGCTTTGCTCAGCACGTTACTCCCTACTGCAGCCAGATACCTGCACCTATACCCATCACCATGCCTGTCTAGGACTGTAGGTGAGAGCCTGCACCACACACTTGGTGACCAACTACCTGGACACCTGAGCTAAATTTATACAAGAAAAGTAAACAGCCTCCTGGACTCACATACCTAGTAACAGCTCTAACCACCCGGTGACAGGACGTTAGAGCTTCAAAGGCGTCAATAATCACACTAGCTCACACGAGCAGCCTATCTGGGCATATCAAAACAAAACAAAACAAGAAGATTGGACACAGTAAGCAAAGATAAAATAAATCAATATAGTAACTTATTGATGGCTCGTAGACAAAAGTCAATATCAAATTACAAAAAGAGGCAGACCATGATGGGTTCAGCAAGCCCCCAAAATACAGAATCTAGAAATTTTCCAGAGGAAGAGTATTTTTTGGAATGACCGGAGGTGGAATACAAAAGATTAATATACAGAACTCTTCAAGAGATCAAGAAGGAGATCATGCAAAACACAGAACAAGCCAAGGAACACCCAGACAAAGCAACAGAGGACCTTAAGAAGGTTATTCAAGAGCATAATGACAACTTTAACAGGCTGGAAGAATTCAAAGAGAAACAGCAATCAGAAATCCAGAAGATTAACAATAAAATTTCAGAATTAGACAACTCAATAGAAAGTCACAGGAGCAGAAATGAGGTAACAGAAGTCAGAATTAGTGAGATTGAAGATAAACCACTTGACACCAACTTATTTGAGGAAAAATCAGATAAAAGAGTTTTTAACAATGAAGAAGCCCTAAGAATTATGCCCACAAAACTGTCTCTCAAACATGATGACAAAATTAGGGCATTTCCAGATAAACAGAAGTTCAGGGAACCTGCAAAAACCAAACCAAAATTACAAGAAATACGAAAGGGAATCCTCTAACAAGAGGAATAATCTACAAGTGACTGGAGTGCCAGAACGGGGGGATAGCAGAAAATACAGAGAGAATTGTTGAAGGTTTGTTGGCAGACAACATCCCTGATACCGTGAAAGATGACAAGGTATCTATCCAAGATGCTCATCAAACCCCACATAAGGTAGATCCCAAAAGAAAGTCACCAAGACCTATTATAACCAAACTTGCCAAAACCAAAGATAAACAGAGAATTTTAAGAGCAGCTAGGGATAAACGAAAAGTCATCTACAAAGGAGAGTCAATAAGATTAAGTCCAAACTACTCAGCAGAAACCATGCAGGCAAGAAGGCAATGGGATGACATATAAAAGGCCTTGAAGGAAAAAAATTGCCAGCCAATAACTATATATCCAGCAAAACTGTCTCTCAAATATGATGGCAAAATTAGGGCTTTTCCAGATAAACAGAAGTTTAGGGAACCTGCAAAAAACAAACCAAAATTACAGGAAGTACTAAAGGAAGTCCTCTGGTTAGAAAATCAATAACATCACATAACAACCCAAGACTAAAAAACAGGACAGAGCAACCAGATATCAACCCAGATAAGGAAATCACAAAAATGAATCAAAGCTAAAACACTGAAAATAGGGAAACAGAGATGTCAATATGTAAAAGATGACAATATTAAAACAAAAAAGAGGGACTAAAAATGTAGTCATAGATTTTTCATATGGAGAGGAAGTCAAGGCAATATAAAGAACTAAAAGACTTGTTTAAACTTAGAAAAACAGGGGTAAATATTAAGGTAACCACAAAGAAAACTAACAATCCTATATCAAAAGAAAAAAGAAAAATATAAAGACTCAGAAAATACAAAATCAACAACAATGAAAACGATAAAAAGAAAATACAGAAAAAAAAACAACTCAGCACAGAAATTAAGTGGAACAGTCAACAACACACAAAAAAAGATCAAAATGACAACACTAAACTCATACCTATCAATAATTACGCTGAATATAAACGAAGTAAATGCACCAATAAATAGAGAGTGGTGGAATGGATAAAAAAAACATGATCTGTCTATATGCTGCTTACAAGAGACACACTTTAGACTTAAAGACCCAAACAAACTAAAACTCAAAGGATGAAAAAAAATATATCAGGCAAACAACACTAAAAACAGAGCAGGAGTGGCAATATTAATCTCTGACAAAACAGACTTTAAACTAAAATCCACCACAAAGGATAAGGAAGGACACTATATAATGATTAAAGGGTCAATACACCAGGAGGACATAACTATAATAAATATTTACACACAGGGCTC
>NW_004443997.1:2381193-2401046 GCF_000243295.1 Trichechus manatus latirostris
AAAAATGGGCAAACGATATGAACAGGCACTTCACCAGAGATATTCAGGCGGCTAACAGACACATGTGGAAATGCTCAAGATCATCAGCCATTAGAGAAATGCAAATCAAAACTATAATGAGATACCATCGCACCCCAACAAGGCTAGCATTAATCCAAAATACACAAAATAATAAATGTTGGAGAGGTTGTGGAGAGACTGCAACACTTAAACACTGTTGGTGGGAATGTAAAATGGTACAACCACTTTGGAAATCGACTTGGCACTTCCTTAAATAGCTAGAAATAGAAGTACCATAAAATCCAGCAATCCCGCTCCTTGGAATATATCCTAGAGAAATAAAAGACATCACACAAATAGATATATGCACACCCTTGTTCACTGCAGCACTCTTCACGATAGCAAAAAGATGGAAACAACCTAGGTGCCCATCAGCGGATGAACAGATAAACAAATTGTAGTATAGTCATAGAATGAAATACTATGCAACGATAAAGAACAACAATGAATCCGTGAAACATAACATGGAGGGATCTGGAAGGCATTATACTGAGTGAATTTAGTCAGTTGCAAGAGGACCAATATTGTATTAGACCTGTCTTAGTCATCTAGTGCTGCTTTAACAGAAATACCACAAGTGGATGGCTTTAACAAGGAGAAATTTGTTTTCCCACAGTCTAGTAGGCTACAAATCCAAATTCATGGCATCAGCTCCAGAAGAAGGCTTTCTCTCTCAGTGGGCTCTGGAGGAAGGTCCTTGTGATGTATCAGTCTTCCCTTGGTCTGGGAGCATCTCAGCGCAGGAACCTCAGGTCCAAAGGACACGCTCTGCTTCCGGCACTGCTTTCTTGGTGGTATGAGGTTCCCAAGTCTCTCTACTCACTTCTCTCTTTTAAATCTCAAAACAGATTGGCTTGAGACACCATCTAATCTTGTAGACCTCATCAGTATAACTGCCGCTAATCTACCTTATCACATCATAGTGACAGAGTTTACAACACATAGGGAAATCACATCAGTTTACAAAATGGTACACAATCATACAGTACTGGGAATCATGACCCAGCCAAGTTGACAGATATTTTTGGGGGACACAATTCAATCCATGACAGGCCACTATTATAAGAACTCAAGAAAAGGTTTAAACACAGAAGAAAACATTCTTTGATGGTTACTAGAGTGGAGAGTGTCATGGATTGAACTGCCCCCCAAAAAGTCTGTCATCTTGGTTAGGTCATGATTCCCAATACTGTAAGATTGTCTACCATTTTGTCATCTGATGTGATTTCCCTACGTGTTGTAAATGCTGTCACTATGATGTAATAAGATGGATTAGCGGTAATTATATTGATGAGGTCTACAAGATTAGATAGTGTCTCTTTTGACATATAAAAGACAGAAGCAAGCAGAGAGACATGGGGAACCTCACACCACCAAGAAAGCAGCACCAGAAGCAGAGCGTGTCCTCTGAACCTGAGGTTTCTGCACAGAGAAGCTCCTAGACCAAGGGAAGGTTGATGACATGGGCCTTCCTCCAGAGCCAACAGAGAAAGCCTGCCCCTGGAGCTGACACCCTGAATTTGGACTTATAGACTACTAGACTGTTAGAGAATAAATTTCTCTTTTGTTAAAGCCATCCACTTGTGGTATTTCTGTTATAGCAGCACTAGATGAGTAAGACAGGGAGGGAGAGGGGTATTCACTAACTACATAGTAGACAAGAATTATCTTAGGTGAAGGGAAGGACAACACACACTACAGGGGAAGTCAGCACAACTGGAGTAAATCAAAGCTGAGAAGTTTCCTGAATACAACCAAACACTTCGAGGGACAGAGTAGCAGGGGCAGGGGTCTGGGGACCATGGTTTCAGGAGATATCTAGGTCAACTGGCATAACTAAGTTTATTAAGAAAATGTTCTGCATCCCATTTTGGTGAGTGGCATCTGGGGTCTTAAAAGCTAGCGAGCGGCCATCGAAGATGCATCAATTGTTCCCAACCCACCTGGAGCAAAGGTGAATGAATAACACCAAAGACACATGGAAAGTATTAGCCCAAGAGACATGTGATGGTTAAGATTGTGTGTCAACTTGGCTGGGCCATGATTCTCAGTGTTTATATGTGATCGCTCCCATGACTGAATATGCTGTGAGTAGGCAATCAGCTGAAAGGGAGTTTCCGTGGGGGTGTGGCCTGCATCCGAATATAAGCAGACATTCTGGCTTTTTGCTCATCTGGATCCTGCAGCTGCCTCCTGTTCATCTGACATCTGGTTCTTGGGACTTGAGCTGTCAGTTTATCTGCCAATCTTCAGATTCGATGATCTTCACAGCCTGTGAGCCAAGCCTTGCTCTGACCTGCTGATCTTGGGTTCGCCAGCCCCTGCGGCTACATGAATCGGGAGAAGCCTCTATCCTGAACCACGGAATTGGAACGTTCCAGCCTCTACAATCTCGTGAGCTGTTTCTTTGATATAAATCTCTCTGTATATATTTATATTATTTACTAATTTTGCTTCTCTAGAGAACCCAGACTAAGACAAGACAGCGCCACAAAAACCAAAGACTTCATCAGCCTGAGACCAGAAGAACTAGACGGTGCCTGGCTACCACCAATGACTGCCCTGACAAAGAACACAACAGAGAGTCCCTGATGAAGCAGGAGAAAGGTGGGGTGCAGAAATCAAATTCTAGTAAGAAGACCAGACTTAATGGTTTGTCTGAGACTGGAGGGACCCCAGAAGACATGGCCCCCAGACTCTCTGTTAGCCCAAAACTAAAACCATTCCTGAGGCCGACTCTTCAGACAAAGATTAGACTGGACTATGCAACATAAAATGATACTCATGAAGAGTGTGCTTCTTAGCTCAAGTAGATACCTGAGACTAAATGGGCAGCTCCTGTCTGGAGACGAGATGAGAAGGTAGAGAGGGTCAGGAGTTGGTTGAACGGACACAGAAAATCTAGGGCGGAAAGGAGGAGTGTGCTGTCACAGTATAGGGAGAGCAATTAGGGTCACATAACAATGTATGTATAAATTTTTGTATGAGAGACTAACTTGAATTGTAAACTTTCACTTAAAGCACAACAACTTAAAAAAAAAAAAACTCAAAAGCTGAGTTACCAAACCAAACCAAACCTGTTGCCGTCGAGTTGATTCCGACTCATAGCAACCCTGTATGACAGTGCAGAACTGCCCATAGGGCTTCTGAGGAGCAGCTGGTGGATCTGAACTGCCGACTTCTTGGACAGCAGCCGTAGCTCTTAACCACAGCACCACCAGGGCTCCAAATTACCAATAGCCTTTGACTTCCACGTTTTTTTCAGTAGTTGTTGTTCTTTTAAAATGAGCAAGTGTAAATATCATTAATTTTTTCCAGTTTCTCACTATCCCTAATGAACCCTTGTTGTTGTTCTTGTTGTGTGTCGTTGAGTCAATGCAGACTCACAGCGACCCTATAGGACAGAGCAGAACTGCCCCATAGGGCTTCCAAGGCTATAATCTTTACTGGAGCATACTGCCAGGTCTTTTGTCCTGCAGAGCCACTGGGTGGGTTTGAACTACAGACCTTTCAGTTAGCAGCTGAGGGCTTAACCACTGCACTACCAGGGCTTCTTAACGAACCCTTACTAGTTAACAACTAAATACTGTACCAGAAAAACATGCCAAAAACATTTTATTTTTCCTCTTTCTGAAATACTTGGTGGCGAGAGAACTGTCGTGCTCTCGTCCTTTCTTCAAGCTATAGGTCTCTTCTTGTTGCCTTCTCAAAGGCTCATTTCACATCTCCAAAAGGCAGTCACATGTTGAGAGTGCCCTTCCCTCCTAACCACCTACTAACTGGTTTGTCACTTTATCCCTTTTGTGGTTGAATTATTTTATGTTTGGAATTTTTTTGGGGGATGTCTTGTTTCTTCACTAATGGAATGCATGCTGACTCATAGACTGTTGGTAATTTTTTGATATGTATGATGATGTTTATAAATGTTATGTAGGACAACGTATGTCCCAGGGGACTCCTTCTCAGAATCTTCCCCACTTTCTGGCACCTATCAGAACCATTGAGCAGGAAGTACATCACAAACATGCACTTACACTGCTTTGAGCCATAAAATATCTTATTTGAATATCACCAAATCCTGGAAACCTTACCTTCTCAACAACACACACGATACAGTAAATAAACTTTCAAGCCTCATTTCGCTGTCCGGAAAGCCGAAAGGCAAAAAATGCAAAGAGCACCTGTGGGGACCGTTGAGCACGAAGAACATCACAAACGCATGCCTATACTGTTTTAACCCTGAGAATAACTCATTTACTTGAATATTTCCGAATGCCTGTAACCGTACCTTCCTGATAACACAAAGGAAGTAGTAAATTACTTACAAACCTTATCTCACTGTACAGACGCCCAAAGACACAAAAGCGCTCTCCCAGGATGCATCCGCTCACACAAATGCCTCTCAACACTCAAACGTGCTGCTGCAAAACTTCCTTGTTTTGTACATAGTTATAGAGTTACACAAGTCTCTGCTCAGATGCAAGTTATACTAAAGGGGTTCTAATGCCTTCCAGTAAACCTCAAAGGCAGAAAAAGTACTTGGTCCCTAGAGGTACCAGGGAGCATTAAAGGGTTATAAAAGCACGGTGGCCACTTTTTTACAGATCCTGGGTTATGGCTTCACTCCTGAGGCTCTCCCTCCATCCTTCATGCTATTCCTCTTGTCCGACATGCAATTTCTAATTAAGTAAGTAACTGCGGGTGAATAAGCTTATTGTTTTTGTTCTCATTAACTATCTACTTTTATTCCCAAGGTACTCTTACAGAGCAGTTAAAAATAGCTTTTGGTATGGTAGAACAAAATAGATAATACAGACAATACACATTTTTGTAGGGGTTCAAATAGCTGCTTACAAGTTCAAATAAATTTCGTAATCTGCGGTGTTGATAACGGTGTGGGGAAATGATGTACTCACAAGCAGTACAAGCTAAGTTGCGACAACTCTCTTTGAAGAGCATTTTGGTCTAAATACCAAGTTGTAAAATGCACGTACCTGTGGCCCAGCCAAGTCTACCTCTACAAATTTATCCTGAAGATGCACAAAGATATGTCACTAAAGAATTGTCTGTAGTAGAAAAAGACTAGAAACAACTTAAACATTCAGCACCAAATGGTACAGCCATACAGTGGAATACTATGCAGTCATTTTAAAAATGATGAAATAGAATAACAGCTAATGCTTGAGTGATAACCATATGCCAGGCACTCAAAGCACTTTACACATACTATTTCATTTAATTCTAACAACAATCCTATGAAATAGGAGCTATGTTTATCTCAATTTACAGTTAACCAAACTGAGGCTGAGAGGGCCAGCACTATCTC
The DNA here is from genome assembly GCF_000243295.1 of Trichechus manatus latirostris. Classification (NCBI taxonomy): domain Eukaryota; kingdom Metazoa; phylum Chordata; class Mammalia; order Sirenia; family Trichechidae; genus Trichechus; species Trichechus manatus. The sequence goes on from NW_004443997.1 coordinate 2,386,580, forward strand.
TAGTTGCTACTTACCTGTGCGAAAGGCTCTGAGAGGCAGCATCCTTAAGGACTGTAGAAAATGGCTCAGGGCAGTATTTTCACAGTGAAGGCGGCTATAATCAAGCAAAAATAAACCATTAAATATTTTTCTTAAAATTAAAGAAAAACATTAGTGGGACAATTGGCAAAATCTGAATACTGTATATAGATAATAGTATTGTATCAATGTCCATTTCCTGGTTTTGACAACTATACTGTGGTTATGTAAGAAAATATCCTTGTAGGAAAAAGGCTGAAATACTTAAAGGGCTCAAGTACTTAAAGGTAAAAGGGTGTCCAGCCTGCAACTTGCTCTCAAGTACTTTAGGAAAAAAATAGATACACACACACACATACACACATATGGAAAGAGAATAATAAAGCAAACATGGTTAACTTATGCGGAATCTGAGTAAAGGGTATTTTGGGAATTCTACACACTATCTTTATAACTTTCCTGGAAATCTGAACCTATTTCAAAATAATTTTTTTTTTTTTTTAAAGCATAAGATCAGGAAAACCGGTGCTCTTACACAAAGCCTTGTATTTTTGTGCCACAAAAGAAGGGCTTTATATAGACTTGTAAATATCTGAACCCTTACTCATGAATGAATCTAATATTTCAGGTGGCTGAAATTTTTAACAATTTAAACATTTTTACTGGGAAAAAAATGACTCAAACAATGTTGGGATATTCCAACCTACTTCAAGTCTGGTAGGCTCGACTGGTTTCGAATTTTTTGAATTATCTCTTGTGGGATTCCTAATTTGACAGAGTGAAGAGGTTTCAAGTGTTCTGAGAGAAAAGTATCAATTATTTTCATAGCTTTTGGCTATAAGAAAGTATTTGATTCAGTTTGTTTCTCTTTTTTGTTGCATCTTCACCTGGGGAAATCAGATTCATCCCCCACGGGCAATAAATGACTACGCCAACAAACAAATCAATAAAGAAATTTTAGTTAAAAATTGGTTTGTCTCTTAATCAAAAGCAAAAATCTCACTTTTCATTTCAGATAACACCAGTTTCCCCAAATATTAACCTGAAATCTAAAGTGTTTACTTTTTCCTTGGAGCACTTTTATGTTAGAGTAATTTACTCTATTATAAACATCTAAATTGATATTTTTATAAAATAAAAAACTGTATTCAGGACTTTCATACAATATTTACTTTCATGGATATTTAGTCAGTCTGTCATATATAGATATGCTGTAAACATGATCCAATTTAGATACATTTTTTCACATGAAATTTCCTTGACTTAAAAACCTGTTCACAGCATGGTGCTAATGTGGCTAATATGATGAGTCTGATCCTCCTATAGGCAAACTAGGTTTGTGTGGAGAAAAACCATTTTGCCACTGTAAAAATGGCACGGAGGCAGCATCTGACATCCTGTAACTTCACAAAGAGGAAGGAGAATAAAGAACAACAGCCCAAGGCTGATTCCTATGAGGAGGAGGTCGGACATGCCTCCTCTCTAAGCCTTCTTTACCAATTCTGACACCAATCATTCCTTCCACGGCACTCTCTACTTCTCTGCTAGGTTTGGTAATTCATTGCAAACTCACAGACAATACTCACAATTATGGGGTTTATTAGGGAAGTAACAGGTTACAATTCAGGTTAAGGAACTCAGGATACAGTTCTTCTAACAGGACAGCCTCTTTCTAGCCGTGTCCGCTGGCATGCCTCTCTGGACCTCGGCATCTGCCCTGCTTGGGCAACTGTTACAAAGCTCCTTTAGCTCTGCCAGTAAGTGCCCCGAGGCACGCCTCTCTGCTAGCAAGCCTCGGCCCCAAGCCTCTCAGCTCTAGCTCCCTGGGTCAGCAATCCTAGCTCTACCAAGTGACCAGAGGCACCCTACTCTGCCAGCAAGCCTCATGCCTGAAGACACTCAGCTTTCTTGCTCCATGGGCCAGGAAGCCCACTGCACCATCTCCTGCCAGTCTTTCCTGCCACCGCTTCTCGCAGTCTTCAGTGTTAGTTCTGTCGCTGGCTCAGTCTCCTGGTTCCAGGAGCTTCTCAGCACAGGGATCCCGGATCCAAAAGATGTGCTTCGCTCTTGGCCCTTCTTCCTTGGTGGTGGTGAGATCCCTTCTCTGCTCTGGAATTGGCTCTCTTTTAAGCCTAGTGGAATGGCAAAACTGACCAATTTCCTTGGTGGTCCACAATTATCTTATCTGCACTGTCCCCACCCAAGCACCCTAATCATCGGAAACCCTGGTGGTATAGTGGTTAAGTGCTACGGCTGCTAACCAAAAGGTCAGCAATTCGAATTCACCAGGTGCTCCTTGGAAACTCTATGGGGCAGTTCTACTCTGTCATATAGGGTCGCTATGAGTCGGAATTGACTTGATGGCAACAGGTTTGGGGTTTTGTTTTTTTTTTTAAGGCCAGATGGATGTGTAGCTACTAATACAAAGAAGTGCATTTTGGTATATGAGAGTGCATTCAACATTGAACTGCGCACATCTCTTAGACTGGATACTCCCACTACAAAAGCCAAAAGTCTAAAACCCTGATTTCCAAACAGAATTACAGCAGAGAGCATAAAAACTGACTAAATTAGGGTACACTGAAGTGTTCTGTATGTCACTGCATTGTGTGTTCCAGAATACTGAACCCCTTATTACTGGATCATTTCTTCACTGCTCAGCATCTGACAATTTGTCAATCAGTCCCCACATGGTTGGTCCTTTCCAACCTCTCATCCTCACTCACGCTTCTTGCCACTCCTTGTTGTTGTTGTTAGGTGCCATCAAGTTGCTTCTGACTCATAGCGACCCTATGTACAACAGAACGAAACACTCCCCAGTCCTGCGTTATTCTCACAATTGTTGTTATGTATTAGCCCACTGTTGCAGCCACTGTGTCAATCCATCTCGTTGAGGGTCTTCCCCTATTTCGCTGACCCTCTACTTTACCAAGCATGATGTCCTCTTTCAGGGACTAGTCCCTTCTGATAACATGTCCAAAGTATGTGAGATGAAGTCTTGCCATTCTTGCTTCTAAGAGCATTCTGGCTGTACTTCTTCCAAGACAGATTTGTTCTCTCTTCTGGCAGCCCATGGTATATTCAGTATTCTTCACCAACACCATAATTCAAAGGCATCAATTCTTCTCCGGTCTTCCTTATTCATTGTCCAGCTTTCACACGTATACGAGGCGATTAAAAACACCATGGCTTGGGTCAGGCGCACCTTAGTCCTTCAAATGACATCTTTGCTTTTCAACACTTTAAAGAGGTCTTTTGAAGCAGATTTGCCCAATGCAATGTGTTGTTTGATTTTCTGACTGCTGCCTCCAGAGGTGCTGATTGTGGATCCAAGTAAAATGAAATCCTTGAAAACTTTAATCTTTTCTCCATTTATCATGATATTGCTTATTGGTCCACTTGTGAGGATTTCTGTGCGATGTTGAGGTGTAATCCATACTGAAGGCTGTCGGCTTTGATTTTCATAAGTGCTTCAAGAGTTCTTCACTTTCAGCAAGCAAGGTTGTGTCATCTACATAACACAGGTTGTTAATGCATCTTCCTCTAATCCTGATGCCCTGGTCTTCTTCATACAGTCCAGCTTCTTGGATTATTTGCTCAGCATACAGATTAAATACGTATGGTGAAAGGACATAACTCTGACACACACCTTTCCTGACTTTAAACCATGCAGTATCCCCTTGCTTCTGTTCCAACAACCGCCTCTTGGTCTGTGTACAGGTTCCTCATGAGCACAATTAAGTATTCTGGAATTCCCATTCTTTGACGTCTCATCCATAATTTGTTATGATCCACACAGTCAAGTGCCTTTGCATAGTCAATAAAACACAAGTAAACATCTTTCTGGTATTCTCTGCTTTCAGACAAAATCCATCTAACATCAGCAATGATATCCCTCATTCCACGTTCTCTTTCTGAATCCATCTCGAATTTTTGGCAGTTCCCTGTTGATGTACTGCTGCAACCACTTTTGAACAGTCTTCAGCAAAATTTTACTTGCGCATGATATTAACGATATTGTTCGATAATTTCTGCATTTGGTTGGATCACCTTTCTTTAGAATAGGCACAAATACGGATCTCTTTCAGTCAGTTGGCTGTCTTCCAAATTTCTTGGTATAGACAAGTGAGCACTTCCAGTGCTGCATCCGTTTGCTGAAACATCTCAATCGGTATTCCGTCAATTCCTGGAGCTTTGTTTTTTCACCAATGCCTTCAGTGCAGCTTGGACCTCTTCCCTCAGTACCATCAACTGTTGATCACATCCTACCTTTTTGGTACAGTGACTCTGTGTATTCCTTCCATCTTCTTTCCTGAGGTACTACTGCCCATACTTGCCCGACCTAAGAGTCTCCCTGGGGCGCTTGTAAAAAATACATTTGCCAGGTCCCCAACCTACATCTACTGAATCTGAATTTGGTGACAGGGTAGGATTATAGCTGGAAATCTCTGTTTTTAATAAATATCTCAGTCCATAAAAAAACTCACTCTTTTATCAAACAAGCATGGGAAATACTGCCCTAAATTATTATCCCAGATGTTGCTTTTTCTTATCACCCATCTATCACACACCACCCAGTTACTGAAAAACTTCCCCACAATGAGGCTTTCATCTACACGTCTCACAGACACTGCTTTACTTAAAGTCATGAAGATGTTATCTTTTGGGGTTTTAGTGTATCAATGTACTTTCTATCTATATAACACTTTTGAAAATTAAGAGTTCTTCTTATTGTACCCAAATCCTAAACCCTCCCACCTACTGCACCTAAATCTAGTCTTAGCTACCTACGCTGATACTAATATATGGCTTTTTTTTTTCCTTCCTTTTTTAGTGATGGTGAGGGAGGGACATTCTCCTCATCAATATTAAAAAAATATGTTTTAGGAAAGTCATTTTTTAGTCTTTCCAATTCACAACACAGTTTAGATGACTCAAATGGCCTCCCCCATAATAACACTGAAACCACACACAACCTCTTGCCCAAAACCTGTTAACACCACACTACAGAAGTCCCATCCTGACAGGGCTACACCATTCCTTAATAGTTATGGTATGATGGGAGAGTGAAGCTTTCACATCAAAGCCAACGACAGTTTCTGATCCCTCTCAGACCAAATCAGCGATCTTTTACTCTCCAAAATTAAAATGATGACAGTCACTTCCGGTCACCGGGCAAGCTTTGATCAAATGAACCCTGCCGGAAACACAAAAGTACAGCGCGTCTCTCAAACCTTAGCTCTTTGAAGTTGACACCAAGCAGCTGACTCTGAGTCACAGCTACCAGCATTTTAATTCATTTTCCCAGAGTCCAGATGCTCCCAAACTATTTCTGGATAATAACTGCCCTTCCCGTGGGCAGCCTGAGGGAGAGGGCCTTGGGTGAGAGACAGGTACCTGGGTCAGGGTTCCGGCTCTACTATCAACTGGCTGGGCGAACTTGAGCAAGTCCTTCCCTCTCTCAGGGCCTCAATTTCGTCAACTCCAAAACGACAGAGCTGGATGGGGATGACCCCTCAGGTCCTTTCCAGCTCTAAGAACCTAGGAGCTGGGGATCACCAGGGCAACCAAGATGCCAATTCTATAACAGACTATTTTGAAATTACCGAATCCAATCCTCTAGCTTCAAAGACGAAGAACTGGAAGTGAAAACCGCCTGACTCCCACTCCAGCGCTCTCTCCACACACACGCCGCCGGTTCCACGAACAGAAATCCCTGAGAAATAGGCGTCCAGCCCTGCCTCGACTCTAGTGACGCGCAGCAGCCTATTCAATCTGATTTTGTTTTGTCCCTTATGCACTTTACCTACCTGGCCAGGGCAAAGCGAAAGTGCTTACGCCAGACTCTAACTAAACCCGGTTCGCCCTACGGGGCCGCAGTCGCACCTGCTCCCGAGCTTGAGGTGACCGTGGCTCCGTCTCCACCCGAGTTCTCCTCAGAGAAGCTTGCGATAGAGAACCGATTCCTGTCTCCCGACACCAACTTGGCCCAGGCCTCCCTCCACCCTAAACCTGCCTCCTCGCGCAGCTGTACCTGCTCTGCAACGGCGTGACCCCGCGCAGCAACCGCAGACACCACGGCCCCACAGACGTCGCCATCTTGTCTCTTCCTCCTCGGCGGGCCACGCCCCCCATTCAGACGCCGGGCCCGCTCGTAACGTCACGCACCACCGATCTCCCAAGACCAATGAAGAGCGCGAATTGTCGGGGGGGGCGGAGCCAACTAAACACGGCACAAGGGATGCTGATCCCGCACTTCTGCCTAGTGTTTCAGGCGGTTCTCTGGGCGCAGGGCTGTGAGTTCTCTTTCTTCCCCCTGGCGTACGCTTCCGCGTGGGCCTGGAAAACCTCAGTCACCCAGCGTCCGAGAATGTCGTTCAACTGACCTAACTCGTTTATTTTACTGATGGGGAAACCGAGACCCGCCACGACTCAGCTAGCATGTATTAGGTGCTTCCTAAGTGCGAGGCCCTTATCTGAGAACTTTGCATGGTGTCCTGTCATTCTTCCCTCCCACCGCTGTACTGCAGGGAGACAAGAGGCAAGGAATCTTGAGTCACCTGGAAATACAACTAGTCAACCTAGGTGCCTGGTGTGCTGGTGCTAGCTCCTGCAAAGGTTCATGGTGCAGGCACAATTTCAAGAGCCAATGTGGCCCTCAGTTTTAAGGGAGTCTTTAAGTACCTTTTTACTAACTACTGACTAGAGACGGCAGCTAGTCCTGAGACATTATCCCCATCTTACAGATGAGGAAACCCAGGCTCAGAGAGGTCAAGCAACATGCACAAAGGCACATTACTATACAGAGTCAGAATTTAAACCCAAGTCTCTGCTCCATGATCTAAACATTCTTTTAACCCTTTGTCTAGAATCTGGTTGAATTTGGGTCCAAAAAGCAAAGAACTACAGCTCTAGGTTTCCTTCTGCTAAGCTGCTGTCACAGTTAGTGGTCTTCACCCGGCATTTGACACAGGAGGAGGAATATGCGGTGCCTGGTGCCTGCAGTTATTTCTCTGTGCTTACGTGAGTTCAGCCAGGGCATAGCAATCCTATGGATCATAATGGTCCCATCCCGTTGTGCATAGGGTCACCATGAGTCAGGGAACGATTCTACAACAGCTAACAACAACAAGGGCATAACCAGCCCCTGATATAGTTGTTGGGTGCTGTCAAGTTGATTTTCAACTCATAGCAACACCATGTCATAGAGTAGAACTGCCCCATAGGGTTTTCTAGAATGTAATCTTCATGGAAACAGATCACCAGGTCTTTCTCCTGGAGATGCTGGGTGGTTCGAACTGCCAGCCTTTCAGTTAGCAGCCAAGTGTTTAACCATTGTGCCACCAAGGCTCCTTAACCAGCCCCTACAGGGAGCATAATAGACATCAGGTTTGGTATGGGAAGAAGAACCTGCTGTGGTTTTTCACACATCCAAAAATAAAAAAAAAGTATAGAACTGGTTTTACTATCTGACAGTAGTAACTCAAAATCAAGGGGAAAAATTATTTCAAAGTTAAGTGCATTTAACCTCTGTGATTTTACTAATCAGAATCTCAGCAACTGCCCAGCAGCGGCTTCTTCATGTCTTCCCAACCTTGGGTGTCCCTGCTGGGTCACAGCCTGCCCAGCAATCTGCCTTTCCTTTCCTTAGGGTAATTCTCTTTGGGACAGAGCTCAAATCCCGCAGAGCCCTTGACAATAAGGAGATGAGACTGGAGGGGGACTTAAAACTGCTGAGGTAGGCCAGGGAGATAGAGGCTGTGACAGGTGCCCCTAAAAGACCTGTCAAGGGAGCCCAGCAGTAAAAACAAGTTTGGGAAGACGAAAACACCCCCAAACACTGAAAATCAAAGGTGTCAAAACAAAAAGCAGAGACAAAGGACTATCCAACCTTTGAAATAGATGCAGACTATGTTGTCAAATGTGCAACCAGTTGCCCAAAGAGAGTTGCCAATACCCAGTGCCTTGCCCAAGTAGAAGCTGAGGCCATTGCTATTTAAAGCTTGCCAAGATCCACCTGAGATGATGTTAACAAATAATACTAAGCTCTTTCAAGTTTCCTTATTGCCACTCTGCACCAATTTAAAAGGGAAAAAAGTGCCAAATACAGAGGTTTCTCTAATCTAGGATTGAGTGAATAAGTAAATATATTGTGGATAATGAAAAGCAGGTTTCCCACTGTCAGAAAAGGGAGTTACAACTATAGGAAAGGGGATAAGCTAAAATGAACAGGATGGAAGATATCAGTATGAACTCATGGCATTTAATGTCTTATACAGATTTAGTACAGAAATAGGTGTGTGTGTGTGTGTGTGTGTTTCCTAGCTTTGTCCACTGAGAAGACCTAAAAGTCATTATACCCCAGTAGCAATAAACCACCTAACACTCAGATCTTGGTTTCTGACTACTGTTTTCCAATAAAAGGAACCAGAGATCCTTGAAAAAATGGCTAATTTCAGGTCTGGGAATCAGGGCAAGGAAAGTACAAGATGAGCCTTAAACATACAGTGATGTAAGTAAGAAAATGTTCAAAAATAAAAGGGAAATGTTAAAAGAACACAGGAGCCATTTTGTAGGGGCTTCCATTAGCTAAATCTAGGACAATGTGAGCAACAAAATGAATAATGATAGAAATAGAATGTAACCCAAAGAATAAAATAAGAATCCATTAACACCATTGCTATCAGGTCGATTCTGACTCTTAGAGACCCTATAGGACAGAGTAGAACTGCCCCATAGAGTTTCCAGGGAGCAACTGGTAGATGGGAACTGCACAACAAGAACAACAACATAAATAAATAAGAGAGAGAATTACAATTAACACAGAAGGACTGAGAAAAATCCACTTAGCAAAAATGGCAGTAATAGTTAAGGCAAGAATTATTCATGTTTACTAAAATTAGTGGGTGAAAGTATAGTGAGAAATAGGATGTTTACAAAGTCTCAGGCTATCCTCCCCACAAGGTACTTATTGTTTACAAAGGGTAAGTAGCTTTATAATGGAGAAGCTTGGCCTGAACCAGATGATCAAAGTTAACCTCACGGTAACAGTATCAAGAAGAACACAATAGCACTTTTGTGATATCCCGCCAAAAATGCATTGTTGTTGTTACGTGCCCTAAAGTCGGTTCCAACTCACAGCAACCGGATAAGACAGGGTAGAACTGCCCCATAGGGTTTCCAAGGAGTGGCTGGTGGATTCCAACTGCCGACCTTTTGGTTAGCAGCCAAGCTCTTAACTACTGCACCACCAGGGCATAGTCTGAACCAAGTCATGAGGAAACATCAGATAAACCCAAATTGAGATATATTTTACAAGATAACTCACCTGTACTATTTCAAAATCTCAGTTATAAAAGGCTGAGGAACTGTTCCAAATTAAAGGACCCTCAAGAAACGTAACAACTATATTTACAACAACAACAACAAAAACAGTAGCTGCTGAGGCTGCTTGTGTACAACCAAATACCTCATGGGATTTGGTTCTTTGATTTGGAGTTTAAGGGTCATGATTCCATGGGACATCCCAGTTAATTGGCCTAATAACGTGGTTAGTACTTCTGTTCTACTTCCTAGTTTGTTGCAAGTGGCCATCCAAAGCAGAACAATTGGTCTCTATTCTCCTAGAGCAACAGAGGAAGAAGGAGAGTCAGGAATAGGAGGAGGACATGGAAAGTATGTCTAATTGCCTCCATGAACAACTGCCTCCTTTGCCAGAAGAACAGAAGAACTGGATGGCGTCCAGCTACCATTACTGAACGTTTTGCTAAAAGATGCTGTAGAGGAATCCTGATCAAAAAGGGGGGAATGCAGAACAAAATTTCAAATTCTCATGGAATCCAAAATTTCTGGTGCCACTGAGGCTAGACGAACTCCTGAAACTATTGTCCTGAGATAAGCTTTAAAACTTAAATCAGAAATATCCTCTGAAGTCTTCTTAAAACCAAACAATAGTTTAGCTTAACTAGTAAAGAATGTCTGCTTGAGCATCGTGCTCTTTTAAGATCTATCTATATGGGATCAAAATGACAACAGCAACTCAAAAGATTAGACAGGAAACTTAGGGGGCAGTGAGTTTATGTTAATGGGGGAGAAACAACTCAGAAAAGGAGGGTGACAATGGCTGCACAACATGAAAAATGTAATGAATGTCACTGAATTAATTGTACATGTAGAAACTGTTGAATTGGTGTATATTTTGTAGTGTATATTCTCAACAATAATAACAACAACAAATAAATTATTAAAAACAAAAAACCTAACAGCTTAATGTAGCATTAGGGGCAACTGAACAGTGCCCTTAATGTCATCCTGGATTGGGTCCTGGACCAGAAAATAAGGACATAAGCAGCCAACTGGTGAAATCTGAGTAAGGGCTGTAGATTAGAGAATACCATTTTATCAATATTAATGTCCTCATTTTGAGAACTGCACAGGGTTAAAGAGGCATCATGTCTGCAACTACAGACCCTCAAACATTTCAAAAACAAAATTGGGTAGCTCAACTGATAAACAAGGAGAATGGTAATTAATATGTTGAGGAAGAATCTGGGTGAAAAGTGTATGGGAATTCTTTTTACTATTTCTGCAACTTTTTTATAAGTCTGAAATTATTTTAAAATAAAAACATTTTTAAATGATCTAAAAATCAAAAGTAAGAAATAAAGTAGTTCTTACATGAAAAAAAAATACGTTGGGTATCTAACGTGTCAGTTCCCGTGCTGGGGAGATGGTGAACAAGACAGGCCAAGTCCTTGTCCTTGGAGAGATTACAGCTGATGGGGAACTGCAGACACCAAAGTGACTGCAGTGTGTGGTGGGGAGAAAAAGGGGGAAAAAGCTGCTCGTCTGCATCCAGGAACTGGTCTGACATGTTGGCAGGTGTTTGCCTGGCACTCACAGTGAGGCCGTATTATTCTTCTTTCAGATAAAAACAATCTCATAGAACACCACCATCAGACAAAGTCACTCTGACACCATGGCAAAGTGAGACAGAACAAGGCTACAGACAAAAACAAGATCACTGGGCAATCCACTCAAACATTCCCTTCTTTCAGCTAATATGAGTGGCTGCTGCTTCTTTGCCAACTACGGCTTTATCCTCCCTCTAGTCTGCCCTCGCTATAGATAAGATGTATTGAGATACCCAATCATAGAACTATCCCTGCTCTCTGACAGCACTCAATCTAGAGCAACCCTGTACTTCCTTTGACTCTCCCCCAAATCACCCACCGAAAGTCCAAATCCTATAATAATTCTAACACCCTCTTTCACACTCCACTGTTCCCCATGGTAGACGGCCTCCCTTGCTTCGAGGAGTAATAAATCCAACTTGTTAGATTATAGATGTGTTCACAGTGGACTTTGGCTGGAGGACACTGACAAGCACATCAATATTTTGAAAGAAGAAGTACGGAGTACTCTTGTTGTTGTTATTAACTGCCATTGAGTTGGCCTCCTGACTCATGGCCACACCATGCACAACAGAACAAAACACTGCCTGGTCCTGCACCACCCCCATGATCGGTTGTGGATCAGAGGGTTTTCATTGGCTGATTTTTGGAAGTAGATAGCCAGGTATTTCTTCCTAGTCTGTCTTAGTCGGAAGCTCTGCTAAAACCTATTCAGCATCATAGCAACACACAAGCCTGTGCTGACAGATGGGTGGTTTCTACGCATGAGGTGAATTGGCTGGGAATCGAACCTAGGTGTCCTGCAGGGAAGGTGAGAATTCTACCACAGAACTAGAACTTCAGACTCTAAGCCTAGACTTGTCCATCTATCTCAACAGGGGGGACTCTCTCAATTGATGGCCTGACCCCATGGCCTCATTCTTGTCAAATTTGAATCACTCTTTGGATGTAAGTGTTGTGTGGCCACTACTGTTGTACAAAGAAGTCCTTGGCAGAGATCAGAATTTTAGAATCCTCTTTAAATGAGAGATCTGAAGGTATCACTCCTTTCTCTTGTTGGCTGCCAGCCAACTCCAAGTCAAAACTGAGGCCTGGGATAGCCACGTGTATAAGCACTCAATAGATTGTCCTCTTATTAGCCATAAATCCTGGTCCAATTTTATGCCCTCCACCCCTTTTCCATTTTCATTTCTTGAATGCTTCTAATTTGTTATTTTATTGTCATTTATGCATGTGTCCATCTTAAACCCTTTCTGCAACAGAGCAGGATATGTATAAATCAAATTTTAAGCATGCTATGGTACCACACAGATCAAATTGACGTGACATTGATACATGGGCTGCAAGCAAATGCCAGCAATTTCATCAGTATGTGGCTGCCGGCCACTCACTGCTTGTCTAGAGCAAAGAAGGCTTCCCTTAGCTCCTGCAAGAAAAGGATGTCCAGTTCTCTGCCCCTGGGGTGGCACTTTTACCCTGGCTAACTAGCCTGCCATGAATTCTCTTCTGTCTGGAAATAACAGACTGTAGGGTTTGCCTCCTCTTCCCCTGGATGACTGTGTTTCCTTGCAAAATAGATTTGCAAAACCAATATATGCAAGACAGCAAGCTAGATCCCGTAAGGGAATGCAGACACTCATGAGAGCATAAAAAATTTTATAATGTTCAGAACTTATCTGTGGCCATTGTCACCAACTGAGCCCAGGCCACCATCTCTCACCAGGATGGTGAAGAGATCTCTCTTCTTATCCTCTTGCCTCCTTCCAAACCACTGTACATGGCTGACTAATCTTCCTCTTGCTGTCCTTCCTTTATATATCTTCTTAAGTAAAAAGACCATACTACAGCAATAAATAGTAAATATCTCATCACCCAATTTCCTTCCTTGGAGGTTACCACTATAGCAGTGTCTTAGTTATCTAGTGCTGCTATAACAGAAATATCACAAGTGGATGGCTTTAACAAACAGAAATTTATTCTCTCGCAGTTTAGGAGGCTAGAAGTCCGTATTCAGGGCACCAGCTCCAGGGGAAGGCTTTTTGTCTCTGTTGGCTCTGGGAGAAGGTCCTTGTCATCAATCTTCCCCTGGTCTAGGAGCTTCTCAGCGCAGGGACCCAGGGTCCAAAGGACGTGCTCCACTCCTGGCTCCTTTTGCTTGGTGGTAGGAGGTCCCTCTCCTCTTTGCTTGCTTCTCTCTTTTATATCTCAAAAGAGATTGACTCAAGATACAACCTACTCCTGTAGATTGTGTCCTGCCTCATTAACATAGCTACCTCTAATCCTGCCTCATTGACATCACAGAGGTTAGAATTTACAACACATAGGATAATTATATCAGATCACAAAATGGAGGACAATCATACAATATGGGGAATCATGGTCTACACAAATTTTGGGGGGATACAATTCAATCCATAACATTTCACCCTTTGGTCCCCTCCAAATTCATGTCCTTGGCACATGTAAAACACTTTCACCCTATCAAATCATCCCAAACTGACTTAAATCAACTCCAAGTTCAAATTCCATCTTGGGGCAAAATTCCTCTTCATCTGTGAAATCTAGAATACAAGTTATCTGCTTCCAAAGTGCAATGGTGGAACAGGCACAAGGGAGATACTTCCATTACAAACGGGAGAAACTGGAGGAAAAGAAGAGACACCCTGAATTTGGACTTTTAGCTTACTTTGACTGTGAGGAAATAAACTTCTCTTCGTTAAAACCATCCACTTGTGGTACTTCTGTTAGAGCAGCACTAGATGACTAAGACAGAATTTGGTACTGAGAGAGTGGGGTGCTGCTCTAATAGATACCTAAAATGTGGAAGTGGTTTTGAAACTGTGAATGGATAGAGGTGTGGCAGTGACAGAGGACCAGCAGCAGCAGAGAACCTCCAGCAGCAGAGAAGCAGCAGCAGCAGAGAACCAACAGCCGCAGAACCGGGAGACCAGTGCAAGGGCATGGCACTGGAGCCGACCCATGGAGCGAGAGGACTGAGTGCCTGTGCGCGGGAGGCTTCCTGGTGGAGTGGGGTGCCTCCGGGCACTTACCCGTGGAGCTGCAGAGCTTTGGAACACTAGCCCCAGCAGGGCAGATGTGGGCGTGAGGTGCGAAGAGCCAAGAGACCAAGAAACCAGAAAACAAGCTGAAGAGACAAGGGACACAAGAAACTGAGCTCCCTCAGTCTCAAAAGGTATGGCCATGACCTCAGGGGTTTCAAAGGGTGGAGCCATAGCCTCTGGTGTTTCTAAGGGTGGAGTTGTCACTCCGATGGAGTAGGAGAATGGTGCGCCTAAAGCCAAGGGAGCAGAGTTGCTGTCCCAGGAGGCCTGGAAGGCGGAGCTGAAGCCCAAGGCTGAAGGGCCTCCACTCAAAATCCAGAGACTGTGGCCAACACCTAGAGTCTGGAGGGGAAGGCTATTGTGTAAATTGTCTCAGAGAACAGAGGATTATTTTCAAAGCCTTGAGGGCTAATGTAATGTGTTCTGCTGACTTGCTTGGTGCCTGTTATCACTTCTTTTCCTCTAGTTTCTCCC
>NW_004443997.1:2401573-2424922 GCF_000243295.1 Trichechus manatus latirostris
GAGAAGCTCCTAGTCTGAGGGAACACTGATGAGAAGGCCAAGAGAGAGAAAGCCTTCCCCTGGAGCTGACACCCTGAATTTGGACTTTTAGCCAACTTTACTGTAAGGAAATAAACTTCTCTTTGTTAAAACCATCCACTTGTGGTATTTCTATTATAGCAGCACTAGATAACTAAGACAGTGGTACTCAGTGATTATTTGTTATTCTTGATTGAATAAGAGCATTCAAAGTGCCTTTATTACATGGGCAAGACTTACTCTGAGGTAATAGCTTTTCTGGAATGCTAGATATATAGAAAGATTTGGCTCACATACAAAGTTATACCTAGTAGGTTATCATAATTTATAACAATTAGGTCACTAGACATTTGGGAGTGTATTGGTGTCTGAAACCATGAAGTAATTTATCCAGCAGGTGTCCTGGAGTGTCTTCTAGGTTCTGGCCATTGTGCGAGAGACAAAACTATAAGGAGAGCCAGAAGTGAGCTAGTCCCTGTCCCCATGATGCTGACATGCCAGAGGAGTTTCAGGATTTTGGGAAATAACCCAGTTCATGCCAGAATTCAGAGAAGTAGGACAGACCCATGGCCTGTACCTTCACAGACTGGCAGTGTTGTAGGATTGCTCTCCCAATCCTCAGAGAATTCAGGTAACATGATGGCATTCTGGTTTTAGGATGTAGCTTCTGGAGATGTCTCTAGAATGCGAGCCATAAGTGAGACCACCTGAAGACTCTAAAAACATGAAGAACCTTTTAAAGTCTAGAAATGTTGAGGAAGTCAAATTACTTTTGAGTTTTGAAATGAACAGGAGAGGGGTACTAAAATTCTAATTCTACTATGGCAGATTTCTACACTTGAAACAAAATAAGAGAAGCACGTCTCCAGGATTGAGACACTACTTTAGAAATGTTGACCGTTCAATAAAAACCAATTGCAATGGCCCAGGAAGCATCAGATCAGGTTTCTGACCTTCTGAGGTTGTGACTGACGGTTGAAAAGACAAGCTAATCTGGATTTCTCAGTTTAAGTTGAAACTTGGAAGAGTTAACAGCTACTTTCTGAAGACTGGGAAAGAGCAGGGATCAATATACACTTTAGCTGGAAAGGGTAATGTAGTGGTGGCCACCAAAAAGATATATCCATGCCTTGGAAACTGTGACTGTGACCTAACTTGGAAAAAGAGTCTTTACAGATGTAATTAAATTAAAGATCTTGAGGTGAGATCATCCTGGATTATCCAAGTGGGCCCTAAATGTAACAAGTGTCCTTATGAGAGAAAAGCAGAGGAGGATTTGGGAGAAATGAGAAGAAGGCAAAGTGAAGGTGGAGGCAGAGATTGGAGTCATAGAGCCAGAATCGAAGGCCACCAGAAGCTGGAAGAGGCCAGGAACGATTCTCCCCTAGAACCTCCAGAGGTAGCGTGGACCTTGCTGACACATTGATTTTGGACTTTTGGCCTCTAGAACCGTGAGAGAATAAAATCTATTATTAAAAAAAAATAATAATAATCCTCTGTTCTCTGAGACCATTTAGGCAATGGCCCTGCCCTCCAGACTCTGGGTGTTGGCCACCCTCTCCGGATTCTGGGTGGAGACTCTGGGCTTCAGCTTCACCTTCCAGGCCCACTGGGACAGCAACTGTGCTCTTTTGGCTTCTGGTAGCCACATTCTCCTAGTCCATCTGAGTGGTAACCCAACCCCCTCGGCTCTGGCAGTCCTCATTCTTCTGTCCTTTGGGCAAAGCAGCTCCGCCCCCTCAGCTTTGGGCAGTGTGGATCCAGACCCATCCCATTAACATTCATGAAAGGCAGTGCCATACTCCAGAATTGAGTTGGTGAAGATCTGACTCTTTGAAACCTAGGAGGCCGTGGCCATATCCTTTGACACCCAACAGGCTGTGGTTCCACCCTTTGAGACCCCAGAGGTTGTGGCCCTACCCTTTGAGACCAAGGCAGCTCTGTTTCCTGTGCTCCTTGTCTCTTCAGCTTCTGCTTCCTGGTTCATTGGCCTCTCAGCCCCTTGGGTCTTCGGCCCCTTGGGCCTCCTGGGCTGGTCTGACCTCTGCCCTGCTTGGGTAAGAGTTACAAAACTCTTTAACTCTACCAGTAAGTGCCCAAAGGCACCCTACTCTGCCAGTAAACCTCAACCAGAAGGCATTTAGCTCTCTTGCTCCATGGGTCAGTCAGCTCCTGTACTGTCTCTCACCGGTCTCCTAGTTTTGCTGCTGCTGTTTCTCTGCTGCTGCCATTTCTCTGCTGCTGCTTCTCACCGTCTGCACCATCTTCAGTGGTACGTCTCTCCTCACTTCCTTCTGAGCCCTTACCAGAATTGTCTTTGACACCCATAACTCCACCAACAGTATCTTCAAAGCAATCTACACTTTTACTATTAGGCACTTTAAAACTCTTTCAGCCTCTACTCATTCACAATTTCAAAACCACTTCCACATTTTGGGTATCTAGTTAGAGCAGCACCCCACTCCCAGTACCAAATTTTGCCTTATTTATCTAGTGCTGCTATAACAGAAATACCACAAGTGGGTGGTTTTAACAAACAGAAAATTATTCTCTCACAGTTTTGGACACTAGAAGTCCGAATTCAGGATGCCAGATCCAGGGGAAAGCTTTTTCTCTCTGTTGGGTCTTGGGGAAGGTCCTTGTCATCCATCTTTCCCTGGTCTAGGAGCTTCTCAGCTCAGGGAACCAAGGTCCAAAGGACACGCTCTGCTCTGGGCCCTTCTTTCTTGGTGGTAGGAAGCCCCTCTCCTCTCTGCTTGCTTCTCTCTTTTATATCTCAAAAGAGGTTGACTCAAGATACAACCTAATCCTGTTGTGTCCTGCCTCATTAAATAACTGACTCTAATCCTGCCTCATTAACATCATAGAGGTTAGGATTTACAACACATAGGATAATCACATCAGATCACAGAATGGAGGGCAACCACACAATACTGGGAATCATGGCCTACCCAAACTGACACACATTTTTTTGGGACACAATTCAATCCATAACAAGCAGTTTAACAAATATCCTTCCAAATGTTCCTACATGCACACAGACACACATACACCGTATAGAATAAAAACACACACTGTTCAAAAATGTATTTCTTTGTTTTCAGTTAACACATTTTGAAGATATCTCCATGTTAGCACATAGCTTCAGTATGGGCCCTTGTTGACTGACATTTAGCTTTTTGCCTTTTTTTTTCCCTACCATAAACAATGCCTTTATGTGGGACAACCCAAAAACCCACTGCCGTTGAGTCGATTCCAACTTATAGCAACCCCATAAGGTTTCCAAGGCTGTAAATCTCTACGGAAGCAGACTGCGACATCCTTCTCCCGTGGAGCCACTAATAGTATCAAACTGCCAACTATTAGGTAGGTAACTATTTCTCCAGGATAGGAGTCATGAGAGTTTTTTTTTTTTAATACTTCATTGTGTTTTCAGTGAAGGTTTACACAGCAGGTTAGTTTCCCATTCAACCATTTTTACACAAGTTGTTCAGTGACATTGGTTACATTCTTCACAATGTGTGAACATTCTCATTATTTCTGTTCTAGTTGTTCCATTTCCAGTAATCTAGTTTCCCCTCTCCCTTACATTCTCATCGTTGTTTTAAAGTAATTGTTGACCATTTGGTCTCATATAGGAGATGTTTTAAAGGGGCAGAGTACTTATGGGTGATATTCATTATTTTTTAAGCCAGTTTGTCAGTTAGCTACAAGGTGACCTCCAGGGTTAGTTTTGGTTCAAGGTTTGAAGAGCATCTCAGGGGAGACCATCAGTCTCAACCAGTCCAGTAGGTCTTTTTTTTAATAGCAATTTAAGGCTCTGTTCCACATTGTTCTCCCATTCTATAAGGGGTCATCTATCGTGGCCCTGATTAGAACAGTTGGAAGTGGTAGCCAGGCACCATCTAGTTCTTCCAATCTCAGGGTAGATCAGGCCATTAGAGCTTTGAAATAAGTGTATCTTCCATTTTCTCTATTAAAAGCTACTTTGAGTTCCAGACCACACCAGGGCATCAACTGGATGAAACTAGAATTCCGAAGCTGAGTTAGAAGAAAATGACAGCAGATCCATCTCTAAGCATGACTTTGGCACCAAAGCAGGGAATGTGCTGACTGGGTGTCTCTGGTCCTTATGCAGCCCGTGGTTACACTTACAAGTTACCATGGATACCTCTATCACAGCCCTTGCAGCTTTTTGCCACATGTAGGTTTGTTATGGATTGAATTGTGTCCCCCAAAAATATGTGTTGTAAATTCTGACCCCTAAAACTGTGGATGTGATCCCATTTGGGAAGAGAGTTTTTCTTGGTTATGTTAATGTGGCCATATCAGCATAGAATGTGTCTTAAGCCAATCACCTTTGACATATAAAAAGCTGATTAGACACAGAAGCAACAAGCAGGAATAGGTGAAAGACAGATGCCACATGGAGATCTTCAAGGAATGCTGAGACGTAGAGACAAGAATCTTCCCCTAGAGCGAACAGAGGGAGTCTTCCCCTAGAGCCTGTGTCCTGAATTCGAACTCTAGCCTCCTAAACTGTGAGACAATAAATTTCAATTTGTTAAAGCCACCCACTTGTGGTATTTCTGTTATAGCACATAAACACATTGCCATCAAGTCAATTTTGACTCATAATGATCTTCTAGGACAGAGTAGAACTGCTCCATAGGTTTTCCAAGGTTGTAATCTTCAGGAAAGCAGACTGGCACATCTTTCTCCTGCAGAGCAGCTAGGGGGTTCGAACCGCCAACCTTTCGGTTAGTAGCTGAACGCCTAACCACTTCACCACCCAGGGACACAATAATCAACCTCTGCCCTAACCTAAGCCCTCCCCTGCCTGTCAGGTTCTTATCCGGAGTCTACATGCAAGCGTCAGGGCTGTTCCCCTAGAGGACCCGCAGTCCAGTCACAAGCGTCCCAGAGACATGTCTGTCCTTACTATGCCTTTAAAATTTTAAATTGGTTGGAAATGTTTAAAAATCAGGATAGATCATACAAAAATCCAGAATCTGTCTTCTGTCTTCTAGGCCTGGCAGTAGGCACTTGGCTGTGGAGCAGCTGCCTCTTCAGGGAGGGGCTATGGCTTTTTAAAAAAATATTCAGCCAGCTGTGCCAATGTATATTATCTACTGGCTCCTGTCACTACAGGTCAGATCTCATGTTACATTACTTTAATTTTACTGTACACATTATCAAATAATTCCTTGTTGTCATGTTTCTATAGGAGCGCTATGGCACAGTGGTTAAGCGCTTGTCTGCTAACCAAAAGGTCAGTGGTTTGAACTCACCAGCTTCTCTGTTGGAGAAAGATGTAGCAATCTGCTTCCAAAAAGATTTGTAGCCTTGGAAACTTTATGGAGCAGTTCTACTCTGTCCTATAGGATCACTATGAGTCAAAATAGACTTGATGGCAAGGGGTTTACAGGTTTTAACAAAAATACCACTGCAACAGCAGTACTTGCAAGCCAAATCAATAAAACTAAAGGTATTTGAATCTCAGGTAAATTACCACTACTATATATTCTTCATTATAACAAAAGCAGTACTAACAACTAAGAAGCAGAAACAGTTGCCCTGGAAAATTGCAGAACTGCTCACAGTGGTGCATTCCACTTGTTACACGTGGAAGCAATGATTGGGCCCTAAGATTGAATGCGGGGTAAGAATAACTTATAGGCATTTGAGTCTCTTGAAAAGTACCACTGCAATGCATTATTCCTTATTGCAAAGGCATTATTTACTGTTTAGAAGCTAGAAAAGCAGGGATCCAGTAACAGCTGGAAGCAGCGAATGGCATCCAGGAGAAAATGGTCACTATGACTGAATGAAGACTAAGAATAGCTTATTCTCATGATAAGTACATTCTCACGAAACCATAGTAATCGGGAAACATAGTGCGGAGGCTTATCACACAGAAATAAAGGCAAACCTGTCTAAAGTTCAGAAAATTCACACATGCAGGAGCAGGGATGGATTACTCAATAAGCAAGGTATGCAGGGGCTTAACTGTGCTTACTTACTAATCTGTAGCACACAATTTCACCTGGTTTTCACCATAGCAAAGGTATGGTGAAACCCATGTGAAGTTGTTCACTACAGATTAGTAAGTAAACACGATTAAGCCCATGTGTACCTCAACTGGTAAATCCATCCCTGTCCAGGGGTATCACCTAAAACAATGCTCAATCTACACAAAAATGAGGCTCCAATTCAGGGTCCTTGAGTTTCAAGCATTTCAAAAGGCACCTTCTTTGAGGCTAAATGTGTTAAAATCCAGCTCCCTCCTTCCCAAAGAACTCCAGAGACATAAAAAGTGGATGCGATACTGTTTGTCCAGTGGGTCACAAAAGTTCCCTCCTGCCTCTTCCCAGTTAGTCACCCCTGCCCCTAGTTTGGAGCCCTGGTGGCGTACTGGTGAAGAGCTCAGCTGCTAACCAAAAGGTCAGCAGTTCAAATCCACCAGCCGCTCCTAGAAAACCCTATAGGGTACTTCTACTCTGTCCTATAGGTCACTATGAATTGGAATTGACTCGATGGCAATGGGTTTTGGCCCCTAGTTCAGAGGCTGCAAAGGGGAAAGCAAGTACCTGGCCAGTCCAGAGGAGCAGAGGTCATAGCTTCTAGCATCTCATATCTGAGGCTCCAGATTGGCCCATGGGCACAGAAACTTCCCATACAAGTCCCAGCACAATTTTTTAGAGTACTTTTCTAGTGTGGAAAAAAAAAAAGATACCAATATATACTCCTAAAACTTAACTGTCCACCTTTACTGGCCCAGAAAAAGCTGTTTTGCTGCAATAGGAGCAAAGGAGCAACTAACTGATAACAGCAGTAGCTTCTTCATCTGAAACAGGTACGTGCAGTTCATACGCTGCAGCTGAAGTGAAGAAACAACCAACAAGGCAGCTCCTGGTGGAAAATAGCCCCTCTTACTGGACAATACCAATCACAGGGAAAGAATATCGTGTTTGGTAAAGCAGAGTGTCTTAGGCTGGGTTCTCTAGAGAAGCAAAATAAGTGAAGCATACATATATATATACAGAGAGAGAGATTTATACCAAGGAAATGTCTCACATGTGTGTAGAGGCTGGAAAGTCCCAGGTCTGTGGCTCAGGCTGGAGACTTCTCCTGACTCATGGAGTTGCAGAGAACCCAAGATCAGCATGTCAGACAGCAGGCCTCTGGCTCTCAGAGTACGGAGGCTGACGAATCCCAAGATGGGCAGGTAAGCTGCTAGCTCAAGTCCCAAGAACCAGAGGTCAGGATGAGGAGCCAGTTGCAGGATCCAGAGCAAGCAAAAGCCAGCAAGCTTTGCCAGAAAGTCCACATATATTGGATGCAGGCTATAACCCCAAGGAAACTCCCTTTCAACTGATTGGCTGCTCATAGCAGATCTCATCATGGAGGTGATTACATTATATCAGATCTCATTATGGAGGTGATTACATCATTACACAGTTGCCAAACAACATCATAACTACCAAACCACTGATAATCACGGCCTAGTCAAGTTGACATACAACCTTAACTATCACACAGAGCGTCAGTAAAAACAAGGGAAACCCTCAATGAGATGATCTGACAAAATAGCCACAATGATGGACTCAAATATACCAATGATCTTGAAGATGGCACAGGACTGGGCAACATTTCATTCTGTTGTACACTAGGTTGTCATGAATCAGAGACGACGCCACGGCTACTAACAATAACAACAACTGGACAATAACAAATTCTAATCATTCCAACTGCCATTGATAACTCCCCAAAGCCTCATTGGCAGTGCTTATGATTGTAATGTAGGTGGGTTGGAGAGAGCCTATTTTTCTAAGCTTACAGGAAAAGAAAGAACTGGCAAACTGAATGGTTTTTAGAGAAACAGAGTCTCAAACTTTAAAACATGCTCTCTACCCATCAACATTTGCACTAGCTTCCCCTCCTTCAGCAGGAAATGTCCCCTCCTATATACAAGATTGGCAAGGCAGCCAGTGTCTTTTGCAAGGCAGACCAGCAGTATGTGGGCAGAGTGGGAATAAAACCTTCAGTAGGGTGGCTACCTTTGTGACAAAACTATTAAATGTCCCTGTACATCCTTAAATTGTTGTTGTTGTTAGGTGCCTCTAGTTGGCCCTGGACTCACGGTGAACCCATGCACAATGAAACAAAATGCTGCTCGGTCCTGCACCGTTGGTTGCAGATTGAATCGTTGTGATTCACAGGGTTTTCAGAAGTAGATTGCCAGGGCTTTCTTCCTAGTCTGTCTTAGTCTAGAAGCTCTGCTGAAACCTGTTCAGCATCATAGCAACAAACAAGCAAACAAACAAATGGCAGCTCTTGAAGTGCATTGGCCAGGAATCGAACCTATGTCTCCCACATGGAAAGTGAGAATTCTGCCCCTGAATCACCAATGTCCCCTGCATCCTTAAATATTTGAATACCTGTTACTATAGATTCTTTGACTGTGTGATTCCAAAGAGCTGTGAATGTGACATCAAAGCCAAATCTCTTCTCTACTTCTAAATGGCAGTTCCTTAGAAGAACCTAATAAATTTAGAAACAATCCTCATCACAGTATCCTAAGCACAGTCTCTGCTTTGAAAAATGCAGACAGTATAAAAGATGCTGATTATTCAAAACTCTCCTAAGGTTCTGCTCTGTCTCCAGACTGGAAAGCCAGGAGCATAGCTTGGAATTCTCACCTGCTTGGGTCACTCATCTCAACTGTGGAAAATCCAGATAAACAAGATCTGCTGTATTCCCAGCCCAGGGATTGAAACCAGTTCTTCACTAACTGGTTATGGGACCTTGGTTAAACGACTTAACCACACAGAGCCTCGTACATTTGGCTATTGCTTACCTCACGAAATTTTGAGGATGAATTGATGCAGCATAATTTCAGCATAATTTGATTCCAACTCATGGAGATCCCATATGTGTCAGAGTAGAACTGTGCTCCATAGGGTTTTCAGTGGCTGATTTTTTGGAAGCAGATCACCAGGTCTTTCTTCCGAGGTGCCTCTGGGTGGACTCAAACCTCCAATCTTTTGGTTAGCAGCTAAGGCATTAACACATTAGCTGTTTGTACCACCCAGGGACTCCAGCTGTTGCTTGGGCATTAATTTCTTCTGAGATTTCTCTACTGCCACTAGGGGACAAAATTTACTTAAGATTTAAGAACAAGTATGACACCGACCCTGTGACTCAACTTCCAATTTTCAAAGCATTTCTGCAAACAGTGTGGATGCTGGTGGCAGGAATGCATATAGCCTTCATGGGCCCTAGGCACTTTTGCCTTCGTGGGTCCCTTCTTCCATACAAAAATATTAAAATTGAGCAGTTGAGAGTTTGATTCTTCATCTGTTGAAATGGTGACAGATATACAGTTACATCCGTAACTGTTTAATGGGTACAGGGTTTTATTTTGGCGTGATGAAAATGTTCTGGAACTAGATAGAGGTGGTGGTTGCACAATACTGTGAATGAACTGAGTGCCACTAAATTGTTCACTTTAAAATAATTGATTTTATGTTATAGGGGAACATTGAACACGAGTTAGATTTGGGGTTCAAACAGGATGAAGAAGGCAACCAGGAGGAGAGTTTGGTGCTGGAGACAAAGAAATGCATCTTAAATGCCCTGGAAAAACACAAAAAGACGACTGACCGTCAACAAGGTCATACCAGGCCTTCCAGTTAGACCCAGAGAATCCCAGTTGTGGTCCCAAGGATTCTAGGAGCTTAAATCCCGCCCCACCCCCATCCCCAACCACTACCCATAGGATAGTGTGCTAACTTCTAGAAGAGTTGTATGTGTATAAAGAGATTTGGGGGCAGATGGCCACTAGGGCCCAACTGCTTAGAAGGAGGTGATTGGTCTTGAGGTGGCCTTAGAGCGTTCTGAGGCAGAGGCTGGGCTGAGGTTCTTAGATGTGGAGGCTGGGCTGAGCCTCAGTCTATGGAATCTGAATCTTTCCTTCTTCCTGGCCTGGAATCATGTGGTTGCAAAGTGACTTTTAGGATTGTGCAAGAAATTTGGTAAGTAGCAATGCTACAAGATGAGAGACTCAGACAAGATTCCATTTCACAAGAATTGACTATTGCTGCCATGACGTTATGGCTTGATCTGGGTGGGTACATTCCAGTTTGCAGGTGTTGGAAAACCTTCCTGATTGCCACCGACATTGTATTCTACTGGCACCTCTGTCACTCTTCTGCTTTATTTTTCTTCATAAGCCTCATCACTATCTGACATTGCATCATGTATATTATCTGCTTATTATTTATATCTCCCACTAGAATGAAATTCCATAACAAAGGTAAAAAATATTTACTGAATAAATGCCTAGATCTTCCAAGTCTCCAAGGTACTGGCTCAAGGGACAGGATCCAGCCACCACAGTAATTAATATCAAGCTCAATTCTCTGTTTAGGTCTAAATAGCCTGGCCTACTTGAAATTTTGACTTATTAGCATATATAATTTGAAATAAGTAGACTAAGTAGAGGTTATTTAGATTAGAATTTTATGAATTGTTGATTGTGAGAACCAAAAACCAACTTTAAGCACATTTGAATAACCCAAAAATAGCTATCTAATTCTAATTCTATGAATTACTTTCTGTTTTTTGACTATACTCATCACTCTTTAAAAACAGTAGTTTTACAATCCGTTACATGCTTTACCAGCTGCCTGTACTTTTCCTTCTAACACTCATCACAGTTTGCCATTTTCTATTTATTACAATTTTCAAATTACCACTTGTCTATCTCTCTTCCCCTCCCCTGCCACTGTAAGCTGCCAGAAGAAGCAGAAAACAGAAACCATACCTCTATTTGCTCTCCGTTAAATCCCTAGAGTCTACGACAATGTGTGGACACAGCAGGTGCTAAACAAATGTGTTGAAGAAATTATTCAAAGCAGTTTGGAGGCCATTGGAATGTGCAGAATTGAGTAATCCTAAACTGGAGTTCCCACCACCCGTCTGTCAGTTTGTCATACTGTGGTGGCTTACATGTTGCTATGATGCTGGAAGCTATGCCACAGGGATTTCAAGCATCAGCAGGGTCACCTGTAGTGGACAGGTTTCAGTGGAGCTTCCAGACTAAGACAGAAGAGGAAGAAAAGCTGGAAATTAATCAACAAAAATCCTATGGATCACAACACAATACTGTCCAATATAGTGCTGAAACATAAGCCCTCTAGTTTGGAAGTCATTCAAAACACACAGCGGCTGTAACAATGAACTCAAGCATACCAATGATTATGAAGATGGCGCAGGATTGGGCAACATTTCATTCAGCTGTACACAGGGACACCATGAGTCGGAGCCAACTGGACAGCAGCTAACAACAACAAACGGGAGTTCAAGTGCTGGAAAGGGCAATGCTGCCCCTCCTCTTATAAAGCATCAAGCTCTTCGAGTGTCAGTCAACTGAACACGAGGAATCTGTCCCATTTCCCTTTGCTGCTATCCTTCCTAACACTCCTTTCTCAAGATCCCCACATCTACCCTACCTCACCGGAGATGGCCCCTGAGGGCATGGGAAGGGAAGGAGTACAGAAGCCAACCTCAGAGGACCCTGTAGGATTGAGGGGGCTTCCCTGGACCTCCCCTCTGCTGCAGTCACTTAAGAAGGAGCCCATCAGCCTAATCCTTATCAACTTCACATTACAAAAAAAAAAAAAAAAAAGATCCATTGCCATCAAGTCTATTCCGACACACAGCAACCCTGTAGGACAGAGTAGAACTGCCCCATAGGATTTACAAGAATCAGCTGGTGGATTCGAACTGCCGACCTTTTGGTTAGCAGCCGAGCTCTTAACCACTGTGCCACCAGGGCTCCCAACCCCACATTACAGTGGTTCAAACCAGCTCCCTATGAGGTAAGGGCCTTTGCCACAGGGTCTCAGCCACTCCCATCACTTCTCTCCCTCCCTTCTGGGTCCTTCAAAGAGACCCATCTCAGCCACACTCACCAGATAGGGCGCCATTCTGGAGCACATCATGCCACCTTCACCCTTCCAAAGTGGTAGAGAGAACACGGGCTTGGGAGTCAGATTTGACGCCAGTTACCTCAGTTAGATCACAGATCTGCTACTTACTAGCAGTTGACCTAAGGTTCTCAACAACATATCAGTGTGAAGCACACCAAAACCTGCTGTTGTCCAGTTGATTCTAACTCATACTGACACTATATAGGACAGAGCAGAACTGCCCCATAGGGTTTCCAAGGCTGTAAATCTTTAAGGAAGCAGACTGCCACATCTTTCTCCCAGTGAAGCACACAGGAAGTGCTTAGTAAGTGGGGACTGATATCTTTGTTGTCACCACTGTCATTACTACAGGGCTCCTGTCTCTCGACGTTGCCCATGCCCATTCTCCTTCATTCCCTTCTTGCAGCCACACCAGACACCTCCGGTCAGAAGTAGTTGATCCTTTTTATTTGTGGATTCCATATTTGAAAATTCACCTACTTGCTAAATTTAAGTAACCCCAAAATCAATACTCACGGTGCTTTCGTGGCCATTCGGAACACGTGCATGTGCAGAAAGGTGAAAAATTTGAGTCGCTTTATGCACAAATTTCCAGCTGAAGTCAAATAAGGTGACCCATCTTCAGTTTTATAGAGAAGTGGCCCCAAATAGCCGAAGCAATTCTGATGAAGAGAACAAAGTAGGAGGACTCACACGTCCTGATTCCAAAAGTGAGAGAGCTCTGAACAATAGAAGATGGATGCTAATCCACAAAGGACTCTGGGGAAGAACCAGAGTACCTGACTGAGTAGTGACCTGGGCCAAGAAAAAAAAAACCAAACATTTGACTTCATGGTCATGTCAGCTGGAACCCATTAACTAGTACAAAAACAACCCCATCCATCATAGGTTAACATGTTTTTCCTGGTCCTCCTGCATGTATCCTTGCATGTAAGCATTGGGTGTATAAACACACACCACACACCGCGCAACGCGGACCTCTGCCTGGGTGACTCAGCACATCCCTGTCCGTTGCGAGAATCTTGGCATCAACCTCTGTATGTAACTTCCCTAATAAAGCCTTGTCTAATCAGCCAGGCTTTTTCTGCCTCTTTTTTTGGAATCCAGCCTGTGACCCTTCCTTGTAGCTACTCCTGCTGCTTGGCCAGTGGGGTGTGACAAAAACATACTTTACAGCTACAGTAATCAGAACAGTCTGGTACTGGTATCACAATGGACACACAGACCAATGCAATAGAACTGAAAGTCCAGAAATGAACCCATATATTTATGGTCAACTGATTTTAGAAAAGTGTGCTAAGTCCATTCAATGCAGATGGAAAAGTCTCTTTCATAAAGTGCTGGGAAAATTGGATTTCCACATGCAAAAGAATGAATCAAGATTCATGCCTCACCCCATACACAAAAACCAATTTAAAGTGGATCAAGGCCCTAAATGTGAAAACTAAAACCATAAAATTCTTAGAAGAAAACATAGGGATGTGGCTGTGGGGCCTAGTTTTTTTAAAATAATATTTTGTTGTGTTTTCAGTGAAGGTTTACACAGAAGGTTAGGCTCCCATTCAACCATTTCTACAAAGGCTGTTTAGCAACATTGGTTACATCACTATGTGTGAACATTCTCATTATTTCCATTCTGGTCGTTCCATTTCCATTAATCTAGTTTCCTTGCCCCCTTACATTGTCATGTTTGTTTCAAAGTAATTATTGGCCATTTGGTCTCATAGAGGTCATTTTCTAAAGGAGCACACTACAATACTTATGAGAGATATTCATTACTTTTTTAGCCAATTTGTTATTTAGCTACAAGGTGACCTCAGGGGTTCGTTTCTGTTCAAGGTTTGAAGAGTGTCTCAAGGTGATAGTCTTGGGGAATCCTTCAGTCTCAACCCAGTCTGGTTTTTTTTTTTTTTTTTTAGGAATTTGAGGTTCTGTTCCACATTTTTCTGCCATTCTATCAGGATTCATCTATTATGGCCCTGCTTAGAATGGTCGGTAGTGGTAGCCGAGCACCATCAAGTTCTTCTGATCACAGTGTAGATGAGGTCATGGTTCCTGTAGACTGTTTGTCCTGTAGACTAGCTTCTTCTTTGAGTCTTTGGTTTTTTTCTTTCTCTTTTGCTCCAGACAAGTAGAGACCAACAGCTGTATCTTAGATGGCTGCTCGCAAGCTTTTAAGACCCCAGACACTACTCACCAAATTGGAATGTAGAACATAACTTTATGAACTATATTATGCCTATTGACCAACATATCCCACGTGGTTATGATCCTAATTTATGGATCCAAATCCATAAATCCAATCCCATGAGGTGTTTCATTATGTCTAAGAACTATCTGTAACTGTGCCCCCATGTGCTTTATTATATATATATGTGTGCATACAGACACAAACATGCATATGCATATACCTATACACACAC
Organism: Trichechus manatus latirostris; assembly: GCF_000243295.1. Classification (NCBI taxonomy): domain Eukaryota; kingdom Metazoa; phylum Chordata; class Mammalia; order Sirenia; family Trichechidae; genus Trichechus; species Trichechus manatus. The sequence continues at coordinate 2,416,011 of NW_004443997.1, forward strand.
ACATATATATTTATACACATATATGAGGAGCCCTGGTGATACAGTGGTTAAGAGTTTGGCTGTTAACCAAAAGGTCAGCAGGTCGAATCCACCAGCTGCTCCTTGGAAACCCTATGGGACAGTTCTACTCTGTCCTGTGGGGTCGCTGTGAGTCAGAATCGACTCGACGGCAACAGGTTTGGTTTGTTTTTTTATACACATATATGAAGGGGCCCTGTGGCTCAGTGGTTAAAGTGCTCAGCTGCTAACCAAAAGATCAGCAGTTTGAACTCACCGGCCACTCTGTGGGAGAAAGATGTTGCAGTCTGCTTCTGTAAAGATTTACGGAAAAATCTTTGGAAACCCTATGTAGTAGTCAGTTCTACTCTGCCCTATAGGGTTGCTATGAGTTGAAATCAACTTGATGACAATGGGTTTGGTTTTATGGTAAACACATATATACCTACACAGATATGTATATGCCCATACATACTTTTTGGTTGCTTTTGCTGTTGTTTCAAAATCATGTATGTCATAGCAATTACCAACAGGTCTTTTTTCTTGTGTACTTTTTCAATGACATTGTTTATCTTTGTCAAGCTGTGTATTTACACTTCACCTCCAATTGGTGTTACCTTTCCCATCACCAAAAATAACAAGTGCCTCCTATCTAGACAGTGAATTCCCTGCCCCAATTCCTGGTAACCACTAATGAACATTAGTTTTTGTGTATTTACTTGTTCATGTAATTTCATAAAAGTGAGAACATACAATATTTGTTTTTTTGTGATTGACTTATTTCACTCAACATAATGCCCTCCAGGTCCATCCAAGATGTTTTGGAAACTCATTTTTCCTTATAGTTTAGTATACCATTGTATGTATGGGGGCCTAGTTTTTAACAATGGATTATCAGATTTTATAACAAAAGCATGAGCAGCAAAAGACAAAATAAATGAGACCTCATAAAAATTAAATACTTTTGTTCATCAAAGGGCTTTATCAAAAAAGGAAAGAGACAACCTACAGATTGGGAGAAAATCTTTAGGAACCATATATCTGACAAGGGTCTAATGTCCAAAAGATACAAAACTGCTACAACTTAACAGCAAAAAGACAAACAACCCGATCAAAAACTGGGCAAAGGACTTAAACAGACATTTCACCAAGGAGGACATTAAAATGGCTAACAAGCAAGTGAAAAAATGCTCAACATCATTAGCCATTAGAGAGACACAAATCAAAACCACAGTGAGATATCACTTCACTCCCACTAGGATTGCTAAGATAAAAAACAAACAAAAAAGAAAATAACAAATGTTGGCGAGGATGTGGAGAAATTAGAACACTTGTCCATTGATGTTGGGAACGTAAAATGGTACAGTTACTGTAGAAAACAGTTCGGCAGTTCATCAAAAAGTTAAGCATATGACCCAGCAATTTCACTCCTAGGTATATATTCAAGAGACCTGAAAGCAGCAAGGCAACCAGACATATGTACACCCATGTTCATTGCAGCACTATTCACAATAGCCAAAAGATGAAAACAATCTAAATGCCCACCAACAGATGAATGGATAAACAAAATGTGGTACACACATACAAAGGAATACTACTCAGCCATAAAGCAAAATTAAGTCCTGATACATGTTACAGCATGAAGGAACCTTGAAAACCCTATGCTAAAGTGAAATACGTCAATCAGAAAAGGACAAATATTGTATGATCTCACTTATATGAAATAACAAGAATAGACAAATGTATAGGTACTGAAATTTATTAGTGGTTACCACAGGCAGGAGGAGGAGGAAAGGGGCAGCCATTGTTTAGGAAGCATTGATTTTTATGACAATGGGAAATTTAGCAATGATTATGGGTGATTGCACATAATTAATATAGTTGATATCACTAAATTGTACACCTGAAAAATGTTGAATTAGCAAATGTGGTATATATATTTTCACAACAACAACAAAAATACCCGGAAGAAGATTATTATTTTTCAAAGAAATTTTTACTGAACTTCAAACAATGCTGTAAATCATTTGGAATTAGTTATCCATTTGCACTGTATTCATAATATTTTTAAATGCCATCTCTCCGACAATTTTTTTACTTTATTTGTTGTTGTTAACAATATACACAGAACATATACCAATTCAATAATTTCTACATGTACTATTCAGTAACATAGATTACATTTTTCAAGTTATGCAACCATTCTCAACCTCCTTTTTCAAATGTTCCTCCTCCATTAACATAAACTCATTGCCCTCTAAGTTTCCTCTGTAATCTTTCGAGTTGCTGTTGTCAATTTGATCCCATATAGATAGTTCTTAAAAGAGCACGGTGCTCAAGGCAGACATTTTTTACTAGTTAAGCTAAACCATTGTTTGGCTTTAAGAACACTTCAGGGGATATTTTTGGTTTAAGGTTTAAAGATTATCACAGGGCAATAGTTTCAGGGGTTCATCCAGCCTCAATGGTTCCAGAAAAATTCTGGATTCCATGAGAATTTGAAATTCTATTCCACATCTCCCCCCTTTTGATCAGGATTATTCTATAGAATCTTTGACCAAAAAGTTCAGTAATGGTAACCAGGCACCATTCAGTTGTTCATGGAGGCAATTAGCCACAGTACATTTCTTCCTCCAGATTCTTCTTCTTCCTCTGTTGCTCCAGGCAATAGAGACTGATTGTTGTACCTTGAAATGCCCACTTGCAAGTTTTAAGACACCAGGCACTACGCAGCAAACTAGGAAGTAGAACAGATGCACTAAACAAAATATTAGGCCAATTAACTGGGATGTCCCATGAAACCATGACTCTAAAGCTCCAAACCAAAAAACCAAACCCATGATGTGTTTGGTGGTACATAAACAGCCTCAGCAGCTGCTCCTTTTTGTTGCTGTTTTATATATTTGCCAATTCAACATAACACTTGCCAATTGGACTTTTTACAGGTGCACAATTTGTTGACATCAATTAATCAACTGTGTAACAATTACCCTTAATCAATATGATTTTCCCCCTCCATAAACCAAAACTCAGTGCACCATAAGCAATAACCCCTTCTCTCCCCATCTCTCCTGTGCCTAGTAACCACTAATAAACTTTAGCCTCTATATATTTGACTGTTCTTGTCTTTTTATATAAGTGAGGTCATACAATATTTGTCCTTTTGTGATTAACTTATTTCATTGAACATAATGTCTTCAAACTCCATCCATGTGTAGCATATATCAAGACTTCATTTCTCTTTCTGGCTGAGTAGTATTCCATTGTATGTATGCACCACGTTTTGTTTATCCATTCATCTGTTGATGGGCATTTAGGTTGTTTATACCTTTTGACTATTGTGAATAGTGCTATAAAGAAAATTGGTGTGTATATGTCTGTTTGCAGCAATGCTTTCAAGTACCTTGGGTGTATTCCTACCAGTGGAATTGCTGGGTTATATGGTAGTTCTATTTTTAGTTTTTTGAGGAACTGCCACACTGTTATACACAATGGCTGTACCATTTTGCGTTCCCACCAGCAACGGATAAGGTTCCAATTTCCCCACATCCTTGCCAACATTTGTTATTTTCTGTTTTTTTGTTTTTTGTCTTAGCCATCCTAGCGAGAGTGAAATGGTATCTCATTGTGGTTTTGATCTGGGTCTCTCTAATGGCTAATGATGTTGGGCGTCTTTTCACTTGTTTGATGGTCATTTGAATGTCCTCTTTGGTGAAATGTCTATTCAAGTCCTTTGCCTATTTTATGATTGGGTTATGTGTCTTTGTTGTAAAGTTTTCAAAGTTGTATATTTATTCTGGTTATTAGATTCTTATCAGATGTATGGTATCCAAAGATATTCTTCCAGAGGGTAGCTTGTCCTTTCACTTTTTTTGTAAATCCTCTGATGAACAAAAGCTTTTAATTTTTATAAAGTGCCATTTACTTGTCTTTTGTTGTTCATGCTTTTGATATTATATTAGATAATCTATTGTTAAAAGCTGGGCCTGACAGCCTTGCCCCTGCGTTTTAAAGTTTTACTTTTCACATTTAAGTCATTAATCCATTTTGAATTTATTTTGGTGTATGGTGTGAGGAATAGATCCTGTTTCATTTTTTCTGCATGTGAAAATTCAGTTTCCCCAGCACCATTTGTTAAAGAATTGGATGGACTTAGCACCCTTATTGAAAATCAGTTGACTATAGATGTATGGGTTTATTTCTGGACTCTCAATTCTGTTCCATTGGTCTATGTGTCTATTTGTTATACCAGTACCAGGTTGTTTTGATTACTGTAGCTGTATAATATGTTTTAAAATCAGGAAGTGTGAGTCCCCCTACTTTGTTCTTCCCTTCAACATTGTTTTAGCTATTCCAAGCCTCTTGCCATTCCATGTAAAGTTGTGGATTGTTTTTTCCATTTCTGTAAAGAAGGCTATTGGAATTTTGATCAGGATTGCATTGAATCTATAGATTGCTTTGGGTAGTACTGCTATCTTAACAATATTAAATCTTCCAATCTCTGAACAGGGAACATCTTTACATTTATTTAAATCTTCTTTAATCTCTTTCAGCAGTGTTTTATAATTTTCATTGTATACTTTTTTCACATCCCTGGTTAAATTTATTCCTAGATATTTTATTCTCGTACATGCAGTTGTAAAAGGAATTGTTTCCTTAATTTCCCTTTCAGATTTTTCATTGCTGGTATACAGAAACCCAACTGATTTTTGTTTGTTGATCTATACCCTGCAAGTTTTCTAAATTTCTCTATTAGCTTTAGAAGCTTTCTTATGGATTCTTTGGGATTTTCTATACATAGGATCATGTCATCCACAAATAGAGATAATTTTCTATTCTATTTTGTTTTTCTTGTGTTATTGCTTGGCTAGGACTTCTGATACAATACTGAATAGAAGTGGTAAGAGCAGGTACCCTAGTCTTGCTCCTGATATCAAGGAAAAAGCTCTCAATCTTTTCTTCATTAAGTATAATGTTGACTGTTGGTTTTTCATATATGTCCTTAATCTTACTGAGGCACTTCCTTTCTACGTCAATCTTGTTGAGCATTTTCATCAAGAAAGAGTGTTAGATTTTATCAAATGCTTTTTCTGCACCCATATAGACGAACGTGTGGTTCTTTCCTTTGTTCTACTGATGTAGTGTATTACACTGACTGATTTTCTAATGTTGAAGCATCCTTGTATTTCTTTAATAAACCCCACTTGGCCATGGTGTATGACTCTTTTAATATGGTGTAAGATTCTGTTTACTAGTATTTTTGTTGAGGATTTTTGCATAAATATTCTTAAGGGAGATTGACCTGTAGTTTTCTTTTCTTGCCATGTCTCTGTCTTGTTTTGATATCAGGGTAATGTTTCCTTCATAGAATACATTAGGGAGTATTAAAAAGGATTGGTGTCAATTCTTCTCTAAATGTTTGGTAGAATTCTTCAGTGAAGCCATCTGGTCCAGGACTTTTTTGGCGGACAGGTTTTTGATCACTGATTTGATCTCTTCACTTGTTATGGATCTGTTGAGATTCTATTTCATTTAGGGTCAGTTTGAGTAGGTTTGGGGCTTCTAAGAATTTGTCCATTTCACCTAGTTTATCTAGTTTGTTCCCATACAGTTGTTCGTAATATTCTGTCACATTCTCTTTATTTCTATGAGGTCAGTTATAAATGTCTCCTTTTTAATTTCTTATTTTGGTTATTTGCATCTTTTATTGTCAGTCTAGCTAAAGGTTTTCCAATTTTATAGATCTTTTCAAAGAACCAACATCTAGTTTTGTTGATTGTATCTATTGTTTTTTATTTCATTTATTTCTGCTCTGATCTTTGTTATTTCCTCCTTTTCTGCAAGTTTAGGCTTATTTTGCTCTTCCCTTTCTAGTTCCTAAAGTTGTAGAGTTAGGCTGTCAATTTGAGATCTTTCTTCTTTTGTCATGTCGGCATTTATTGCTTATAAGTTTTCCTCTAAGTACTGCCTTCACTGCATCCAATAAGTTTTGGTATGTTGTGCTTACATTTTCATTTGACTCTAAGAAATTTGGGAATTTAAAAAATTTCTTCTTTGACCCATTAATAGTTTAATAGTGTGTTGTCTAATTTCCATAAGTTTGTGTTCTCCAGTTTTTTTTTTTCTGTTATTGGTTTCTAGTTTCACTTCATTGTGGCCAGAGAAAATATTTTGTATGATTTTAATCTTTTTAAATTTATCGAGACTTGTTCTGTGACCTAATATGTGGCCTATCCTGGAGAATGATCCATGTGAATTAGAGCAGAATGTATATTGTGCTGTTGTTTAGTGAAGTGTTCTATATCTATCTGTTAAGCCTAGTTGGTTTATAGTGTCACTGAGGTCCTCTGTTTCCTTGTTCAACTTCTTTCTAGATGTTTTGTCCAATATTGAAAGTGGTGTATTGAAGTCTACAACTATTATTGTAGTGCTATTTCTCCCTTCAGTTCTATCAGTGTTTGCTTTATATATTCAGGTACTCTCATGTTGGATGCATATATACTTATGATTATTAAATCTTCTTGATGAATAGATCCTTTTATCACTACATAATCTCTATTTTTATGTCTTCTAACAGATTTTGTCTTAAAGTCTACTTTGATTGATATTAAGATTGACACCTCAGCTCTTTTGTATATTATTTGCATAGAATATTTTTCTCCATCCTTTCACTTTCAACCTACTCATGTCATTGGGTCTAAGGTTGTCTTCTGTAAACAGTATATAGTTGGATCATGATTTTTTATTTTTAATCCATTCTGTCACTTTTTTTTGGAGCATTTAGTCTATTTACATTTACTGTAGTTACTTATAAGAAAGGATTTAGATCTGCCACTCTATTATTAGTTTTTGGTGTATCTTAAGCCTTTTTTGTCTTTTTCCTTAATAGTGCCTGCTTTTGTGTTATTTTTATTTTTTATTGTTGTGCTTTATGTGAAATTAAAATTCAAGATAGTATCTCATACAAAAATTTATAAATACATTGTTATGTGACCCTAGTTGCTCTCCCTATACTATGAAAGCACATTCCTCCTTTCCATCCCTGATTTCCCATGTCCATTCAACCAGCTCCTGACTCCCTCTGCCTTCTCATCTTGCCTCTGCACAGGAGCTGCCCATTTAGTCTCATGCATCTACTTGAGCTGAGAAGCATACTCTTTGTGAGTATCATTTTATGTCCCATAGTTGAGTCTAATTTTTGTCTGAAGAGTTGGCCTTGGGAATGGTTTTTGTTTTGGGCTAACAGAGAGTCCAGGGGCCATGTCTTCTGGGGTCCCTCCAGGCTCAGTCAAACCATTAAGTCTGGTCTTTTTACGAGAATTTAAGTTCTGCACCCCACTTTTCTCCTGCTCCAACAGGGACTCTCTGTTGTGTTCCCTGTCAGGGTAGTCATTGGTTGTAGCCAGGCACCATCTAGTTCTTCTGGTCTCAGGCTGATGAAATCTCTAGTTTATGTGGCCCTTTCTCTCTCTTGGGCTAATACTTTCCTTGTGTCTTTGGTGTTTTCCATTCTCCTTTGCTCCAGTTGGGTTGGGACTAATTGATGCATCTTAGATGGCCCCTCACTAGCTTTTAAGGCCCCAGATGCCATTCACCAAAGTGGGATGCAGAACATTTTCTTAATAAACTTTGTTATGCCACTTGACCTACAGGAGCCCTGAAAGTATGGTCTCCAGACCCCCGCCCCTGCTACTCTATCCCTCGAAGTATTTGGTTGTATTCAGGAAACTTCTTAGCTTTGGTTTAGTCCAGATGTGCTGACTTCCCCTGCAGTGTGTAGTGTGCATTGTCCTTCCCTTCACCTAAGATAATTCTTGTCTACTATCTAGTTAGTGAATACCCCTCTCCATCCCTCCCCATCCTAGTAACCATCAAATAATGTTTTTTCTGTTTTTAAACCTTTTCTTGAGTTCTTATAATAGTGGTCTTATACAATATTTGTCCTTTTGCGACTGACTAAATTCACTCAAGCATAACACCTTCCAGATTCCTCCATGTTATATTTCACGGATTCATTGTTGTTCTTTATCATTGCGTAGTATTCCATTGTGCAAATATACTATAATTTGTTTATCCATTCGTCCCTTGATTGCCACCTAGATTGTTTCCATCTATTTTGCTATCGTGAACAGTGTTGCAATGAACATGGGTGTGCATATATCTATTCGTGTGATGGCTCTTATTTCTCTAGGATTTATTCCAAGGAGTGGAATTGCTGGATTGTATGCTACCTCTATTTCTTGGTTTTTAAGGAGGCGCCAAATCGATTTCCAAAGTGGTTGTACCATTTTACATTCCCACCAACAATGTGTAAGTGTTCCAGTCTCTCCACAACCTCTCCAACATGTATTATTTTGTGTTTTATGGATTAATGCTAGCCTTGTTGGGGTGAGATGGTATCTCATTGTAGTTTTGATTTGCATTTCTCTAATGGCTGATGATCATGAGCATTGCTTCATGTGTCTGTTAGCTGCGTGAATGTCTTCTTTGGTGAAGTGCCTGTTCATATCCTTTGCCCATTTTTTAATTCGTTTATTTGTCTTTTTGTTGTTGAGGTTTTGCAGTATCTTGTAGATTTTAGAGATTAGATGCTGATTGGATTTGTCATAGACAAAATTTTTTTCCCAGTCTGTAGGTTGTCTTTTTATCTATTGGTGAAGTCTTTTGATGAGCTTAACTGTTTGATTTTTAGGAGCTCTCAGTTATCTAGTTTCTCTTCCGATGTTTGTGAATTGTTACTTATGGTTTGTATTCTGTTTATGCCATGTAATAGGGCTCCTAGCATTGTTTCTATTTTTTCTTCTATGATCTTTATTGTTTTCGATTTTATATTTAAGTCTTTGATCCATTTTGAGTTAGTTTTTGTGCATGGTGTGAGGTATGGGTCTTGTTTCAGTTTTTTGCAGATGGATATC
>NW_004443997.1:2425806-2597225 GCF_000243295.1 Trichechus manatus latirostris
CTGGATATATAATTCTTGGCTGGCAATTCTTCTCCTTCAAGGCTTTATATACGTCATCCCATTGCCTTCTTGCCTGCATGGTTTCTGCTGAGTAGTCTGAGGTTAGTCTTATTGACTCTTCTTTGTAGATGACTTTTCGTTTATCCCTAGCCACTCTTAAAATTCTCTTTATCTTTGGTTTTGGTAATTTTTATTATAATAGGTCTTGGTGACTGTCTTTTGGAATCTACCTTATGTGGGGTTCGATGAGCATCTTGGATAGATTTCTTCTCATTTTTCATGATATCAGGGAAGTTTTCTGCCAATAAATCTTCAACAATTCTGTCTTTTCTGTTATCCCCCCTATTCTGGTACTCCAATCACTCATAGGTTATTCCTCTTGATACAGTCCCACATAATTCTTAAGGTTTATTTTAAAAAATTTTTTTAATCTAATTTTTTGTCAGATAAGTTGGTGTTAAGTGCTTTATCTTCAATCTCACTAATTCTGACTTCTATCACCTCAGTTCTGCTCCTATGACTTTCTATTGAGTTGTCTTAATTCTGAAATTCTATTGTTAATCTTCTGGATTTCTGAGTATTGTCTCTCTATGGATTCTTACAGCCAATTAAATTTGTCATCATGCTCTTGAATAACCTTCTTAAGATTCTCCATTGCTTTGTCTTTGTGTTCTTTGGCTTGTTCTGTGTTTTGCATGATCTCCTTCCTGATCTCTGCATAGTTCTGTATATTAATCTTTTGTATCCTACCTCCGGTAATTGCAAGAAATTCTCTTCCTCCGGAATATTTCTAGATTCTGTATTTTAGGAGCTTGCTGAAGCCATCATGGTCTGCCTCTTTTTGTAATTTGATATTGACTGTTGTCTCCGAGCCATCAGTGTTATTATATTCATTTATTTTATGTTTGCTTACTGTGTTCTAGCTTCTTGTTTTGTTTTGTCTCGATATGCCCAGATAGGCTGCTCATATAAGCTAGTTTGATTATTGGTGCCTTTGAAGCTCTAACGTCCTGTCATCAGGTGGTTAGAACTGTTACTAGGTATGTGAGCCCAAAAGTCTGTGTACTTTTCTTGTACGAATTCAGCCTAGGTGTCCAGGTAGTTGGTCACCAAGGGTGTGGTGCAGGCTCTCACCTACAGTCCTAGATGGGCATGGGTGACTGGCGTAGGCACAGGTATCTAGCTGCAGTAGGCAGTCATATGCTGAGCAAGGCAGGGGGCTGATGGCTGCCCTTGAGTGTCTGGAAGGAAACCGTGTCCCTGTTCCCTACAGCACATAAGTGGGTCAGTTATGCAGCTGGACTACGGGCACTCAGTGCTGTTGGCTGTAAGGTCTGGGGGGCACCATTTATTCTTGGACTCCTGTTGCAGGTGGCTAGGTGGCGTGGGTGGAGTAACCAGTCCTCAGGCCTCTGATGTGGGTGAGGACCCTGCTTAATGGGCAGAGCAGTGTCAAATGTCACGAACCTGCCACTTCACCATATAGCTGAAAAGATGAAGTTAGCCTTCAGGTATATACCCTGTTGTACTGTGGTAATGAGGGCCTACACTGTTGAAATGGGCCCACACAGGTCTATGCAGGGGTGAAAGGCATTAAAAGTCCATGAACCCCTTATGCCTATGTCTAGGCAAAGGAGCTGTCCCTACCCTGAGTTCCTGGTGTAGGGGGAGCCAGCAGATTATTTTTTCCCATTTAATTTGATCACTCTCCAAGGCCAGCAGAATGGTTCAGGGCACATGATGGGTCCTACTTCCGGCCCAAAGGATGAGACAATCGCTGAAGCCTGCCCAGGACCCGGTGGTGAGTGGGGAGGGGGCAGGTAAATGGGAGAGAGGTTTCTCCCAAAGGAGGTGGGTGTTTTTGATTCACGCAGTAGCTCAGATGCAAGTACTTGTCTTTTGCCAATTGAGCACTGCTTTTCACTGTTTTTGGATGCCCGAGTAGACTCTCTGCCACTGGGTCTCTCCCAATGTGGAAAATGCCTCCCAAGCACCACTGCTTGCCTCACTGCACACACAAGCCTATCTGGCCTGAAGGGCTCCAGCTCCCACCAGGTCAGGTCTAGCAACTCCTCGCTGCTTCTGAACCATCTCTCCCTCCCCCTGCCACTCATTCCAATTCCTCACTCATTCCAATTCCTCAACTTTGTCATTGATGTTCAAGGCTCCTAGACTGTCATATATAATCAGTCACTTGTTTTTTTGGGTCTTTGTTGTCAGTGACCACTGGAAGCATCTGACTACTCTGCTATCTTGGCCCCGCCTCCTCTGCTTTTGTGTTTTGTTGGTTTATTGTAGAGAGCCTTTTTGGTTCCCTTCTTCTTTCCTTTTGTGTATTTTTTTGATACTTTCTTAGTGGTTACCATGAATATTACACTTGACATCTTGCATTTATAACATCCTAGGGTGAGCTGATACCAATTTAACTTCAGTAACATGCAAGAAATTCTATACCTATCCCATTCTCCCTCCACCCCATTTTGTTGCTGTTATCACTAATTACATCTTTATATTTCATGTACTCTATAATTCTATCCTTGTTTTTTAGACATTTGTCATTAAAAGGTAGGACAAAATAATTAGAATCATCAAACATGAATAACTTATTAACAGCCCTTATACTTGTCCATGAAATTACCTTTACTAGAGACCTTTCTTTTTATATATGGCTTTAAATTGCTTTCTAGCATCCTTTCTCTTCCATCTGCAGAACTCTCAGTAGTATTTTTTGTAGGGGTGGTCTGGTGGATACATGAAGTGTATCAGATTCTGTTTGTCTGGGAATGTTTAAATTTCACCTTCATTCTTAAAGGACAGTTCCACTGGGTATAGTATTCTTGGTTGATAGTTTTTTTTTTTCTTTCAGCACTTTAAATATATTATTCCATTGCCTTCTAGCCTCCAATGTTTCTGAGGAGAAATCAGCACTATTGGTGATCCTTCATATGTGAGTTATTTGCTTCTGTCTTGTTGCTTTCAGGATTCTCTCTTTATCTTTACTTTCTGAGAAACTGATCATGTGTCTTGGTGTACATCTCTTCAAGTTTATCCTGCTTGGAGTTCTTTGAGCTTCTTGGACTTAGAGATTCATGTCCTTTGTCAGATTTTGGAAATTTTCTGTCATTATTTCTTCGAATATTCTTTCTATCCCTTTCTCTGTCTTATCTTCTGGAATTCCCATGATGTGTATATTAAGTCTCTTGGTGTTGTTCCCTAATTCCATTAAACTGTGCTCAGTGGTCTTGAACCTCCATTGTTGATGCTCTTCATCCTCCGTAATTTGCGCTATCTTACCTGCTAATTCACTGATTCTTTCTTCTACCTGATTAAATCTGTTGTTAAATACATTATATTTCTCCTTTCAGTTATTGTCCCTTTCAGTTGCAGTATTTGTTTTCTTTTTATCAGTTTTTTTTTTTTTAAACATATATCCTCATTTTGTTCATGCATTGTTTTCTTATTTGAAGATGACTTTTACATCAGTTTGGAGCAGTTCTCTTAATAGAGGTGGAGGGGAAGAATGGAGGTATTCTGGGATGGGAGATGTTAAAGAAATAATACTGCTTAGTAATTAGCCTTTCTCCTTTCTGATCAAAGACAAGGTGTAGGAGAGTACTCTTTCCCAAGTGATCATGAAACCTAACAAGCAGAAGCACAATTGTCAGCCAGAATACCCCCTAAAGGTAGAAGATACATGGACAGAATTCCTTATTGTAGAAATCCTGAGATGAAGAAGGTAAACGACACTGCTTATGCTCTGTACTGAGGAAAGAATCTCCCCAAGTCACGTGAAACATGTCAGTGTGGTGTTAGAGAGCCAAGCTTTCAGGGTTGTTCTTTTACCAGTTTCCATTGGTTCACAAAGAATTGAGGATTAGAAGACTCACAGCCTAACCTCATGTACAACTGGGAAGGGTATGTGACAAACGTGAGACTTTTTCCTTAAAATGAATACACCCCACCATACTTAGACCCTCCTTGGCAAGCTAGGCACCTATTCTAATTATGTTGTTATAGCTGAAATATATTTTGACCTGAATTTATAACTACTCTGTAATTCCCCAGCTATGTGAAAAAATAAGTTGCACCATTTAAAAATCACACATAAAATATTTGCTTAGCAATATTACCCAACTTAATCAGGTATGATTGGATCTGAATGACTTTTGTTTCCAAATATGAAACTCTTTCACAAAAGATAAGTTGCCACCACTGGATAAATTCAGAAAGCTCCACCGCAAGCTCTGATGGCCATTCTAAGTGTGAGGTTCTACATGCATTCTGAGCACAGGGCAGTCCTCAGAAAATGGTGACTACTTTGGAAGGAGTAATGCTTGTTGTGACATATAAGTTTGTAACATCTGTAAAAAAGAACCTTATAACACTTCAGGTTAAATTTTAACGGATTATCAAGCCATCAGAATAAAGCACTATCCTGGAAAGTTATCTGAAAGGTTTAAAAAATTTTTATTTTCATAAATTAACACACATAACAGTGGGAATTTTAGCGTCACAAACTACCAAACAGAAAAGAAATTGCAGGGGCATCATGTATGCCAATGTTACTAAAAATGTACAAATTTCACTGAACTATTGACCATGATAATATATAAACACTTCAGGCAGCAATCTACTGGCCCAGACCAGCCCAAGGAGATGCTGAGGTCTCTCACCAGGAATTCAAATCCAGTTCAGCACCAGAGAGGGAATTGTGAAAATACACAATTAACAAGGATCAAATTTGAGAGTATGCTGTGCTAGACGGTGAGCTATATAGCGACCCCCACTTTATAGTCAAAATAGCTTTGCTGCTCAATTTGTGGATAGATGGTAATATTAAACTTTGATTTTAGTAAAATTAAGCCTCTCCCTAGTCAGCTTAATAAATAAGTTCAGTTCTGGCATGGATCCGTTTCCTCACATGAATCCAGGAAAGGATACTTCACACCTCTGGACAATTATTCATACTTTGGATACAGCCACCCACAATGTGGAATTTAAGAGGTCCTTTCCATGATAGCAGGTGAAAAGCTTATAAAAACAAAGCAAAACAAAATCTCCAAGGGAATTAAAGAAAGCACCAACTGCATACTTTACCCACAGGGGAAAAGTATCACTGCCTAAAAGTTGGTCTTTCGTGGATCTTAATGAACATGGTATCGATTATGAAAGATGGAACTCTAGCCTGGAGATGGAGCACTGGCTCTGTATCCCACCAGCCTGCACCGAAGCCTCAGCTCTGTGCCTGCAGTTCGGCCCCCTCCTCGCTGCTCTCAGTCAGGTAGGTGGGGAGGAACCACGGTCCATGTATGGTGCCCAGAGAGCAGGATCTGGAATTGAGCTCAGGTTGGCTCTGGTGCCCACGCAGAAGACCCTTTCAGGCAAAATTGTGACAAAGTATCATGATTTTCACAGCTCTAAGCAGAGCACTGAATTTTAGGATTCACAGCATAAGTTTCTGAGCTCTTCAGGCTCTGAGTAAGGCAAATGCCACGTCTTTCCACTGTACCTTCCTCAGTTGTAGCTCTTAAGAGTAAGGTCAGTAAGAAAAAATGGACATAATCTGCTTTAACAGGTGATGAGGTACGTTCAAACTAATGGAGAAATGATGCTAGAAAGACCAAAAGAAGGAAAAAAGAGAGAAAGAGGAGGAGGAGGGGACGGGGGAAACTAAATACAGCTATAAACTAAAAAAAAACTTTCAGTGAAAAGCTGATGGGCAGAACCCTGATTGGACCTGAGATTTCTCCTCTCCTTCCCATATTAAAAACAGTAAACCTCTGGAGGTGAGCTATAGTTGAGTAAGTTACCACCTGGGATGGGAAGTCCCCATACCAACTTGCACTCCAGAACCAAACCTCCTGTAGCTATGGGCAGGTGGCATGCCAGCAGGTGACGAACATCTCCCCTCATGGGCAGGCACCACAACAGGCCTGGCACTGAGGGACCACTGACAGCACTATGGCTAGTTAGGTCAATGGCTAAACTGGAAGTTAAGACAGATATGGCAGAGCACAGCTATAACCCGATGTGTCGATTTCAGGTAAGTAATTTCAAGTTTGTAATGGGAGCCCCTTCTTAATTTTGGACTGCAAAGGGGATAGAGAGGGTCGGCCTCAGAGCAGATTCTCTCCTACTTTCCCAGCACAAGGAAGGACTGGTAGGGTTTCTAAGAGCCCAGGTCTCCATTTCCCCCAATGCTCCATTCTCAGACACCAATGCTCCAAATCACTGCTCCTGGCCCTTTCAAGTGCCACACCTACAACGAACAAACTTGAAATCATTATCTCTGCAATGTTGGTGATACCACAGTTACGGCCACCTCAACTCGTCTGCTGGATGACATGGTCGTCACATTGCTGACCTGTCTGTACTGGTAATGGAGCTGGACACAGGGATATGTCAATTCCCTGGTAGTGAGCAAGCTGCCCAGCAAGAGCTCCCTAAAATGTCTGCACAAGGGCACGATGTATTTACTCATCCCACTCCCCGAAGTGAAAAGACAGAGAGAAGCATTTAGTGTCTAAGAACCCTGCCCAAGGAAAGGAGAGGTACCGAGGTAAACCATGGTCATTCTATACAGTCTGGGCAAAGCGGCTGTAAAATGGCAGAATCAGGTTAGCATCATTAGGAACCAGTGCGGACACTTGGCTTTCTTCTAATCCAACTGGTCATGATCTTAGAAGCCTCTAAAGATTACCAGGGGTACATTTCAGTTATCTAAACACTATGTCTGAGGCAGTGGGCCTAAAAGACAGATGTGGCACTGTTTTTTTTTCTTCTTTTTTCTGCTCATGTCAGTTGCTCCAGCATGGCATAGACTGTCAACCTGCAAAGGAAAGGCACACAGAGACCCCACCCCCACCCCTATGTCCCTGCCCACTAACAAATGGGGGATAAAAAGATACCTATGAGAGATGCCAACATTCCAGGCCAGCACCCTCATTCTTTTTCCAGCTCCAGTCTCTGGAGCTTTCACAGTTCCCACCTGCAGCTGCCTCACAGCAGGGGCTCCCAGGAGGACAGAAAGAGGTGGCCCATGTCCTGAGGCTGCATCAGCATCCCCCTTGCCAGTCAAGGAATGTTAACTCTCTGAGCTCTTTTTTTGAGAGTGAGTGAGAGAGATAAAACACAAGGGAAGGAAAGGAGGGGAGCAGAGTGAGGGCACAGGGGGATTAAGTGGAAAAGGAATGAGACCTTCAGGCCTCTGACCCACACAGCATCCTTCTGCCCCCAGACTCCTGTAGGCACAAACAAAGAAACTTTGCTAACTCTGGTATTCTACATAATTTCCAATAGGTTTGACACAGGAACCCAGAGTACAGTCACATACCCTCAGAGACAGATGACTGTGGAAAGTCATGATCCCACGCAAGAATGCATCACTGGATCTGAGTCACCACTCGTCCCCTCTTCCACCCTCTGAGCAGGCAGCTCTGACAGCTGCAAATACTCAGGGCCGGATCTGTCATCACCCAAGCTGTTATACCCAACTTTGTGACACACCACTCTTTCAGATAAAGCCCCATTAAAACCACACCCAATCTTAGTGTTTTTTAAGCATGATTGGGAGAGAAACCTGCTCTTCCTTATGTCATTAAAATAAACACATCTACTTAGTGGGCAAGAATGAGAAACCAGATGAAAAAAGTGCTCCCCTAAACGAGTTACACCAAAAGTTAGAGATGGGGAAGGGATTGCTTAAAACACGTCAATGGGAAAATGTCTATCATCCCATAACATGCACCAAAAACTGGGTCAAATGCCTACAATAGGTTCTTAAGACATGTTCTGTTTTTCTCCTCAATGTCTTAAGAAAAAAAATTGTTTTAAAATCACATTTAAAGGTTCCAAACATGCAGCAATAATAATACAAAAAAGGAAAAGAAAACAAATGAAAATCATCAACATCACAACATTAAAAAGTGCAACTGACTTTGAATGGGGCCTGGATGGGCTCCTCTGGCACTAGTGAAACAGTTACAGAGGGGAGGAAACAATGGGGAAAAGCCACACACAAATACACACATACACACATACACACACACACACACACACACACACACACCCCTCCCAGGCTCTGGGCAGACAAACTCAAAGGATTGGAAAATACAACAGCTCATCTTCCCTCAACTACTGAAATGAGCCAGTGAGACCCCAAAGGACAGGACACCTGGTCCACCTCCCTAGGCCCCGTTTTTAATCAGTCTTGGTCTAGCACCACCGTAAACAATGCAGAACTTTCATATGGACGTGCAAGTGATGTGCGTCCTTGGAATCCTAGTGTTACTTAAGATTTACGGCTTCCTCCTCCTGTGGATGGCAGAGATGGAGATGAGGAGGTCAGTTGTCATTCAGGACCATTTCCAGGAGAAAGGGAGCGTTCCTGAGGTTCTACACTCAGCAGTAGAAGTAGAGGACCCTCCTTCACCAGTCACTAAAAAGTCTGCACCTTGAAATAGGCAAAAATCCACGGACTGGGCATTTTGAGTGGTTTGGGTGGTAGGACAAAATTAGGCAACCTCTTCCAAAAAGGTTCAAAAAACCAGAACTGAAACCTCTCAATTCAATTGCTTCTCAACAACCTGATGATTGCTCCTGTTCCTCTTCCTTGGCAAAGAAGGTCTCCAGTTCCATTAATTTCTGTATCAAAAGCGCATCCAGCTCTCGACTCTGCAGGGCTGCCTTCTGGGCCCTGGTAAAGCTGCCTGCCACCTTGACTTTACCGCGAGCTCTCCTCTTTCGCGGGACCGTAAAATCTTGAAATTCTAGAATTCGCTTTCTCTTCTGCTGACTAATTGAGATTAGCGTACCATTTCGTTCCTTAGGTTCCTCAAAGATGGTTTCTAAACACCTAAGGATGGAGCAGAAAACAGAAATCACCTGTCTCATCAACAGGGGCTGAAACCCAACTTGCACTAACAACTTCTTATTCAAGTATTTAAGTGTTTCCTCTGGCCACAATGTTTTTTTTTTTTTTTTGGTATGAAAAAGTATATACATTTATGAATAGGTAACACATGCACACTGTGAAAAAAATTCAAAATGGACAATACCATAGGCAATACCGTTAACACTTTTTTGTGTGTATCCTCCCAAAAGTCATACAGTGCAGAGACAAGGATAAATAAGCATATATAATCAGGGTTTGGCCCTTCTTTGTAAATGGCCAGAGGGTAAATATTTTAACTTTTGTGAGCCACTTATTTCTGTTCTATATTTTTTTTAAAATAAACCTTAAAGTGTAAAAACCATTCTTAGCTCACGGGCCATCAAAAATAGGCCAATGTGAGGACGTGGCCTGAAGTTTGCCGACTCATGGCATATATCCTCATTTTTTTGTCTTCTTACTAAAATGGTAGCAAACTACAAGCACTGTCCTATGCACTGTATCTCATTCACTCTTTTTAATGGTTATATAGAGTGTTCTGTTATAAGAATGGACCATAATTTAACAAGAAACCGATTAATGGATATTTAGATTGCTTCTACACTCTTACTATTCTTTAACAATGCTGCAATGAATACCCTTGTACAAACATTTTAGTGCAAATGTACAAATACATCTTGCAGGATAAAATCCTAGAACTCCTCCTGCTGCATCCTATGTACATAGGCAACTAATAAATGTTCACTGACTTAAACTGAATTAAGACCCAAAGGTAGCCAAGTGAAACTTCTTCTCTATTTGGGTTTTGAGGTGTATCTGGATAGCTGAAAACATAGAATATTTAGTAAAAACACAAGCACAAACTAAAAGGAGACTATATTTTCTGTACCTACCTAATCCAACACACATCTCTTTCCCATTCTATCACAAACCCCAGTTCAAGTGCTGAGAACTAAAAACATCAATTGTAGCTTTCCAAGACCCAACACTGGCAGAACTGAACATAAGCCCTTTCTGAAGTGAAAGGATTGGAGATTTACTTCAATCATTTCAGAAGTCTTCCCAGCCATGTGTACTTACCTGTTTGCAGGAGGGGACTTATAATTTTTGTTGGTATATATTTCCTCTAAACTAAACTCCTTCTTCTTTAACCTGGAAGAAGAAAAAATAAACTCTTCATGCTCTCTTCAGAGATTGAGTCCTCAACTCTAATTTCCATTAATATGATTATTTTGACCCATGATTTATAAAAGAAAGGTTTCTTAATTTCTAAACATATGGCTTTTTTTTTAGTTAGCTATCTTTTGGTTTACTGATTTCCAAATTAAGTTAATCATGGTCAGTGAATACAGTCTGTACACTAATTTTTTGAAATTTGGTAAAACTGGCTGTTATGGATTGAATTGTGTCCCTCCAAAATGTGCTATAAATCCTAACCCCTATACTTATGGATATAATCCCATTTGGAATTGAGTTTTCTTTGTTATGTGAATGACACAGTATTAGCGTAAGTTGTGTCAATTTCTTTTAAGATATAAAAAAGATTAAACAAGCAAGTGAGGAAACAGATCAGGAAAGACAGATGCCAAGTCACATGAAGATAACCAAGGAGCCAAGGAATAGAAGTTGAAGAGACAAGGATCTTCCCCCAGGGCTGACAGAGACAGAAAGTCTTCCCCTAGAGTTGGTGCCCTGAGTTTGGACTTAAAGCCTCCTAAACTATGAGAAAATAAATTTGTTTGTTAAAGTGACTCACCTGTGGTATTTGTTATAACAATAATAGATAACGAAGTAAAGCCCAATGATGTCCTTTGTGAAAATGACTGTGTACTTGCTGAGTACACCCACTCCTCACTAATCGACATGGTTAGGTTCCAAAGACCAGGTCATCATGTGAAAATTGGCATTATGTGAAAATGGAGGATGACCACATCAGATCACAAAATGGAGGATGACTACATCATTATATAACTGCCAAAATACATCATTACATAACTGACAAACCACTGAGAACATGGCCCAACCAAGTTGACACATAACCATGGCCAGTGTTACTCTTGCACCTCGGCGTTACTGCCAGATGTACATCGTTTACTATTGTCGTAAATGACAAATGTCGGATAACGAGATAGTTGATAAGTAAGCTGTAGGTGCCTTTTAGTATTACAGGCAAGAAACTGATTGCTCCATGTGCTCCCCCACGTTTCACCAGCCCTTCCAGTAAGGCTGGGCCACATGGTTAGCTCAGGCCACTGGAGTGAGCAGACGTGAAGTGTGTAACTTCTAAACCAACGCATTTAAGTGCTGGAGTGATCACTGGTACACTTCCTCTACCCTAGTGACCTAGACGCAATGGTGACTCAAAAAGTCTGGATGTCGAGATGAGTAGGCAGAAAGGGATAGGAGCTGGTTGAATGGACATGGGAAATCTGGGGTGGAAAGTAGGAGTGTGCTGTCACATTATAGGGATTGCAACTAGGGTCACATAACAATGTGTGTATAAATTTTTGTATGAGAAACTAACTTTTACCTAAAGCACAATTTAAAAAAAGCCTGGATCTCTAAGCCTATCTAGGAGGGCTGTCAAGACCGTCAGAAGCCTCAGTGTAAGCAAGAAATCTACATGTTAGCCACTGAAATTTCACTGTTTGCTAGAAATAGCAAAACTTGTTATTCCTCACACATTCATTTATTAAAACAAGCTGGTTAACTGTGCTGTTTAAATCACCTATATCCTTACTGATTTCTGTGGGATGAGAATGTGATTAACATCTGTCTCTTTGTAGCTGACATTTTGCTTTACATATTTTAAGTACGCTATTAGCTGCCCCAAAGTTTAGAACTGTTACTTCTTAGTGAATTAAATAATTTATCATTATGTAGTGATCCTTTTTTATCTCTATTATGTCTGTTTTGCCTTAATGTCTACTTATTTGCCACACAAGGTTCTCGTTCACCCAGGTCCCTCCCTAATGTCTATCTTTCCCATTTTTTTTTTTTCAATGTTCTACCTTTCTGTAATAAGTTTTAGGTATCTCTCATGTAAATATTTAACTGCCTTTTCTTTTCCAGGCTGCCAATCTTCAACTTTATGATATTTACACCTTTTACATTTAGTGAGATTGGTATAATTTAATTTATATCTATTATTTTTATTTTGAAATATTCTTTTTGACAATGTGTAAAAATGGCATGAGGGCAGCGTCTGACCTCCTCTAACTTCACAAAGGAGAAGGAGAAACAAGATAAACAGCCCAAGCCTGATTCCTATGAGGCAGAGGTCAGACATGCCTCCTCTCTCTGCCATCTTTACCAACTCTGACACCAACCGTCACTCCCACAGCACTCTCTACTCTTGTTGTTAGGTGCCGTCGAGTCAGTTTCAACTCATAGCAAACCCACGTACAACAGAACGAAACACTGCCTGGTCCTGCGCCATCCTCACAATCATAGGTATGCACTTTCTACTGGGTTCGATAATTCACTGCAATGGCCACAGAACTCGAAGTCAATACTCACAATCACAGGGTTTATTCGGGAAGTAACAGTTACAATTCAGGTTCAGGAATACTCAGGATACAGTTCTTCCATCAGGACAGCCTCTTCCCAGCCGTGCTCACAGGCATGCCTCTCCCTGGCCTTCTGCCTCTGCCCAAAGGCACTCGGCACTTTCTGTGGGCCAGGAAGCCTACTATGCCAGGTCTCTGCTGCCGAGTCTCGCTATCTTCAATGTTGCTTCTCTCTCTGTCTCCTGGGTCCAGGAGCTTTTCAGTGCAGGGATCCCGGGTCCAAAGGACATGCTCTCTTCTCCTGGCTGTTCTTCCCTCATGGTGGTGGGATTCTCTCTCTCCTGCCTCTGGGATGGCTCACCTCAAGCCCAATGGGACGGCAAAACTGACCAATCCATTTGGTAGACAACAATTACCCTATCACACAGTCCTGCCCAATAACTTGGGTGGGAGTTACAAGACCATGGCTAGAAAAGCCACGCAAAATCAATTCATCACACTGCACGACGAATGCAATGTCATTCCTCTTCAATTTGTCATTCCCAGCATAACAGACTATATGATTGTCTGACTCAAAATGGTCAATACCAGTCCATTTCAGCTCACTAATGCCTAGGATATCAATGTTTATGCGTTCCATTTCATTACTGACAACTTTCAATTTTCCTAGATTCATACTTCTTACTTACATCCCATGTTTCAATTACTAACGGATGTTTGCAGCTGTTTCTTCTGATTTTGAGTCGTGCCACGTCAGCAAGGGTAGGTCTTGAAAGCTTGACTCCACCTATGTCATTAAAGTTGACTCTACTTTGAGGAGGCAGCTCTTCCCCACTCTTATTTTGAATGCCTTCCAATTAGGGGAGCTCATCTTGCGGCACTGTATCAGACAACGTCCACTGCTATTCATAAGGTTTACACTGGCCAATTTTTTAAGAAGTAGACCACCTGGTCCTTCTTCCTAGTCTGTCTTAGTCTGGAAGCTCTGCTGAAACCTGTCCATCATGGGTGACCCTGCTGGTATTTGAAATACCGGTGGCATAGCTTCCAGCACTAGAGCAAAACACAAGCCACCACAGTATGACAAACTGACAGATGATCTATCCTGAAGTACAATGCTGTCAGTGATAGGATAATACCCATACAAGGAAGACCAGTTAATATGACTATTATTCAATTTTATGCACCAAAAACTAAGGTCAAAAATGAAGAAATTGAAGATTTTTAGCAACTTCTGCAGTCTGAAATTGATGAAACACGCAATGAAGATGCACTGGTAATTACTGATGATTGCAATGTGGAAGTCTGAAACGAAGAATGATCAAAAGTTGGAAAATACAGGCTTGGTGACAGAAATGACATCAGTGACTGCATGAAAGAAATTTACAAGACCAAAGCCTTCTTTATTGCAAATACCTTTTTTCAACAATGTCAGAAGAACGAACCAGAATGCTCCTAGAAGCAAGGATGGCGAGACTTTGTCTCACTTACTTTGGACATGTTATCCGGAGGGCCCAGTCCCTGGAGAAGGACATCGTGGTTGGTAAAATAGAGGGTCAGTGAGAAAGAGGAAGACCCTCAATGAGATGGATTGACACAGTGGCTGCAACAATGGGCTCAAACATAGCAACGATTGTGAGGATGGCACAGGACCAGGCAGTGTTTTGTTCTGTTGTACATAAGGTCGCTGTGAGTCGGAACTGAATCGACATCACCTAACAACATTTTATTTTACGTCTTATTTTTGTTCTAGCTTTTCAATGTTTTGGTTTTTCTATTAATTGACTTTTATTTTTATCCCTCTCTCCTTGCTTGGAAATCAAATGCTTTACTACTATTATTCTTTTAATGGTTAGCAAGAATTTTAACATGCATACTTAACTTACAAAGACTAACGTTCATCAATATATTTACCCTTTTCCCAAACAACACAAGATCCCTGGAACATTTTAACTCCAATCAATATTGTACCAATTTATATGCTATTGGTGTTTCATCTTATCTCTTTTAATATACGGTTTCAACCTGAGATTACTCTTTAAAAAAAAAGATTTGTAAAAGAAACCAGATCATTTGGCTGTTAGCTTTACCCAGTCTTGATTTTCTTGATTACATCTCCATGGTTTTATTTAACATGTTTCTCTGTTCCAAACATGTTTTATTCCCTGTCAAACATATGGGAAATATTACACCTACTTCTCTTTTACCGACTATCTCATTATCCAATATTTCACATTTACAACAGTAAAAAATCTACTTTCTGACTATTCTGCACATTAACAATGTATGTCTGGCAGTAACAAAACCCAAGGAGTGAGGTAACACTGCTGTGATGGTTAAGGTTATATGTCAACTTGGCTGACCCATGACTCTCAGCGGGTTGGCAGTTATGTAATGATATAATTTTGCAGTTATGTAATGATGTAGTAATAGTCATCCTCTATTTTGTGATCTGATGTGGTCATCCTCCATTTTTGCATAATGCCAATTTTCCCATAACAACCTGGTCTTTGGAACCTAACCATGTTGATAAATGAGGAGCAGGAGTATAGTATATTCACATGAATTGGCAACTAGACAGAAAGGCATGATCAGATTTAGCTTTTATTGTTTTTGGGAAGAAGACTTTTAGGTGGCCATCAGGAGCACAATACCTTTGTCTTTTTGTGATATTAGCAGCCACTGATGAAAAGTGATGAATAATATTATTTCTTTAGGTTTGTAAATGGTGACAATCTATCATTCCTCCTTCATTTATTAGGCAGTATACTTGTATATAAAGAGAAACTTCATGTTAATTATCTGGTAATACTAAAGCACCGTTAACATAGGAAAAGCAGGTCATATGCTTGGTTGTGTTTATTCAGCAATTTTCCAAATAATGAATTGGTTTCCTAATATCCTACAAAGATGGAGTTTTTGTTTTTAGTAAAGAGCATTAACAACTACTAGATTTAATTATTATTTGATGTGCTTCAATTTACTGCAGTTACTATCCCTTTTGATGTCCCATATGTGGCCAGTGGAAGTCTCTTCAAGCTGGTTCCTGAGTTCCTTTGATATGACTCTAATGGTATTTGAGAATTTCCTTGCTTATTGGTATGCCAAGATAGTCTACGCTTATCTTGTGTATTTCCTGCCCTTAATGTATAATCACACTATTCACATACCATATAATTTAGTGTTTTAAAGTGTATAATTCAGTGGTTTTTAGTATATACACAAGGTTGTGCAAACATCACTATCTACTTCCAGAACACTTACATCACACTCATAACAAATCCTGTACCCATTTATTCCCTATTCCTCCCTGTCTTCACCCCTGGAAACCACTATTTTACTGTCTCTATAAATTTGCTTATTCTGGACATCTCATATAAATGAACCATACAATAAGTGGCCTTTTGTGTCTGGCTTTCACTTAGCATAATGTTTTCAAGGTTCATCTATGTTGTAGCATGTGTCAGTACTTCCACTCTTTTTGTGGCTGAATAAATGTATAGATACCGTACAATATACCATCTTTTGTATATCCATCAGATTGATGGGATACTTGGGATGCTTCCACATTTTGGCTACCAGAAATAATGCTGCAAAGAACACTGGTGTGGATGTATGTTTTCAATTCTCGAGTGCAGAATTCCATTTAGGAGTGGAATTGCTGTGTTATTTGGCAAATCTATGTTCAATTTTTTGAGGAACATCAAAAGCTGTTATCCACAGTGGCTCCAACATCTTACATTCCCACCAGCAACAGATGAGGGTTCCAATCTCTCCATTTCCTTACCAACACATATTGTTTTCCAACTTCTGATAATAGCCATCAATTAGTGGGTATGAAGAGCTATTTCACTGTGGGTTGTGATTTGCATTTCCTAATGACTAAGAGCATCTTTTCATGTGCTTATTGGTCATCTGTGTATCTTCTCTGGAGAAACATCTATTCAAGTCCTTTGCCCAGTTTTCAGATGGGTTGTCTTTTTACTGTTGAGTTATAAGAGTTCTTTATATATTCTAGATACTAGACACTTAGCAGATACATGATTTTCAAATATTTCTACCATTTTTGTTGACTGTCTTTTCACTTTTTGATGCACAAAAGCTTCTAATTTTAATGAAGTCCAAATTGTCCATCTTTTCTTTGGTTGTTGTGCTTTCAGTGTCATATCTAAGAAACCACTTCCTAATCCAAAGTCACACAGATTTACACTTGTGTTTTCTTCTAAGAGTTTTACAACTTTAGCTCTTACATTTAGATCTTCGATCCGTGGAAGTAATTTTTTAATATGAAAGTAGGGGTCCAATTTCATTCTTTTGTATGTAGATTACCCATCTCTATATGTCTATCCTTATGACAGTGGCTGCCAACAATGGGCTCAAGCATAACGACTGTGAGGATGGCCCACGACCCAGCAGTGTTTTGTTCTGTTGTAGACAGAGTTGCTGAGTCGGAACCAACCTGACAGCACCTAACAACAACATGACAGTACCACATTGTCTTGATTATTGCAGCCTTGAACTAAGTTTTGAAATTGGGAAGTGTGAGTTTACCAAATTTGGTTTTTTCAAGGTGTTCTGGTTATTCTAGGTCACTTGCATTTCCACACATATCTGAAGATCAACTTGTTAAATTATGCAAAAAAAGAGGGTGAGGAGCAGATTTTAATAGGGATTGCACTGCATCTGTAGATCACTTTGCAGGGTATTGCCATTGTAACAATATTAAGTCTTCCAATACATGAACACAGGATGTCTCTTTATTTAATTTGATCTTTCATTTCTTTCAACAATGTTTTGCAGTATCCCATGTACAAGTCTTGTATTTCTTTGGAAAAATTTATTCCTAAGTATTTAACTTGATTAATGCAACTGTAAATGTGATTGTTTCTTAATTTCATTTTTGGATTAGTAAATGGTATTTTATAGAAATGGGTTGTTTTATATATTGACCTTGTTTCCTGCAGTCTTGATGAACTCATTTGTTAGCTCTAACTAGTTTTTTAGGGGGGATTATCAGGATTCCCTATAAGATCATGACATCTGCAAATACAGTTTTAATTCTCTTTCTAATCTGGATTCCTTTAATTTCATTTTCTTGCCTAATTGCCCTGGCTAGAACATCTAGTGCAGTGTTGAACAGAAGTGGTAAGAACAGACACCCTTGTCTTGTTCCGATTTTAGGGGAAAGGCTTTAAGGCTTTCAGCATTGTGTATAATGTGAGCTGTTGGTTTTCTGTAGATACCCTTTTATCCACTTGAATTTCCCTTCTATTCCTAGTTTGTTGAGTGTTTTTAACATGAAATTTTGTTGTATTTGGTAAAAGGTTTTTCTCTGTTAAGATGATCATGTGGAGTTTTTCCTTTACTCTGTTAATATGGGGTATTACACTTATTGGTTTTCGTACATTGAACAACCTTGCATTCATGGGTAAATATCACTTGGTAATGGTTGCATAATCCTCTTTATATGCTGAATTTGGTTTGCTATTTTATTGAGTATTTTTGCCTGTGTATTCGTAAGGGTTTCCAGCTGCTTTTAGATTATTACTTTTTTTCTAGTATTCTGCAGTTTTTTCATATGATGCGTTAAGTTTGAAATTTTTTCTTTTTATTGATCCTGTCTGGGATTCCTATTTTTTGACCAGTGTTCATTTTACCAAATACTAACCCCCCCTCCCCATTTTCTTTCTTTCTGGAACTCTGATTAGATGATCTAGTAGGTCTTTTCAATCCTCTCCATCTCTCTTACCCTTCTTTCCTATCATATTTTCCATCTTTTTATCTCTGCGCTTTATTCTGCAAAATTTGTTCAGGTCTATCTTCCTGAACACAGATTCTATTTAACCTACTGTTAAACCCATTTATTATGGCTTTATTTCAATTACTCAATTTTTAATTCAATTCAAATAAAATTTTGTTTCTTCATTTTTAGAAACTCTATTTGGTTTCAATCTCAATCTACTTGGTCATTTTTAAGTCTCTTGCTTGTTCATATTTTCAATCTACTTTTATTTCTTTATATATACAAAACGTACCAATTTATATTATTATAATTCCAGTATCTGAATTATTTTCACATTTGATTTGTTGTCTACTGTTTTTGTTGGCACTCACTCATGACACCTTGTTTCCTTCCGAGCTTTGTGATTTATTTTACTGTGAATTGTTTCATATTTCTTAAACGTTATGTGGGGCCAGATGTGAAGGTGGGTTCCTCAGTAAATGATGTATTTGTCTCTGCCAGGAGCCTGAGCATACTATCAACCCAGGAACACTGTAAACTAAATTCTCAACTAAAGGTTATTCAGTCTACCTAGGCAGTTTTGATTCAGCCTGTAAATCCATGAGGTAAGCTTGTAGTTATTCTCAAGTGAGAATTTTTTTCCTGCACTCAGTGCCAGGATTTGAGGAAGTCAATTTCTCTGCTGTCCTTTTGGGGACATAGGGGAAGGCAAACAGGTTTATTTTTGGTTCATCTTCACATTCAGGTTAAAAACCCTTTGGGGGGCGTATCAATTTAACATGTGTCTCATATAAACTCTCATCTTCTTAAGGGTATAGATGTCGTCTCTTGTCCTTGCACTCTGGATGTCAATGAAAACCTAAGCACAATGAAATCGTGATTTTGTAAACGCCCTCAAAGCAAAATCTGGCATTAGTGCCCACTTACCTCTCTCCTGTCTGGATTGCTACTTTCACTTAACGTTTTCAGGCTCCAATAATTCCTTATTTTCCCAACAATGTAAGGATTCAGCAATTGTTATTTGTTTTCAAAAGAAGGTCACCAGGGTAATGAGTGTACCATAATGTTAAAACCGAAGTTCCAATATCTCATCTCCACTCTAGTCACAAGGGTTATGGTAAAATGAGAATTGGGATAGCAAGTTGTAGATATAAAGGTTTCAAACTCTAGGTCTGTCACTAACTGCTTTATGACAAATTTCTGGGGCTGGATAATCAATCTCCAAGATTTGTTATGGCCATGCCATTCTATGATAAAACTGGACCAGAAATTTAAGTTCATCACTTAAAGTTAAGGTACTTTCTAGGACAAGTCTGCTGCATTTTTAATTATGAGGAAGGCTGGTTCAAAGCTTTCACTGAAAAGTGTCTACACAAAGCATGATCTTGATGTTGAGATGCACAGATACATACTAATTTGTAGCAATAATTTTTTTAAATTGTGGTGAAAATATACACACCAATACATCAGACAATTCAATTTCTCCATGTACAACTCAGTAACATTGATTACATTCTTCATGTTGTGCAACCATTTTTGCTATCCTTTTCCAAATTATTCCACCACAATTGACTTTAAACAGTGCCCCCTAAGCAAAAACTCCCCCTTTTCCCCTCCTTCCCAACCCTGGTAACCAATAATAATCTTTAATTTCTATATATTTGCTTATTTCATATAAGTGAGATCATACACTATTTGTCCTTTTGTGACTGACTTTGCTCAGCATGTTTTCAAAGTTCATCCATGTGTTGCCATGCATTAGGACATTTCTCTTTATGGTTGAGCAATATTCTATTGTATGTATTTTGTGTATCGATTCATCTTTTGATGGACATTTTGGTTGTTTCCACCTTTTGGCTACTGTGAAAACTTCTGCAACGAACACTGGTGTACAGGTTTCTGTTTGTGTTCCCGATTTCACTTCTTCTAGATATATACCTAGAATTGGGATTGCTGGGTCATATGGCAGTCCTATGTTCAATTTTTTGAGGAACCACCAAACTGTTTTCCACAGTGGCTGTACTATTTTACATCCCCATGAGCAATGGATAAGGGTTCTGGTTTCTCTATGACCTTGCCAGTACCTGTTTTCCTTTTTGTTTTTTTTTAACCACAGCCACCCTAGCGTGGGTGAAATGCTATCTCATGTGATTTTGATTTACGCTTCCCTAATGGCTACTGGCACTGAGCATCATTTTATGTGCTTGTTGGCCATCTGAATATCCTCTTTGAGGAAATGTCTGTTCAAGTCCTGCGACCATTTTTTGATTGGGTTGTGTTTTTGTTGTTAAGTTGTAGATGTAGCAATAATTTTTTTATGGCATCTGTATTCTGGCCTGGACTATGTCCAGTGGACACTGAGTAGCTAGGATAACCCAACTGCCTGGGTGACAATGGCTTTTACACTCTGACATGGAGAATAAATTTATAAATAAGGCCCAAGAAAAAACATTAGGTATTTGGAGTGGGTTCAAATTCGGTTTTTGAGAAATTATGTCTCTCCTTTACAAAGGAATGTTTATGGAGAACCTGACTCCAGAAATAGTTTGTATAAAACACAGAGGTCTTAAAATTTTATTTCCCTACCTCCTGCCTCCATCATATGCAAATAGTAGCATTCTATAGACACTATTCAACTCTAGCTTAACAATATCTTAGACAATGGTTTACACTGGTATATAAGCACTGTATCTTATTTATCTTAAAACTGCAAGGCTGCATTCTATTCTTTTGAATCAATATAATTATTTAACCAGCCCTGTACTGAGAAATGTTTTCAATTCTTTCCCATTAAACCCAAAACCCATTGCTGTGGAATTGATTCCAACTCATGTCATTTCCTACATATGGATGTATATCTGTATGATAAATGCTATTAAAATTACTGAATCACAAAGTCTGTGCATTTATAATCTTGATAGCTATAGTCCATCATATAGGTTATAACAATATACAATCCTACATGTGATGTGTTAATACTTGGTTATCAAATATTGTTTCTCTGCCAATTTGACTGGTGCAATCTAGTAGTAACTTAGAATACAGGTAGTTCAAGTTATGACGAACCACACTTAGGACTGTCTGGGTTTTTTTTTTTCGATACATCTTATCGTTAACATGTACTACACACAATGTTGCAGCATGTAATTTGATGATGTTATCATTCTCAGATATTCACTCACAGATGTTCAATGTTATGATTTACTGTTCAAAAATGGCCATATAGCAGGCAATAATGAAAACAGAAATAATATTAAAGGTATTCGACTTATGTCAGAACCAACTTACTACAGAGTCGTTAGAACGGAACCTCGTTGTACATTAGGGACTACCGGTAATTTTAATTTGTAGTTATCTCACTATGGGTGACGATCATTTTTTCATATGTTTAAAGCCCATTTGTATTTTCTTATCTGTGGACTATCTATTCATATTGTTTGCCCATTTTGGTGTCAGGATTTTCATTTGTAGAAGCCATGTGTGTGTACATAAACGGATGTGTATGCATAGGTACACATACAGAAATTAACCCTTTGGTATATGAGTTTGTGCTGTGACTTTACTTATGGTATTTTTTTCCAAGTACAAGTTCTTGATTTTAATGTAATATATTTTTCCATCTTTATTTTATGGCTTCTAGAGTTTGTGTTAGCCACTTGAGCTAGAAAAAGAAATTTCCTACGGCTTCTTCAAGTACACTTATGATTTAATTTGTTTACATTTAAATCTGATTCCTTTGGAATTTATTCTAGTGGTAGGTATGAGGTACAGATCCAATTTTATTCTTCTTAAAATGACTACCCAGCTGTCCCAAAACCATTTAACTAAATAATGCATCTTTTCACCACTGATTTGAGATGCCAACTTTGTTATATACTGAATTTCTCTATATATTTGTATCTATTTCTAGACTTTCTATTCTGTTTTACTGATTTGTATATTTATTTATACTCTGGCATACTGCTGTAATTCTTCTTTTTTTATTTTTTCCCATACAAACATTTATACATACACTGTTAATGTGACTCTAACTGCTCTCCCCACACTGTGACAGCACACTCCTCCCTTCCACCTGATGCCCCATGTCCATTCAACCAGCTCCTAACCCTCTCTGCCTTTCCATCTCACCTCCAGACAGAAGCTGCCCATTTGGTCTCTTGTATCTACTTGAGCTAAGAGGCACACTCCTCACAAGTATCACTTTATGTCCCATAGTCCAGTCCAATCCCTGTACAAAGAGTTGGCCTCAGAAACTGTTTTAGTTCTGGGCTGATAGAGAATCCAGGGGCTATGCTTTCCAGGGTTCCTCCAGTCTCAGTCAGACCATTTAGTTTGGTCTTCTTACTAGAATTTGAATTCTGCACCCCACCTTTCTCCTGCTCCATCAGGGACTCTCTGTTGTGTTCCCTGTCAAGGTGGTCATTGGTGGTAGCCGGGCACCATCTAGTTCTGGTCTCAGGCTGATGAAGTCTCTGGTTTATATGGCCCTTTCTGTCTCTTCGGCTAATACTTTCCTTGTGTCTTTGGTGTTCTTCATTCTCCTTTACTCCAGGTGGTTGGGACCAACTGATGTATCTTAGATGGCCACCTGCAAGCTTTTAAGACCCCAGACATCACTCACCAAAGTAGGATGCAGAACATTTTCTTAGTAAGCTTTGTTATGCCGACTGACCTAGATGTCCCCTGAAAGCATGGTCTCCAGACCCCTACCCCTGCTACTCTGTCCCTCAAAGTGTTTGAGTGTATTCAGGAAACTTCTTACTGCTGTAATTAT
This sequence comes from Trichechus manatus latirostris, assembly GCF_000243295.1. NCBI lineage: Eukaryota > Metazoa > Chordata > Mammalia > Sirenia > Trichechidae > Trichechus > Trichechus manatus. The sequence goes on from NW_004443997.1 coordinate 2,448,723, forward strand.
ATAGACTTCATATTTTAATATTCATTACTAGTACTCCCTTATTTCACTCTTTTTCTAAATTTTCCTGACTCCTCTTTCTTCATTTTTCCATATGAACTTTGTGATTGTGTTAAATATATGCCTTTTCATTTATTCAAATCTCTTTATGAAAGAACAGCTCTTATTTAAGTGGATAATGTGTTCAAACTCCTATTGTCTACTGGAATGTGCCAGTTTCAGTTTATTGCCTCCCTGCTCAAAATTCACCCGTCGGTACCTGCTCTGTGATAACGGACTGGATACTTTAAGCATTTCACCTTTTCTCTGAATATGAGGCTAAGCTTTGTCAGAAGTGTGTGCTGAAGGGGATGTGCAGGAGGAAGGGGGCTTCTCTTTCTCGTTCTGGTGTGCTTCTTTTCCTGCTTCTGCATGGTCCATTGGTGGTGTGTGTATGTTGGGTCATCTGGAGGTACTCTGCCCTGCTGTGCAGCCAGAGCATACGGTCCCTCTGCAACCTCACAGCACACGCCCTGTGACCACCTTCCCACAGGCCTGCTGATATAGACACTGCATGCTAGGACTTAAGCACGCAGTGGCACACCAACTCCCTGAGGGTTGTTTCCCATTCGCCTTCCGGAAGCGAATACCACATACTCCAGGCCTTGCATCCATTGCCACCTAGGTGGTATTCCACCTCCATGTACATATCCACCAGCCTCAGTTCATCTGTGCCCATAAGGATGTTGTTTCCTGCTTGCCCAGTTTTGAACCAGCTCTGGCCTCAGCAACCCAGCCATCTAATGGGCTGTAACCACACCTTCTTGAACCAAGTCTAAACCCCAACCTTGGGGAGGGGGGTCCTCCTTTCAAGTTTGTTCTTCCTTGGGTACTCTCCCTTAGTCCTAGAGTACTCCTTAGAATTCTCTTTCATCTTTTTCTCTTCTATTGAGTTTAATACTTCTTTACATTAACTTTCTTCATTTAAAATACTCTGTGGTTTCTATCTCCTAACTGAACCTAGACTAAAGGTGGTATAAGGTAAAAACCCTAGAAGCTAAAAAAGGTTGCTTCGAAATACCCTAGACCAGTGGTCTTCATACTAGTGTACCAGAAGACTTTCCAAAGGATACAAGAGAACACAGAGTTTTAAGGAAATCAATCTCTTGATTTTTAATTTCCAAAAAGTGGTATGTCTGAGAAGTAGCCTCAACTCTCAGGTAGGTTTCTCCATTCCCACAAATTCTATCAGAACAGCCCCTATCCATACTGAACTCTACTTTGGTATACGAATCAAATCACTGATCTTCCTAAGCCCTCTGTGGTGATTAATGAAATCACTGTAAACCTGCCTGAGACTTGTTCCCACCTTATGCACAGTTCTGTTAACAGAGATTCATGACTTTAGAAACGAGAGTATCTTGGCTGGTGTTAGGATTTTCTGATTTCAGATGACGTGTGCAATGGGACTGTCAGAGTGAATTTGTCTTATATGTTCCCTAATTATCATTAAATAATGCCAACTTAAGGGAGAGATCCTGTATAACAAAGCAAAAAAAGGTTCAAACACTAAAAATAGCTTGTTCATGTATTTAATTGCATAGAATATTTTTTTCCCAACCTGTTCTCAATTCTCAGTAACAGGAAGTCATTACTAAGAAAGAAAAGCTCCACTCAATAGTTGACTCTTTTTTTGTTTAAAATATAACTGAAATATCTACTGGGACTACCATATATTTCAAGCTGAAGTGTTTAAATCCACAGATAAAATTTTTAAGTAATTTCCTTCAGTTAAGGTATGAACTTTTAACAACTCATATAATTAAACATTTAATTCAATTACAGTAAATTCTCATCTTATTTGGTTCTTATAAAATGCTATAATTTCTACCTCCTGTTAACAATAACAAACATTATATGGTGAGCTGCCATGCCAGTTGATTTGTAGCGATACAGTTTTCTCTTATAGTAAATATAGCACCAACCATGAGATTTAAATAAATGAACGGATTTATTTTTGATTTTTCTACATGATTCTTAATTGGTTCTAAAAGCCTAATAACAGAGTTACATTCATGTATGCACATACATTTACTGAAGCAATATCATGCTACCTACCATACTCCTCACTTCATAATTTATTTTAACTACACATTATATTGCTTTGTTACAAATTAAGTAATGAGAAATAGTATTATGTTGATTTAATAATTTATTATTAAAGTGGATAAATTAATTATATTACTTATACACATTTTTAATTTTGACTTTATGGCTTTTAGAAATCTACCTTACAAGATATGTTCCATAATTTATTTCCAAGTAGTTTCTATAATTTTCTTCAAAATGCAAATTAACATATTTAATTGAATTGGAAAACAGTCAGACCCTTTCTGTCAAAAAGTAAGAAAGATTTGGCTGACTGGCTTGAATAAAGATTGCCTTTGCTGGTAAGTTATGTGGCAAATATTTTCCATGAATTTAATGTATTAAATCTGCAATTTTAAGGTTTTTAAACAAATGTATATTTAAAATGGTAAGAATATTTTGTCATAAAATACAGGCAAAAAATTTATTGAAATTCTTACTTTTCTCAATCCCCTTTCAGTACATCAAATTAAATAAGGTGCCTCTAAGTGAAAGAGTAACAGATGCAGTCATAGGCATTTGAGATTTACTGGTACAACCTTTTTGGTGCACTTCCCAGACACTGACACGGTGACTGCCACCAATGTCTGGGTAATGTAAACTTTTGCGAGTCAAGCGCTTTTCAATACTTTGCTTTAAAAAAAATTAGGCAATAGATCCTTAAATATAATTTGACAATAGTCATTTTGTGATTTTTTTTTTTGGCATATAACTTTTGAAAAAAGTAAAAGTGCTGAATGATACTACTATATTAAAACTCTTTCCATTCACAACTCCTTATTTATATAAACCAGGTTTCTCAAAAGTTACATCTCCACACAAATGCAAGATGGAATACAGCTAATCCTGAATCCTAGCTCATTCTACTAACTACTCTTCAACCTTGGATAGGTGAAATGTTTTTAAAATGTCTTTTGAAGAGACATAGAATAGGTGATCAAAATAATTACAAGGTAAAAATACATTATATTAGGATAAAATCACATGGGAGAAGTGCAACATCAATCACCATTATTATCATCATCATCACCATAATTAACTAGTTACTGCATTCATGCTCTGTGTGAAGCACTACAAAAGATTCAGTACACATTTTTTCTCAACTGGACTGTAGACCAATCTTAAGTTTTGGGGACTTTTCTTATTCACATTTTACACATAAGTTCCTGAAACTCAGAAAGGTAAAATAACTCATGCAGGGTTACATAAGGGACCACTGTTAGGCTTCTTCTGCCAATGAGAAATGAAGGGGTGAAATCCAAGTCTGTAGATCTTTCTAAGAAGTTTGTTTTTACAGTGTGTTCATGTAATATATATAAATGGCAAAAATGGAATTGCACCACATATATAATTTGATAGTCTGTTTTCTATTTCCAGTTCACTTTATAGAGTTACTAATTCTCTATGTCATTAAAAAAAAAAAAAATCTTTGAAAACTGAATTTTTAATGGCGATAATATAGACCATAACATGGATCTGGCATTTTCCAAAAAATTAAACTTCTCTCCCTCATGACATTTAGACCCCTTCCCAGTTGTGTGTGCCGAGTGTTGGAAGCCTGGACACAGGAGTCAGGTAAAGCTTGTAGTAGACAGAAAACGTGTGCCATGGGCCGACACTACAACCTGACACAGGTTTCTTAACCACTAAGCCTCAGTATCCTCATCTACACATGGGGATAACAAAGTACTTACCTTACAACGTTGTTGGAGGATGACTGAGATTACGCATGCAAAGCGCTAGCACAATACCTGCACTCAGTCAGCTCAATAAAAATTAAGAAAGCATTAAAATATTCTTGTACATAAATCTCTGGTCACATTATCAATTATTTCTTTGGGATAAATTCCTAGATGTATAATAAATGGATCCAAGTATATGGTCATTATATTTGGCCAAACTATTTCCCATAAAAGTGAAATTAGTTTGTATTAGAGAAGGAGCTCACCTTTTGGGTCGAGGGAGGCCCATGGGGGTAAGGTTAGGATCTGGTTTAGGAATAGTTTTCCGGATGCGAATCTGTGAGACTTTCTTTGGCCTCTTCTCTGGCTCAGCCTATTTTTAAGGGTTAAGAAGAAGGATTTCCAAGTTATAAGACATTTTAAATATGGAAAGTCTCCCTTCTTCACAAAGACATCACTTCCTCAGTTTATAGATGATTCTATTAAGTAGCCTATGATAAAGCTCCCCATCCTCCTGCCAACTATGTTTTCAGCAACTACTCTCCTTTATATAACTAAAACAGAATTGTACATTCAGTTCAGATATTATCAGTATGAAAGTTTGCAACTGTTGGAGACAGCAGACATTGCAAAACTGAAGAACATCAACATTCACTCATCTGAATGCACAAAACAGCTCTTTGGTCCAATTCTCTACACAATGTTAAATGCTCTCTTCAAGAAAAAAGGATCTGCAACACAATATAGATGAAGAAATCCAGGGTATCCTTTAGCAGCCAAGCAGAAACACTCCTCGCTTAGTAATCTCCAGTACTCAGCTGAAGCTAACAGTGGTTAAGTAAGGATACTCAAGTGCTAATCTATGCCTGTCATGGACACTGCCAGTGCCACAGTCACATTTCCCTACCAGCATTTTACCTCTTTCTGTTCTGGAGGACTGCTCTGTGGTCGAGGGCACACTGCTGTCACGCCATCCAGCTCATCAAATCCAGGAACTTGGAACTCAGAGGCTGAAAGCAGGAGCTTGCTGACAGCTGTTTCTGTTACCAAGCAAGACTTTGGTACCAAGGCAGAGAATGGAGGCTCTAGCCTAGCATCATGGAGAGAAAGACAAAGAAGAAAAATATGAGAGGTGTCCACTTTTTATGTCTGGCACATTCAACATCTTTATACGTCCAACTAGGGCTAAAACTTTCCCTCTTTTTCAGGAATGGCATCTCCAGTCAACCTGTTTTCTGTTCACTTCTGGAGGTAGCCTGGGTGCATATGCAGAAAATTGCCAAGAATGTGGTTAACTCATTTCATTGGTATAGAGCAGTTTTATAAGGAGAAATGTAAAAAGGAACAGGTTTTTGGAGGGGGGAAGACATTCTGAGAACCAAACAAATGAATACTGCTCAGAGGAGAACAATCCCATTCAGGGAATGAAGTTGGCTAAATGACCAAGATATAAGGGGACTTCTGGAGCAATAAGCTGCCTGGAGATTTTGGCTGTTTTTTATAAATGGTATTGTTCACACATCCCTATTTGCCAGTTGTAACGAGCACATTCAAATCTGAGAGCTGTTCACCTGAGAGATGTGGATCAGGTTTCAAAGGAGGACAAGAGGTCAGAGTCATGCCATCCCTGCCCACATCATGTGCTCTCCCTCTTGCACACAAATATGTGGCGAACCCTCGTGTGCCAGGCACCATAGCAGGCTTACCTCATCTGACTGCCTCTGGTGCTATACACAGCTTCCATGCCTGGAAGAGGCACATATGGTAACATGGTGTGGCTGAGGTGAAGCAAAAGTACAAAAGCAACAGGTAAGTGGAACAACAGGAAAGATTCTGATGCCACTGCGAGTACTTAGCACCTGATATTTAATTAGAACCCAAGGAATATAAGAAATTTCAGTTACCCAAGAAGACGAAAACCTCCCAGCCATGAGAATTATGTGCCCATTAATGAATGGAGATAGGCGGACAGTAAGATTATTTTCTAATTTAAATGGAAAAAAGGTGGAGAGAAAAATAAAGAGAGGACAGTAAGAGAAAGAAGGAAAACAGAAATGATTTTGAGTCTTATCCTTCTAATTAAGTTGGTGAACATATATGTTAAAGTTTTTTTAAATATAATTTAAATATAAAATATACCAGTCAACTCTGTATTAACTCTATTATAATAAAATTTGATAGTTTCTATAGTCTTAGAAAGAATTCCATAGAAAACCTATTGTTTTAAGAAAGTAACATGTGAAACAAGGCAATGTAAAAGTAAACTGCTAACAGGGTTGTTTCTTTTAAAATTAAGCTACCATTTTTATAAATGAATTCTGGAGAGCTTTTTGTGCCTCTCAAAATAAAACCTGCATCAATTTCTACTGAACCTAGAACATAGTACGGGTTTAACTAACAAGGCCATATGATCCATTTCCTCTAAGAAGTAAGACAGACTTGTTTAATGGCTAGGAAAGAACAGATAATTCAGATTTTGAGAATAATGCTCCACACCAGTGCAGGATCCCTTGAGGAGTACTGATAAAGGAAGGAGAGGCAGGGTGGAACACTGGAAAGGGAAGTGACTGAGTCAGGAGTCAGGAGATCTCGGGTCTAGTTCTAGCTCAGCTGAAACACTAGCTGTCTGAGTGATCTGGGTTAGAAAAAACCTTGAGGTGCCTTAGCTTCATCATCTCTATTAAAAGCAAGTCTCAGTTCTTGGGGGGTAATTTTACCAGTTTACCATGCTGGAAAATACTTGGAAGTGTGCTTAGAAAAACAGCAGACTTCCTAAACTCTAAGCCCACGCCCATGATGTTAGAGCACTTTTAGAGCCAAGGAGAGGAAAAAGTCCCTATAATCACCAGCCTTCCACCTTCCATTTAAATTTAAATAAAATTTAAAAAAAAAGCCAGGCTAAGGAGTAAGGGAGAGGGAGAAAATATTCTACACCAGGAAACAGAAAAGTCAGGGGGGAAAGAGTTCTAGAAGAAATAAGAGGGCCAAAGGAAAACACCTTCATGGGGTGAAATGACTAACTACCCTCTGACTGACCTAAGGAGTAAACATATTTTAAAGAAGGTAACACAATTTAAAGCAGTTTGTCACAGACATACAGCACAGAACAAATATGAGATATCAGAGGCATACAATCAAACTAGGCAATGAAAGCAATGATTTGTTCTACGGCATACTGATGGCTAGATTACATGAAGTGGACATTTTTCTGTTAACTATAGGACAAGGACTTTTAACAGTGATTCATCTTTCAATTTCAATCAGCAATGTTCAGGCTCTGGGGTGTTTTCCAACAACCCCTTCATTTATTTACTTTTTTTGTCAAGATGCTCAGGAACTATACAATATGCACTAGCAGCTTTTTAATGACACAGAATTATTCTGCATAAGAGACTGCTCAGATATGCAAAGAGCAAGGCTTCATCTAGGCTATTTGGAATTTTAAGGCTTTTTGCTGTTGTTGAATTTTTATACAATAGCAATACCAAACCAAATCTACTGCCATCGAGTCAATTCTGACTCATAGCACCCCTATAGGATAGAGTAGAACTGCCCCATAAGGCTTCCAAGGAGCGGCTGGTAGATCTGAACTGCTGATCTTTTGGTTAGCAGCTGGGCTCTTAACCATTGTGCCACCAGGGCTTCACAATAGCAACAGAAAGTGCAAATTATAAACGGGATTTATCTATTATGTCTAAAGCAGCTCTTTAAGAATTCTTAAGATAGGTAGTTTAACTCTCAAATTATTTTTCTTCTCTTATTTTTAAATAGGAGGTAATATGATATTAGTGAAATTATTTCCAGTGGCCATATCACAATAACTCCTTGCCAGTTCACTTAAAATTCTGTAAATAGCTAAGTATTTATTCTGTATCTTTTACATGCCAAACAATGAGTTAGCTGCTGGCTGTATAATGCCTTGTAAACAAGATAATAGCTACGAACCATTATTTTCACTATTTATATAGAGCCTTTAGCTCATACTGGGTGTTTGTTCTTTGTAAAGCGGAGGCAAGAAGAGAAAATGAGGTTAAAAAGACTTGGTGGTTTGAAAAATGAAATGATAGAAAAAAGAATGGTACAAAATACAGGAGTAGATTCTGCAGGATATTAGAAGGGTCTACACTTAAGAATTAATGTTTCATTTTCCCAGCAGAGACTTGTCAAGGTAAACAGAAAATGCAGACATAAAGAGGACCCCAAATAACCTTGCATTTCCAGAAGTGTTCAATCCCCTCTCCTCTCCCAGGTGGCAAGAAGAAAACCAAGTATTTGCAAAGAACAGGGGACAAATTTTACCTGCTTGTCGTGCCCAGGCTTGGCTGCAGGCTTGGCTGCCACTTGCTGTGATTGGAATGAAGAGCAGACATTTCGAGGGGGCAGGCAGAAGGCCCATGCTGGCTCCAAATGGACAGCACCCTGCCCACCGAGTAGGGCAGAGAACAGAAGACTTTGTCTGCTATGGACGCTGGAGACCTTAACCCTTTCAAGCCCTGTGTAAACTGTGTCATGAAGAGCCTCTGTATGGTAGGCATGTGGCTGGAGAAGCTCCGTTTTTTTGTCCAGATCCGGTAACATCCAGGGGAACAAAGTGCTAGCAGCGTATGAAGGCCAAGAACAGAGAAACCTGCTCTGGTCTGGACTATGGCAGTGCCACCAGAGTCTTGGAGAGGAGCTGGAGGAGCCTGGGAGTGAGCCTGACTCTGAAGGCCAGTGTCTTCCCTGAATGTGGCCATCCCAGAACCACCGTGTGAGAAGAAGAAAGAAAACGTCCACTTGGGAGGTTGAGATGGGCACCTGGGGGCCTCTCCTAAGGCAAGCCTTGCTGGAGCACAGTGCTCAGGGAAAGTCCTGAAGGCCTCAGCTATGCAATCTGAGCCTGAGTTCATGTGAAAGGATACTGGAAAGATTTCGGTACCAAACAGCAGGGATGGCATCTTGTTGCTCAAATCTATGAAGCTCATTTTGATGGCTTCAAGAGGATAAAGTGCCACGGGGTTACTGTTAGGCTTCTTATCCCATCTACTAGCTGCCAAATATGGATTCAGCTGCATTGTATTATATGAAAATCCATCCAGGAACCTTTTATATCTGAGTCGCTTGTAGCTTTTAGCCATTGGAAGGAGTTCAGAGGAACAACGCCAGTATCTCAGTTTCTGGGTCTTTGTGGCTGGGGCCAGTTTACATGCGAGGATGGACAGCTTGCTTAGTAAGGCTGATTCTTTGGTAGGCTTCCTGAAGTTCAGGCTCCTCAAAACATGGCATGGAGCAGCCCTCTGCTTTGGTATGTGGCTAGTTGAGCTCCTGGGCATTACTGTTTCAGATTCCAATTGTACAGATACAGACACAGCATGTGAACTGAGAAGTCTAGGTTCTTTTGTGGGGATGGTTTCTGAGGAACTCTTTAAAAAGGTGGAGCTTCTGATTTTCCTTAGTTTTCTCCCAACCTTTACTTGATCCTGACAGGAAGCTCTTTTACACGTTCGATGGGGCTGCTTCTTTAAGGGAAGCACACTTTTCTGATACGAAGTGTTCTCAAAGGCACTGTGTATTTCATCACATCCAGCAGAGCGGGGATCTTGTGCTTTCTGGGGAGTGCTAGGAAGGCAAGGGCCTGTGGACAACTCAAGATCTTTTTTCAATGGCTGATATAAGCTTTCCACCTTTGGGTCTTTCAACTTCTGGGACCATGCAGCAATGTCACCCCTGGCCAGCTTTGCTAGGGGGATTTCCTTCATCATGGTGAACTCATCCTTGTAATCCTTAGGTGGGTTCTTATTTTGTACCTCATCAGACAACATATTAGATGATGTGCATTGTTCTAACATAGCATGTGCTCCTTTTTGATGTATATGCTTCTCTTTCTTCTGCAACAAGTTGTAGAAAACCTTCTGGCTGTGTTGTTCTTCGGCATCAACCAGTATTCTGTTGCATTTAAAGTGGGTCTGAGAAATCTTGCTCATATTATCAACATCACCATCTTCTCTGGATATCCTCTCTTTAGATTTCTCCCCAATAATTAAGTGACCCAGTGGTCCCCTCTGGTGTTCTTCGATTTCTTCTCTTTTCACTTTAGCTTCTGTTTCCAATGTCAAAGGCAAGTGTCTAACGCTGGAATTCTCATCAGGGTGACCAACTTTTGATATATCCTTTTTCACACTGATGTATACACTGGTTCCTTCACTAGGACTAATATCCCTTGGTGCTTCTTCCTTCATTTCAGGCAGGACTGTGTAGTCCTTTACATTTTTACAAAGTATTTCACCATCTTTTGATTTAAAAAGATTTTTTGAGTAAGTTTCTCCACCCAAGGTATTATTAACATTAGTTTCTGAATTTTCTTGAGAAGACAGATACAAAGGCAGTCTCTCAGTGGAGTGTAGGCTCCCTGGGGGAGCAGAGTTTTCATCTTGGCATCTAGAAGACATTGCCTCTTTTGGAGAAATTGCAAAGGAATTTTCCTCATCAGACACAGAATTTATTTCTAGTCCTGATCCTTTATCCATTACTTGCGGTTCTCTCAGAGATGCTCCTTTAACTTGCTGTTCAGGATGAATATAATTTAAAGACACATTTATTCTACCCAATACTCTTATATTTGGTTCACGATCTGCAACAGACTGTACCTCATGGGCACAAGAATCTGTACACAAGTCCATTTCACAATCTTTTAAAGATCTGCATATTTTCTCTTCACATAACTTTTTTAATTCAAGAGATTCCACTGCAGAGGAAGTAGCCTTGGGGAAATCTGGGTTCTGGTCAATCTTTCTTACAAATCCAGCATTCAGTTCTCCTCTCTGAAACAGGGCACTCCTTGAGGTTTCAGGTAATGCTCGTTTATCTTGCCCTGCACTGCTATGAAGTGTACTACATGTCTTTTCATCCAGCACTCCTTCTGCAGGTTTACTAGTACAGTCTGTGTAGACGGTGTCTACCATGCTGTTTGAGAAGTCTTTACAGCCAAGAATATTTTCAAAGGCTCCTTTAAAATCGTCTTTCTTTGCACCATCACAAGATGATGGGTTATTATTGCCTGAACCAGCCATCAGATCCTTTTGGTTGTGGCTTAGTTCTTTGCTAGGCTCTGTAATGGTCTCTCTCTGGTCACTGTCTTGTGTCTCCTTAGCTGGTTTATCTTCACTTCTCCATTCATCTGGTCTGTTTAGGTTACTCTGGCAGTCAAGGACTTCATCTGCCTTCTTATAAAGAGTTTCTTCTGCCTGGTTCATGCTTTTAAAACTGGAGAACATAACATTAGGAGACTGGTCCAACAATTTTTCAGGACTTGGAATGTTTGCAGATTGGTTTAGTCCTTGTGTAGCACAATCAGAGATGTCATACTTACAAAATACAGTCTCTTTGGGTGAATCCTGTCCCTTTCCTTCTAGCCCTTCCTCACTATGTCTGATGTGACTGGTGATACAAATGGTTTTGACTGGGGCTCCATTACTTAATGCGCCTACTGTCATTTTCTCTCTGATCTGATCTTCTTGAAGGCTATCTTTAGTTTCTCTCCCATCAAGTTCACTTTCCTCTGATGCGTAACTCAGTTTATGGGCACTACTTTCCGTGGAGTTTTCTATTCCTTGGGAGTGGTGGTGATCGCTATGCTGAAATGCATTTTCACATTTTGTTACAAAAGAATTTTCAACTTCCAGAATGATTTTGCTGGACTCAAAAGCAGCAGAAGCAGAACATATGCCCTCTTCCGATGCATTTTTACTTACACAATGGCTGCTAGTTTTATCCTGAGATTGAACATTTTGACATTCCATGACAGCAACCTCTTGAGGAAAGCCAGCTGCTTCATTCTTACTTGAGAGAAGCCTGGAATGCAGATCTTCCATGCCTGAATCAGCTGCTTGTTTCTTTCTTTCTAGGCTTCCTGGTTTGATGTTTAAGGTGGAACTGTTTGAAGAGGCACTGCAGGTTTTGTCACCTGGTGGACAGATGTCTTTCATTCTAGTCTTAATGGGAATGGTTTGGGTATTAGCGATGATGTCTGCTCTATCCTCAAATGGAGGGTGATGGCTCTGTTGGAAATTCTCACTTCTTGCTCTAGGCATCTCTTTGTTTATATTTAGTAGGGAGTCAGCTGGCAACTTCACGTGGTCTCGAGAATTAAGGGACACTTGTTGATTTAAAACACATTCACTTTCTACTTTGTTTACAACTAGTTCATCAGTATAAGAAAGTTCATTCACCTCACAAGGAATGCTCTGTTCATCTGAATGTGGAATATCATCATGTGAGGTCCATACAGTTTTTTCTGACTCAGGTCTGTAATCTAATTCTGGGGATGATGGAAACTGAACAGTATCATACTTGAGTTTTGACATCTCATTTATAGGACTTATCTGGTCCTCTGGCAGTATATTCAAAGGCGATTTTCTTTTAAACAGAAATCCACTACACAATCTTTCATTTAACTGGGTGTTGTTTTCCAAATTCCTCTTGATATTGACTAAGGAGTTCGAGTCTTTACTGTAAATCTTTTCACTTAATATACTGGGATCTATAGTGGTTGTCCGTTCTGGCTCTTCAATCTGCATCAACGAGGAAATACTGTTTTCTTCGTAGTTGTTGCCTGAATGGTTAATATTAGCAAAAGTTTCTCGGTCCTCATAGTTTGTAAAGCTTCCTTGAGTGTCTGAAGTGATTCTCAAATTATTTTCTTTTGACATTACCTCTGTGGTTTCAGTAAAAGAATTGGGCATTAAAGAACAAAAGCTCTCTGTATAGATACCGCCTTGAATGTAACGGTTATCGAGGAGGGTATTTTCTTTTAGGGAGCCAACAGTCTCTTTTTCACAAGAACAGCCAGAATGATGACCACTAGCATACTCTTCTGGCTGACTGGAATTAAAAGGAGAGCATTCTCCCCTTTCACTCCCAGGGCTCAAAAGCTGTTCTTCATTTTCCTCTCTGGAGGTCAAGTTCTTGCTTTGATCGTCCTGATCAAAACAGGAAGTATCTGTCTTTTCAGTAGATCCCTTCATCAAGCCATCACCTTCCAAATCACATTGTTCTAGAGATGTTGTTCTGGATTCTAGATTAGACAAGTTTGATGTGAAATATGAAACTTTATAATCTTCTTCCAAGGGTTCTACAACAACTACACTTCTCGTGGTCATGGGGCTGTCACATGCAGAACTGTTTTTTTCATTATGGTGGACAAGAATCTGTTGGTGATTGTCATCTGCTTCAGAGACAAGGTTTAATTTACATAACTCTTCCTTCCCATTGTCCACTTTGGAAATGTCACTGGTCCCTGGTAATAATGACAATGAAGAAGGACAAAGTTTTAATTCTTCATGTTCTTTTTCTTTAGAAGTTGTTTCTGTTAATCCAGGGTCCACAAAAGTTAAAGGCTCTAGGGAAACTAATGTGCTGGTTTCTGAAACCTCACCACTGGTCATGATTTTGTCTACTTCTGGGTATTCGCTGCACCCAGCTGAGAGACGTTTACTCACATTGCCATGCCTGTGTCCTTCATTATTATCCATCTTAGTCTCATTGACCTTCATACCTTGTGCTTTTTCAATGGATTTTAGTAGAGTTTCAGTTGTAATCTGTACATTTCCTAATACACAAGAGAAAGAAATCAAAATCAGTATGCACAGCACAAAAAGAATTGCTCTATCTTCATGAATTTAATCATGCAACCAACAGCAGTGTTACGAATTGAACTGTGTCCCCTGCAAAATGCGTTATAATACAAATCCTAACTTCTATGCCTGTGGTTATAATCCCATTTGGGAATGGGCTATCTCAGTTATGTTAATGAGACAGGATTAGTGTAGCGTGTATCTTAAGTCAATCTCTTTTGAGATACAAAAGAGATTAAGTGCAAGCTAGCAAAGAGAGACTGGGGAAGAGAGATGCCAAGCCATATGAAAATTGCCCAGAAGCAGAAGCTCTGAAAAGGACCAAAAAGCCCTCCCCTAAAGCTAGCACCCTGAATTCGGACTTCTAGCCTCCTAAACTGTGAGAAAATAAAGAATTTCTGTTTGTTAAAGCCACCCACTTGTTATTTTTGTTACAGCAGTACTAGATAAATACGACTAGCAGCAACAAAAAAAAAAAACCCAACTCAAAAAAAGAATTGCAGTTACTGCGCTATACCATTGGTTTTGCTCTTTGCTGCAAAATAGGAAAGAGGGCCAAAAATGTACCTGGAAGAAACAGTTAATTTTAAAATGTCTTTCTCTAAATGTTACTTACTCAGCATTCATAGATAAATGCTGGACAACTAAATACAACATAGAGACATATGCCTAGCTCAGAGTCTTGAAGAAGCTTCCATTCTAAAACAGAGTAGAATCACAATAGAGCAGCTTACATTATTAGATAACCACTTTATTATTACTTGAGCTTAGATAAGTCATATATAAAAATACCTCTTTAAAAAAGAACATTTACACACAAAACCTAATATAAAAGAGATTAATCTGTAAACTGAGTGTTAGTCTTGAACTCAATTACCTGCAATAATCACAAGACTGGTCATGAGCTGATACTTATTCAATAAGTTTGAAACATTAAAAAACAAAAAAAACCCTTCTAAGCAGATTGCAAATGCAACTCATAAAGAGGTTTTACTGTACAGTTTCTCTGAAATTCTAGGTATAGATGCACTATAAAGAAGTTCCCCAAACTTAAGTTACATACAGAGGAAAAATATTTCTACCCTTCCTCCCGCTTAACAAAACAAACCCAAAGCTATATAACCATATATACACACAACCATATATGTGTGTTTGTATATATGTATGCATGTATGCATGTAAGCATGGAGTCCTTAAATGGCACAGTTAAGCACTTCACCACTAGCCAAAGGACAGCAGTTAGAACCCATCCAGAGGCGCCTCGGAAGACAGGCCTGGTGCTCTGCTTTTGAAAGGTCACAGCCTTGAAAACCACTGCGAAGCAATTCTACTCTGCACACGTATGGTCACCATGAGTCAGAATAGACTTGATGGCAACTAACAACAAGTATGTAACAGGACACCTGGACTAAACAGATAAGCTAACAAAAATTACTACTAATTTCTTTACGCCTCATCCATTCTGCATAACTTTTGTTGTTGTTGTTAGGTGCCCTCAAGTCGATTCCGACTCATAGTGACCCTATGGACACAACAGAACGAAACACCGCCTGGTCCTGTGCCATCCTCACAACCGTTGCTATGTTTGAGCCCATTGTTGCAGCCACTGTGCCAATCCATCTCATTGAGGGCCTTCCTCTTTTTTACTGACCCCCTATTTTAACAAGCGTGAAGTCCTTCTCCAGGGACGGTCCCTACTGATAACATGTCCAAAGTATGTGAAATGAAGTCTCGTCATCCTTGCTTCTAAGGAGCATTCCAGCTATACTACTTCAAAGACAGATTTGTTTGTTCTTCTGGCAGTCCATGGTATATTCAATATTCTTCGCCAACACCACAACTCAAAGGCATCAATTCTTCGGTCTTCCTTATTCACTGTCCAGCTTTCACATGCATATGAGGCGACTGAAAACACCATGGCTTGGGTCAGGCGCCCCTTAGTCGTTAAAGTGACATCTTTGCTTTTTAACACTTACAGAGGTCTTTTGCAGTAGATTTGCCCAGTGTAAAACATGGTTTGATTTCCTGACTGCTGCTTCCATGGGTGTTGATTATGGATTCAATTAAAATGAAATCCTTGACATCAACCTTTTCTCCATTTATCATGATGTTGCTTATTGGTCCACTTGTGAGGATTTTTGTTTTCTTTATGCTGAGGTCTAATCCATACTGAAGGCTGTGGTCTTTGATTTTCATCAGTAAGTACTTCAAGTCTTCTTCATTTCAGCAAGCAAGGTTGTATCATCTGCATATCACAGGTTGTTAGTGAGTCTTCCTCCAATCCTGATGCTGTGTTTTTCTGCATACAGTTCAGCTTCTTGGATTGTTTGCTCAGCATACAGACTAAATAAGTATGGTGAAAGGATACAACCCTGATGCACACCTTTCCTGACTTTAAACCATGCTGTATGTATCCCCTTATTCTGTTCGAATGACTGCCTCTTGGTCTATGTACAGGTTCTTCAAGGGCACAATTAAGTGTTCTGGAATTCCCATTCTTCGCAATGCTATCCATAATTTGTTGTGAGCCACACAGCTGAATGCCTTTGCATAGTCAATAAAACACAGCTAAACATCTTTCTGGTATTCTCTGCCCTCAGCCAAGATCCATCAGCAATGATATCCCTGGTTCCAGGTCGTCTTCTGAATCTGGCTTGAATTTCTGGCAGTTCCCTGTCAATGTACTGCTGCAGCTGCTTTTGAATGATCTTCAGCAAAACTTTACCTGCGTGTGATATTAATGATACTGTTCGATAATTTCCACATTCTGTTGGATCTCCTTTCTTGGAAATGGGTACAAATATGGATCTTTTCCAGTTGGCTGGCCAGGTAGCTGTCTTCCAAATTTCCTGGCATAGACGAGTGAGCACTTCCAGCGCTGCATCCATTTTTCTGAAACATCTCAATTGGTATTCTGTCAATTCCTGGAGCCTTGTTTTTCACCACTGCCTTCAGTGCAGCTTGGGTATAACTTTTAGTCTGTATAATTTTTGGTCCCAAGAAAATGAGCAGGTAGCAAATTTTTATGGGAAGGTTCTTTGTAGTGAAACAATCACTTTCATTCCTTAAAGCATGAAATTTAAATTAAAATTAAAATTTCACTTAATTTTGTAAGCTTTCTTGCTCTCCAAAGAGCCGTCTCCACCGCTCAGTAAACTATAATGGAAGCTTAACATACTGCACATCATTACTGTTCGTTTTTACGGATATTACTGAACACTTCTACCTTTAAAACAACTTAACAAAACCACTTGCAAAGCATGAATGCATATAATTTAATTGTTCTCACAGATCACTTGTTTCTTTGTAAAAAATAATACAGAAAGAATTTTCATTACATAACTACTCTGCTCTTGGCCCTTTTTCTTTGGTGGTGGTGAGATCCTCCCTCTGCTCCGGAATTGGCTCTCTTGTAAGCCTAGTGGGATGCAAAACTGACCAATCTCCTTGGTGGGCGACAATTACCCTATTTGCACAGTCTCACCCAATCACTTGGGTGCGAGTTACAAGACAATGGTGAGAAGGCCACACAAAAGCAATCCATCACACCGCAAACCCCTAAAACTATTGCCCTGAGATAACCTTGAAACCTTAAACCAAAAATATCCCCTGAAGTGTTCTTAAAACTATATAGTAATTTAGCTCACCTAGTAAAAAATATCTGCCTTGAATACTGTGCTCTTTTAAGAACTATTGCTCAGCTGCTAACCAAAAGGTCAGCAGTTCGAATCCACCAGCTGCTCCTTGGAAAACCTATGGGGCAGTTCTACTCTGTCCTAAAGGTCTCTATGAGTCGGAATTGACTCAGCGTTAAAGGGTACAGTATATGGGATCCGACTGACAACAGCAATTCGAAAGATTAGATGAGAAACTTAGGAGGCAGTGAGTTTATGTTAATGGGGGAGGAACAATTTGGAAAACGAGGATGAGAACGGCTGCACAACTTGAATGTAATCAACATTGCTGAACTGTGCATACAGAAATTGCTGAATTGGTGGATGTTCTGCTGTGTATATTCTCAACAGCAATAAAAAACAAAATGAATTATTAAAAAAAAAGGCTGTGGGACACTGATCTGTTCTTTATCTGTAAAGTAGGGTAAAGATGGTACCTACTTAATAAGGTTACTGTAAAGATTAAATGAGTGAATAATATTTGTAAAGTTCTCAGAAATGCCTGACAGGGAGTCCATGCTCTGTTATTGACAGCTGTTCTTATTATTCCTTCAGGACTCCACTCCCTTGCACACCATCCCTAAAGGATCTGCAATACTGTTTCTCAATTATTTGTGTAATGTATCACTTCCATGAGACACAATGCTATTTGAGAGTGGAAAATGGATCTTACTGATCACTGAGGGCTCAGTATCTGACGCTGATGTTGGTACACGGTGTGTACATAAATGTTGGCTGAATTAAGATTGGGAAATCTGCTAGAAGTATTAGGTATACACTGGAGGGTGAAATGTGTCTTCTGTTTTGAGGTACAGACCCATTTAAGAAGGACAAGAGTTTCACAACCACAGATGAAAATCCTGAAATTTTGTTGTTGTTATTTTTGTGTGCCACTGAGTTGATTCCGACTCATACAGACCCTACAGGACAGAGCAGAATTGCCCCACAGGGTTTCCAAAGCTATAAATCTTTATGGAAGCAGACTGTCACATCTTTCTCCTGTGAGATGGCTGGTGAGTTTGAACCATCAACATTTTGGTTAGTAGTCAAACACTTCACCACTGCACTACTAGGGCTCCTCCCATGGACTTCAAGCTTTATAATAATTTTTAAAGTACATACATTTGTAGAAATTGACAAGCTTATATTAAAATACATATAAAAATGCAAGGGATCCATAGCAATCAAAACAATCTTGAAAAAGAACAAAGTTGGTAGACTCACACTTTCCAATTTCAAAATTTACTACAAAGCTATAGTAATCAAGATAGTGAGTGAGGTACTGGTGTAAGGACAGATACATGGATCAACAAAATGGAATTGAGAGTTCAGAAATAAATCCTAACATTTATGGTCAGTCAGTCAACTGATTTTTGGAAAAGTTACCAGGACAATTCAATGCAAAAAAGCCAGTTTTTTCAACAAATGATACGGGGACAACTGGATAGTCACACACAAAAACATAAGAAGGGAAGGAGCAATGGTGAGGATGAGTGTTATTGTGTCTCACTGTGAGCAGAGGCAGGAGTACACTAGGACCTGGATCCATAGAGAGATGAGGGACCTATCCAACAGCCAGGGCGAGACAGGCATATCAAACAGGCAGCCCACCGGTAACCAGCTGGCCCCCTACCAAACAACCAGTCACTGTGGGACAGCCTGCTCGGCGTCACCCATGTGGAAAGGATACACAACACTACCTGCCGCCTCAGGAAAGAAATGTCCCACACCCACAGACAACATGAAGAAATCTCACCCCATGCTGCAGGAGCCTCATGAAGGCCACACACCAGCACACAGACCGCGGAGGGAAGTTCATAGCCCAGTGATGTCAACCACTGCAGGGAAGGCCCGTCAAAAAACCACAGGTGATTCTAAGAGCCGGCTACGAAAAACTTTAAATTTTCAAAAATGCCTAAAATCTGTGGAACCGGAGTAGAACCTTCTATCAACAAAGGAACTACCTGAGGCCCCACCACAGAAGAGAAGATGGCGCACACATCCCAAGAACAGCTGAGTCGGTGCTGCAAGAACCAAAGAGCCAGACTGCCCTTTAGTGAAGCTTAGAAGCAGAAGATGGAAATAAAGAGGATGGGGGAAAGTTTCTACAAACAGAGAGGATTCTGAGTTCCAGATTATCATAGTAAGATATTCAAACGCCCCACATTCAACAAAAAATTATAAAACATACAAGATTACAGGAGAAAACTGCCCAATCAAAAGAAAACCAGAAAAAAGCAGAAATTAGTTCAATGGAGGCCAAGTTAAAGGGAGAAATACAGGACATCCAGAAAACAATGCTAAATATGTTTAAAGAATGCACAGAAAACAAACTAATGAAGATCAGGAAATGAAACAAGAAACTCAATAAGGAGACTGAAAGCATTGAAAAAAAGAGAGATACTGGAATTGAATAACAAAATAGCTGAATTGGAAAAAAATGCAAGACAAGGATTCAACAATAGATTTGAACAGATATAAGACAGACTAAGTGAACTAGAAGACTGAACTGAACTTACCGAACCTCAAGAGAAACAAAATAAAAGAAGAAAGAAAAGTGAACAAAACCAAACCAAATTGTGGGATCCAATTAAGAAATGCAACACTAGTATTTCTGGAATTCTAGAACAACAGTATAGTAAAAAAAGACATAAAAAGAATTTTCCAAGAGATAATGACAGACAATTTCCCAGGCTTGAATAAGGAATCTAGCCTGTAAATCCAGGAAGCTAGGCAAACTCCAAGCAGAAGGAATAAAGAGGTGTGCACCAACAGACATTGTAATAAAATTCTTGAAAATCAAAGACAAGGATAGAGTCCTGAAAGCAGCAAGAGAAAAGCATAGCACAACATATCAAGGATCCTTCATAAAAATGAGTGTGGATTTCACCTCAGAATTCCTGGATGCCAGAAGACAATGGAACGACATATATAAAGTATTGCAGGAAAAACAACTGTCAACCAAGACTTTTTTTTTAAATTCAGCATATATATATATTTTTTATTGCTGTGCTTTAAGTGAAAGTTTACAATTCAAGTTAGTCTCTCATACAAAAATTTATACATACATTGGTATGTGGCCCTAGTTGCTCTCCCTATACTGTGACAGCACACTCCTCCTCTCCATGTCCATTCAACCAGCTCCTGACCCTCTCTGCCTTCTCATCTCACCTCTGGACAGGAGCTGCCCATTTAGTCTCATGTATCTACTTGAGCCAAGAAGCACACTCTTCACGAGTATCATTTTACGTCTCATAGTCCAGTCTAATCTTTGTCTGAAGAGTTGGCCTTGGGAATGGTTTTAGTGTTGGGCTAACAGAGAGTCCAGGGGCCACGTCTTCTGGGGCCCCTCCCGTCTCAGTCAAACCATTAAGTCTGGTCTTTTTACTAGAATTTGAGTTCTCTACCCTACTCTTCTCCTGCTCCGCCAGGGACTCTCCGTTGTGTTCCCTGTCAGGGCGGTCACTGGTGGTAGCCGGGCACCATCTAGTTCTTCTGGTCTCAGGCTGATGGAGTCTCTGGTTTATGTGGCCCTTTCTGTCTCTTGGGCTGTCTCTTGTGCCTTTGGTGTTATTCATTCCCCTTTGCTCCAGGTGAATTAGGACCAATTGATGCATCTTACATGGCCACTCGTGAGCTTTTAAGACCCCAGACACCACTAACCAAAGTGGGATGCAGAACATTTTCTTAATAAACTTTGTTATGCCACTTGACCTACATGAACCCTGAAACCATGGTCCCCAGACCCCCACCCCTGCTACTCTGTCCCTTGAAGTGTTTCGTTGTATTCAGGAAACTTCTTAGCTTTGGTTGAGTCCAGTTGTGCTGACTTCCCCTGTAGTGTGTGTTGTCCTTCCCTTCACATAAGATAATTCATATCTACTAACTAGTTAGTGAATACACCTCTCCCTCCCTCCCCACTCTCAAAACCATCAAAGAATATTTTCTTCTGTGTTTAAACCTTTTCTTGAGTTTTTATAATAGTGGTCTTATACTGGATCGTATGGTACTTCTATTTCTAGCTTTTAAAGAAAGTGTCAAATCTGTTTACAAAGTGTCAACCAACAATTCTTTACCCAGCAATGTTGTCATTCAAAAATGAGGGGGAAATCAAGACATTGCCAAATAAACAAAAGCTGTGAAAATTTGTTACTACCAGGTCTACTTTGGGAAAAAGAAAAATTTAAAAAAAGATGAGGGAGATCTCCAATAAAGGTAATGGTATGGGCAAATACAAGGACCAAGTATATGGTATTTCCAACTTAGTAGTTAAGTTCCACAAGCAATAAAACATCAAGTGCATAAGAAATAAATACAAATTAAACCTACCAGACATAGGATGTATAATGAGGCAACTGAAAAACAACAGAAATGGGGCAGGGAAGAGCAAAACGGGAGGAAAGTTTTAGTATGCTAATGTTGTATGTTACTTGCATGTATGTTAAATGTTGGCATCAAGCTGAAATAAGTTGGTGCAACTGTAAGTTGTTCAATGTAGTATTTGTGGTAACCACTAAGAAAATACTTAAAAATATACACAAATGGGAAAAAGGAAGAAATCAAAAAGGCTCAATACAAAAAAGCAGTTAAACACAAAATATAACAAAAGCATGGGAATAGTGAGACAAAGAAGATATAAGACACACAATTAGCAAAATGAATGAAGTAGGTCCTTCATTTTCAGTAATTACCTTAAATGTAGAGGTTTAAACTCACAATTCAAAAGACAGAGAGTGATAGAATGGATAAAAAACAACACAGTCCATCCTCATGCTGTCTACAAGCAACACACCTTAGGCCCAAGGATACAGACTGTAAGTTAAAGGAAGGAAAAGAATACTCCATGCAACAGTAACCAAAAAAGGGCAGGGGTGGCCATACTGATACCAGATAAAATAGACTTTAAATCAAAATCTATTATAAGAAATGAAAAAAAAAAAGCAATGCTACTAAGTGAATTCAGCAAAGTCAAAAGAATGCACAAGAAAGCTATTAGAGCTAATAAATGAATTCAACAAAGTGGCAGGGTACAAGGTAAACACACAAATATCAGTCAGGTTTCGATACATCAGCAGTGAGCATTCTGAAAGGAAATTAAGGAAACAATTCCACTTACAATAGCATCTAAAAGGATAAAATAATCAGGAATGTGAAAGACTTGTATACTGAAAACTATAAAATATTACTAAAAGAAATTAAAATGGAAGAACCTTGTGTTCATGGGTTGGAAGACTTAATACTGTTAGGATGTCAATACTTATACTGAAAGCAATCTACAGATTCAATGAATCCCTATCAAAATTCCAATACTTTCTTTCCAGAAATGGAAAAGCCAACATGGAATTCCAAGGGGCCCTGAACAGTCAAAGCAATTCTGAAAAAGAACAGAGTAGGAGGACTCACAATTCCTGATTTCAAAACATACTATCAAGCTCCAGTAATCAAAATAGTCTGGTACTGGTATAATAATAGACAGAGATCAATGGAATAGTATTCAGAGTCCAGAAATAAACCCATATATTTATGGTCAAATGATTTTTGACAAGGTGGTTAAGTCTATTTTATGGGGGGAAAAATAGTCTCTTTAATAAATTATGCTAGGAAAACTGGATTTCCACATGCAGAAGAATGAAGCTGGATCCATACTTCACACCATATATAAAAATTAACTCACAATGGATCAAAGACCTACATATAAGAGCTAAAACTAGAAAACTCTTAAAAGAAAATAAAAAGGTAAACCTTCATGACCTTGGATTTGGCAATGGATTCTTAGAAATGACACCAAATGCACAAGCAACAAAAGAAAAAACCAGATAAACTGGACTTCATCAAAATTAAGAAACTTTTGTGCATTTAAGGACTTTGAAAAAGCTTTAATATCCAGAATACATAAAGAACTCTTATAATTCAACAACAAAATGACAAACAACTAATAAAAAAATGGGCAAAGGACTTGAAAAGACATTTCATCAAAGAAGATATACAAATGACCAACAAGAAAAGATGCTCAATGTGATTAGTCGTCGTTATTACATGCCATCGAGTTGATTCTGACCCATAGCGTCCCTACAGGATAGAGCAGAACTGTCCTATAGGGTTTCCTAGGCTGTAAATCTTTACAGGAGCAGATCACCAGGTCTTTCCTCCTGCAGAACTGCTGGTAGGTTCAAACTGCTGATCTTTCAGTTAGCAGTCGAGAACTTAGAATCATTGCGCCACCAGGTCTCCATCCATCATTCATTAGGGAAATGGAAAATCAAAACCACAATGATGGCTGTGCTAAATTCTGACGGTTCTTCAAAAAGTTAAACATACAATTATCATATGACCTGGCAATTCCAATCCTAGGTATATATGCAAAACAATTAAAAGCAGGAATGCAAACAGATACTTGTACACCAATGTTTATCGCAGCACTATTCATAATAGTCAAAAGGTGGAAACAGCCTAAATGTCCATCAACAGATGAATGGATAAACAAAACAAGGTATGTATGTGTGTATGTATGTATACATACATACACATACACACACACACCCATGGAACATTATTCAGCTATAAAGAGAAATGTAATTCTGATACATGCTACTACATGGATGAACCCTGAAAACTTTACACTGAGTTAAAGAAGTCAACACAAGAGGACAAATATTGTATGATTCACTTATAAGAAATACCTAGAATAGGCAAATGTATACAAACCAAAGTTCATTACTGGTTACCAAGGGCTGAGGGAAGAGGGAATGGGGAGTTATTGCTTAAGGGGTACTGAAAAAGGAGTGATAAAAAAATTAGAAACGGATAATGGTGATGGTTGCAAAACATGATGAACATAATTAAGGTCACTGAATTTACATGTAAAAATGGTGAAATAGCAAATGTTTTGTTATATATACTCCCCTCGACACACACAAATAAATTTCAAAAATAAAATCTAGATGCATATAAGACATAAGTGTTTTATTCATAGGTTCATATCATCTATTTATAATGCTCAATCTGTTTATACAATCAGTGCTTCTCCTTGATTATATACATTTAACAGGAGAGGCACTAGCAGTGGCAAAATTCTTGCCTCCTATGCTGGAGACCCAGGTTTGATTCCCAGCCAATGCACTTCATGCACAGTCACCACCCATCCGTTAGCAGTGGACTGTGTGTTGCCATGATACTGAACAATAAGCCCTGGTAGTGCAATGGTTAAGAGCTCGGCTGCTAAAGGAAAAGTCAGCAGTTCAAACCCATCAGTGGCTCCACACGAGCAAAAACCTGGCAATCTGTTCTCCAAAGATTACAGCCTAGGAAACCCTATGGGGTAGTTCTACTCTGTTCTATAGGGTCGGTATGAGTTGGAATTGACTCAACGGCACACAATAACATGATGCTGAACAGGTTTCCACAGAGCTTCCAGACAAAGGCTAGGAAGGCCTAGGTATATACTTCTGAAAATCAGCCAATAAAAATCTTATGGATCGTTTATTGCCCACCTACTGCAAGAGGAGGGAATTACCAAGATTGATTTCCTACTAGTACTTTACATATGACAGATAAAGCAGATTGAGTGAAGACAGTGCAGTGTGAACCTGCTTCCAGCTCTCTTAGGAAAGACAGAAAAGATAACCAGAAAAAAATCAAGAAGGGATGCCCTCATCATACCATAAATTATGAGGAATCTCTGAAAGGCAGAGGCAGATGGAATCACCTGAAAGAGGAAACTGCAGCCCAAAGGTGCAGTGAGTGCCACAGCCTTCAGAGTGGAGGGGTACCAACAGACAGAAGGGATGCCAAAGTAGGAGCACCTGGGTGAGAGACTGCCTTCATCTCCCATCTTTGCAAGAAGGTGTCCATACCAGACCACAGCAATGAACCTGAGAGGCAGAACAGTGCCCTGAGTGACTGGCAACACAAGAAGTACAGGGAGCCACATCCCAGAAGGTGGGCTATGAGCACATTCCACGTACCAGCCCAACCCACCTACACCTTACCAGCTCTGCAAGCAGGCAGAATCCATGCTGCACTTCAGATGCACAAATGCACACACACCTGAGAACCATTCAACATTAGAGGAAAAACCAACACCAAAGAGAGGTATTTAGCTCAATGAAAAAAAGAAGAAGAAATAAGGAAACAAAGTCAGTTACTAAGACAAACAGAAGACTAAGTATAGAATAGAATAAATACAATTAATACTCTCAGAGATCTGAAAGGGCATTATATGCATAACAAAGGAATCAGCAATCTTGCAAGTGAAACTATGATTGCTGAAATGCAGAAAATTTCATAGATGGGTCAAACAGCAGAATGATCACCTTAAGGCAAATTAATGAGCTTGACTATGTATCCTAGAAATTCTATCAGGTTATACTAAAACATACTAAAAGAGAGAAAGATACGAAAAAGAATTTAAGAGTCATGGAGGGCAGTTTACCAGTTTCAACTTTGATCTGAAAGGAGTTGTAGAAAGCAGGTATTGAGAGAACAGAGAGGAAGAAATACTCAATAGAAAAAATATGAGTGTCATTTCATTTACTCTTCCTAGCAATGCAGTGAGATAAGAAAACCAAGGAGAGAAAGTAAACGGGACTCCCCCAGAGCCCCAGAGCTAGGAGGATCAGCTCTCAGGTCTGCCTGACTCCAGAGATGGAGTTGTTTCTATGGGATTACCCTGACTAAGACATGCTGTATATTCCCTAAAAGCTCACACAGTAAATAGTATTTCTCCAAGTGTGTACCATGGGATATTACTACAGGTTATGTGAAAAGGGATTCTGAGGTCAAATACATCGGGGAGGTGCTAGTCAGATGAAGTAAACTGATTCTCTTAGTACAGAACTTCTCAGAGTCTTTAGCGTGCAATCTTCATATTTTAAACACAATATAGTAGTTAAGAGCACTGGCTTTGGAATCACTCAGATCTGAGTTCTAGACCCTTCTCTGCCTTCTTTTGTCTTTGTGACATCTGTGAAGACTTTTTGTCCCTCTGGGCCTCAATTTTCTCATCTGTTAAATGGGAATCATAATTATATCCCTAGCTGTCTTCCAGGTTTGGGGGGAGGGCAAGAGAAATGGTAGATGTGAGACTGCTTTATAAAATGTTAAGACTGCACGAATATGGGGGGAAAAAACAAAAACACCCTGTGGATCACAACTGTCTGATCCACAAACAATCCAATCATGTGGATGGCACAGGACGGGGCAGTGTTTTATTCTATTGTGAATGGGGTTGCCATAAGTTGGGGACTGATTTGACGGAAGCTAACAACATTTATGTAACAGAAATAAAGGCTCATAAAAGATTGGTTCAATTCTAATTAATCTAAATTATTTAAACTATTCAATTCTAAAAATTATATGCTCTTCCAATTTCTGGTGGCCCCCCTATTTCAGAGAATTTCCAAATAAGCCTTAATGGAAAGCGCTACTATAGGAACTAAGTCTTACTAATATTTTTTCTACTGTTCATTCTACCTTTTTTACACACAGCCTCTCCAAACAAGCCCAGTTATAAGGCATGCATACTGGGGGAAAAAAAAAAAAAAGCTTGATAATTTCAGTATTATAAAATATTAAGAGACAATTATGGTGAAATAGCCACATTAAAACTCACAAGAATAGCAGAAAGGGAGATGGTATCAGACAGAGTGCCTGACAAGAAAACATTCTCCCCTTGTGAAATGGCTCCTCAACTAACACACATTGCTGAGCCACCACTCCTACTTACCATCGGCCTGCCCTACAGAAATTAAGAAATAAGGAACAACAGGCAAAACAGTATCTCACCAATTAAAGACCCCTTTTGGTTTACAAGGCTCCTCTATAAAACACAAGGAGCCCTGGTGGTGCAGTGGTTAGGTGCTTGGCTGCTAACTGAAAGGTAGGTGGTTCAAACCCACCAGCTACTCCATGGGAGAAAGATGTGGCAGTCTGCTTCTGTAAAGATTACAGCCTTGGAAACCTTATGGGGCAGTTTTACTCTGTTCTAAAGTGTCATTATAAGTCAGAAATGATGTGACAGCAACAGGTTTTTGGTTTTCTGTAAAACACAAAAGTCTGTTAAAGGGTTAAGCCTGCTCTCATTTCACCTAATTGAACCACACCACAGCAGAAACATATGACTTTAGAGCATCTCCAACTCCTGGAATACCATGGTAACTTCAGAATACTGTGAATGGGACATTTATATAGAGAAGGAAAAAAACCTACTGAGGAGAGTGTAGCTGTCTAGGTCCACTGACTAAACAACTCAGTGCAGGGGATGAAAACTTATTCCTCAGCTAATTTTTAAATTATAATTTAACGATGACCTTTGAGGTCCCCCCTCCACATTCAGAATAATATAAATAAGACTATATAAGGCACTTGGCACAGTGCTGAACGCGGCAAACACTTAATAAAAGGATATATTAGATTTTCATCAGGAAAATGTAAATCTAATACTTCGGACTAGGAGCTATGATTTAGGGTAGTGAACAAATTTTGTCAGCTGAGGTCCCCATAGAGAGTATGGCTGGATTTCCAAGAAGGGTCCCCTACTTCTCAATTCTGTAGAAAATGCTAACGTAGTGGATGCCTGACCTTGGCAAAGCAAGCAGCAATACTGGCCACACTACCATAGATCATGTGCACCTATTTAACTCAAATCCACTCTTGGGGGGTTGTGCTGGAGCATGTTTTGCTTGAGCTCCCAGGGCTCAACTCCCTCACAGAACTGCCTTCATAGAACCTTTGTCTTTGCCTTGCTGTGACTGGCTGTGACTTTGGACAGCTGAGCCTATTTCCTCATGTGTAACATGGGGACGCCTGGGAAAGCGTTTAGGAGATGAATGGATGAAATAACATACAACAAACTTCATAGGTCATTGCTGCTAAATACCCTAGCAGAGCTGCCATTTTCAAGCTCCCCCATATCAAACTGAAAGCCTTACAAGAGGCTTTGGGGAAAGAAACTCAAATAATTCATTTTACCAATTTAAGTCATTAAAGAAGTAGTATGACATTAGGACAGGAAGAAAAGGGCCACAAAGTAGTTTATCTGAGGACACTTTCTGGAAAAGCTCATCTTATCCGTGTCCATGTGGACCTTTTTAGGTAGATGGAAAACAGTCAGATAAGTCTGAGAAGGCAGATTTCCAAGTGGAAAACAACTCTGGTTCTCCTGTTCAAAAGGCCAGTTAAGTGATTGAACAAAAATTTACTTCATCACACAGACAATGGATTTTGTGGTTAAGATATGGGTGAAAATATACCAAAGACTAAACATAACTGCAAAGTAATGAAATTACTTTAATCCATTATACTTACAGCCATGGCCTTTGTGACTCCCACAAAATGACTGAGTGGTACTATGCAAATAAAGTGCTTATGGCCCACCAAGGGGACTGAAGAGCCTGCTAATAATGCAAAAAAGGTGCACAGAACCCTCGTGGGGGGTGGGACCATGCAAATAAGGTGTATGGAACCCTATCCAGGGGACTGGTCAGTTTTGTCATCCTGCTAGGCTTAAACGGAGCCAATTCCAGAAGAGGAGGGGGGAAGGTCACTACCACCAAGAAGAAGAGCTGGGGGGAAGCATATCCTTTGGACCCAGGGTCCCTGTGCTGAGAGGCTCTTAGACGCAGGGGAAAGAGAAAGAGCTGTAATACCAGAGACGGCGCAAGATGGCAAGAAGCGGCAGCAGAGGATAGACGGCAGTGGAACCAGGAGACCCATGCAAGACTCTGCTGCAGTGGGCTTCCCTGACCATGAAGCGAGGCGGCTACAGTAGGTGAGAGCGGCTATAGTACGTAAGCCGACCTACAGAGCAAGAGAGCTGAGCGCCTTCAGGCAGGAGGCTTGTTGGCGGAAGGGGGTGCCTCTGAGCACTTGTCAGCAGAGCTAAAGAGCTTTGTAACACTTGCCTGAGAAGGGCAGATGCCAGGCTGAGGGGTTAAAGGGTCAAAAGAGAGGCCTGCCTAAGGGTATGGCCAAGAGGCTGTCCTGACCAAAGAACTGTATACTGAGTTGATCCTGGTCCTGAGTTGTAACCTGTTACTTCCATAATAAACATAACTGTGAGTATGATCTTTGAGTTCTGTGTGGTCACTGTAACGAATTACCGAACCTAGCAGAGAAGTAGAGTGCTGTGGGAGGGATGACTGTTGTCAGAATTGGAAAAAAAGGTTGGAAAGAGGAGGTATGTCTGACCTCCACCTCACAGGAATCAGCTTTGGGCTGATGTTGTTCTTAATTCTCCTCCCCCAAATTAAGAGATCTGATTATGTTGCTGCACCATGTTTACCATAACAATACTGGAGTCCTGCTAAAATGATCTTGGGGGCATGTGGGGAGGGTGTGGGGAGGATTTCTAAACTGCATCCGTAGTAAGATCCCAAGTACCAGGTGAGACTTACATACAAAACTACATCGCTCATCTTCAGAGCAAGGTCCTGTAATCTACACTGGACAGTCAAGCCTCTGAGCCAGAGAGAAAATCTCCAGCAGCAAGAAGCAGGGTGACAAACTGGGACAAGTGTCCTTCCTCATAAGAACGATTTGTGCTTCACTCTCTACTCAGGCTGCCAGGAAGCTGAGAGCCAAATCTGATGTTCCATCACAGTAACAAAATGCTTATATAATTTAACATATTTGCTTTATCTTCTCCTCTTCCTTTTTTTGAAATTTTGATTATTCTGTATTATTAACCTTAGTTGTACAATACACACAGTCCTCTGTGAAGTTATTTAAGATTATTTTAGAAAGAGATGCATTATAAAATAGTAGCTAGGGCGCTTGACTAGAAGTTAAGACCCTGGGGAGGTGGGGGCGGATCTTGGCTCTGCCACTCTCTTTCTCTTTGAGCCTCAGCTTCTTCAACCAATCAAGCAAGCAAGCAAACTAAAGGTAGTATCCCAGATGCCTATATGCAACCATTGTTTTGAGGAGCAAAATGAGTTAATAGGAATGAACTACTTTGAAAATGCTCAAGGTGACCTGAGTAAACACTTTTCTGCCATTCCTGCCCCAGAAAACAAGAATACTATGCACTTCCACAGCACTGAACTATACTGGGTGAATTATTGCCCCATCTATGTTAACGCTTCCAAAATGGCAGTTTAGTTTTATAAAATCCAATAAAAGATTTCACAACAGTAGTTAAGGGTTAAACACACAGTCGATAGGGACTCATTACAGAAAAAGTAAGTGGAGGCAAACTATTGTCAAAAATAAGGCATTGTTCTATTACACAAGCACATCCACAAGCAATAGCAAGAACTTCTATTGTTCCAGAAGCTCACCCTTCAGCCCCAGATTAGACAGGATAAAAAAACAGACACTTAACACACATGAGAACATGCTTCTTAGTTCAATCATGTATACAAGACCAAAAGGGCAACATCTACCCAAAAGCAAGAAGGCAGGAAGGGGCAGGAAAAATGGACAGATGGAAACAGGGAACGAGTGTGGAAGGGAAGAGTGTTGACACATCTCAGGATTCCAGCCAACGTCATAAAACAACCTGTGTATAAACTGTTGAATGACTAACTAATTTGCTCTGTAAAGTTTCACCCAAAGCACAATAAACAAATAAAAAAACCAGAATTTCTATTGTTAAGGCCCTCTTGCAAGGTGGGCACCTTACATTCCCAGTACAAAATAAAAACTGTAAACTAAAGCTGTGTGTGCAATCAGAAGAAAAAAAGAAAAGATTTGAGAGAAATAAATACCTTTGCTCCTTAGAAAATCTTCAGGGAGATCACCACATGTAAGCTCTTTCCTTGATTGTATCAGGAGTTCCTCCTACAGTAAGAAAATCCAGGAGTCACAAAGGATTCAGACACCTGAGCTCATGAATGTTAATTAATCCTTGAGACTTCTCTATGACTCCAGGGAACTTGCTAGCAGTCACAAGTATTGGGAACTGAAGGACATCTCAAATTTAAGTAAATATAATCAATAAAAACTTCCACTTCTCTAGAATTTGAACTTGAAAAGCTAAATTTTCCAAGTTCTGGACAATCCAAACAAACAAACAAACCTGTTGCCAATGATTGGATTCCGACTCACAGCGTCCCTACAGGACAGAGCAGAACTGCCCCACAGGGTTTCCAAGGAGCGCCTGATGATTCAAACTGCCGACATTTTGGTTAGCAGCTGTAGCTCTTAACCACTATGCCACCAGGGTTTTCATTCTGGACAACAGAGGTTTAAAATACCAACCAGCAGATGCAAACGGGATCCCATAGATATCTTCTGAATCAAGAAATAAATTGCTGCAATGTAATTTTAACTTATTTGACAGGAAAATATCAGGAAATTGACATATCTCAGTCCCTAACCATTCTAGATAAAGAAATTTATCACATAATAATTTTTCCCCAACTTTCTTAGCAGGGCTGTTTTTTTTTATCCTCCTTCATCAAACTGGGGAGAGGAGAGACCACTGTCAATCATAACCAGTTTCCTCCTGCAGAGGAAATTCAGAAAACTGGGACAAGGAAGTGGCAGAATGGGCATGTCATATAGCAACTGGCTTGGATTCCCATGAGGTAATAGTTCTACCAGGTTTACGAGCTGGGAGACTCTGACAGACCAAAGGTTGCTGCTTACACTAAACTTTCCTTCTTTTCTATTCTTTCTCAACTTTTCTTCTGAATCACCTCTTTTCCCCTGCCTGGAGGTTAAAAGATTCTGACAGCACAAACCTAATCAGTGAAATCGCTATAACTTTTTATATTTTTTCCCTTAATTTTTATAGCATGTTTTCTTTTAAAAACTATTTTAAAACAAGCAAAAGCCATTTGACTCAAAGTAAAAGTCTGCAGTGGAAACAGAACACAGGATGGGGAGAGGGAAAATATAAGGAATGGTGAATACAGATGGCCACAGACAAGAATAAACACGACCACAGGAACTGAGGGAAGAGGACTAGAATGGATGGTCATATATGAATCAGAACTATTCCTTCATTTTCTATTGAAACGTTAATGTGGCATACTTTTGCAGAGCATGAACTTAAAACAAGCATCTTTCAGATAATTTATGGGTAACAGTACCAGGTGTGGCAATAAAGTACAAATTATAGCATGATGCCAGATTGAACTAACTTGTAAATGGGGAGAAGAGAAAGCTCTTACTTACCATTGAAGGAACGATGGAATTAGAAAAATCACCATTTGGCAACCAACACAGTAATAGTTATCTCAAGCAAGAATCATCAATGGATGTTAAAACTAGTGGCTACAAGTTTGAATGAAAAGTAGAAATATTTACATAGTCTCAAAGTACCTCCCCACAAGATACTTATTAATCACAAAAGGGAAAATAGAAACTGAACAAGGGGAGAACCCCAGCAGACTCCCCGACCCTGCAACCTATGATCCCAGTTCACCCCCCCAGGAATGAGGCATTCCAACACCATGAGCCTCTTGACAGGATGTACCAAGAAGAATCAGCATCACTTCTGTGCTATTCCCGACCAAAAAATGCATAACTAGAATCTAATCAAGAGGAAACACCAGACAAACCCAAACTGAAGGCTGTTCTACAAAATAAATGGCCTGTATTCTTCAGGACTAAGGTGCACCTGACCCAAGCCATGGTATTTTCAAACGCCTCATATGCATACAAAAGCTGGACAATGAACAAGAAGACTGAAGAACTGATGCCTTTGAATTACATTGTTGGCAAAGAATATTGACTTATACCACAGACTGCTAGAAAAATGAACAAATCTGCCTTGGAAGAAGTACAGCCGAATGCTTAGAAGCGAGGATGGTGAAACTTCATCTCATGTACTTCGGACATGTTATCAGGAGGGACCAATCAATCCCTGAAGAAGGACATCATGCTTGGTAAAGTAGAGAGCGAAATAGAGGAAGACCCTCAATGAGACAGACTGACACAGTGGCTGCAACAATGGGCTCAAACATAGCAACGATTATGAGGATGGCACAAGACCAGGCACTGTTTTGTTCTGTTGTACACAGGGTCGCTAGAAGTCAGAACCTAACTCAATGGCACCTAACAACGGTAACAACAACACACTCTTACAAAGTGTCAAGGTGATGGACTGAAAAACTAACTCTTCCAGATTAAAGAAGAGAAAACAACCGAAGGTCACAAGTGATCCTGGATTTACCCTGGTTCAGGCGAAAAAAAAAAAAAAATTTCTTTTGCTATAAAGGACATCAGTGAGACAACTGGCCAAATTTGAAGATGGTCTATAGATTAGTCCTTAGATCAGTGTTAATTTCCTGATTTTGATTAATGTACTGTAGTCATGTAACATGATGTTTACAAAATACACATTTAAGTATTAAGGCATATAAATATCTAAAATATCAAAAGTTGTAGTAATGATTTCATTGACTTGGATCTTTGCGTTTGTGCTAGGAAGAATCTTTTACTTACCAATTAAATCAGTGTGTTGTTTTTTTTCTCCCAACTTTAGGGCACAGGAAAAGAGGTGACTATGAGTCAAGTCTGTGGCTAAACTCTAAATTTGTTCAGAAAAAAAAAAAAAAAGGGAAATGTGGTAAAATGATAATGTGTCAGGAATCTGCATGAAGCGTATATGGGAATTCTTTGTATTTTTTTGCAACTTTTCTGTAGGCATCAAATTATCTGAAAATAAATGGTTAAGAAAACACCTTTATTAGAATATTTGATCCTTTCTTCAAAATGATACTGTTCTCCACTTTTTCCAGTTCTAAGGCTGAACGTTTGAGGTGTGAGATTAGATGTTTAGGAAATGGAAAAGGCAGAGTGCTGGAGCAAAAGACTGTGAGATCAGAAGTCAGTCAGAGCTGGGTTCCAACCCCAGAACTGAAAGAACAAATGGGGACCACAAAAAACACCTAGCAAGACACCCTGTGAGGACTGGGTGCTCCATAAATAGAAGTTTCTATCATTAATAAGACCTCAGATACTCGTTTCCTCTTTCTATAAGAAAAGCCTATACGACCATCACCAACACAGATTCCAGTCTGCCATCTGGAGTGACTAGCCTAGGCTTTTCTGGGGCCAGATGAGCTATGTAAAATGAGACTGAGCTCAGGTCAGCAACATACAGGCTCCTTCAGATTCCGAAGGTCTCTGCTGGTGAGCTTGTACAACTGTTACTGAGTCCTGCCCCGGGAGGGGCTGCTGGGATTTTCATTTGGTCCCATCTGTTACTCTAAGGAAGTGCCCCTATTTGGAGGCCCTGAGCGCCAAGGTGACTGCTTCAGCCATGCCGCCTTCTCCTTGGTTCTCCTAACAGGGAAGGGGAGAAACAGAAATTAGGAGTGAGTGAGTCCACTCTCTTGGCTCCCTGCTGACTTCTTGTAAAAGGTTCTGGAGTAAGAAAAACAGGTTCCCCTTCACAGGAAGACTGGAGGCTCTACAAGACTTGAGTCTCAAACATAATCAGGAGACTGGGTTGAAAAGGAAACAGAGTGTAGGACTGATTTCAGACACGAAGGCCGCCACCACTGCCACTACCACTGTGGCAGGCATCCTCCAGATGGTGGGAGCTCTACCAGCCTGGGCCCAAGTTCCCTCAAGTGGTCTGGGGAACGGAACAGCCCACTTGTACACAATGAACATGTGGATAATAACCCATTATGTAAAAAAAAAAACGAAAACCCACTGCTGTCAAGTTGATTCTGACTCACCATGACCCTATGGGAAACCCAGAGGGTTTCCAAGGGGCGGCTGGTAGATTCAGACTGCTGACCTTTTGGTTAGCAGTTGAGCTCTTAACCACCATGCCGCTAGGGCTCCCCTTTAGGTATAATTCCCCTCAAATAAAGAACATCTGCAGATATTGATCAGACATTTCTTAATCTTAAAATATTTTTATCAGCTAAATGTTCTAACTTCCAGGATTCCAGGTAGAGTCCCAAATATTTGTCTCCACCATCCAGATTTTGTTAAAATCTACACATCTGTCATGGATTGAATTGTGTCCCCCAAAAAATGTGTGTAGCAACTTGGCTAGGTCATGATTCCCAGTATTGTATGATTGTGTTATCTGATGTGATTTCCTTACGTGTTGTAAACTCTATCACTATGATGAGATTATATGTGATCTCCTCATGTGTTGTAAATTCTATCACTGTGATGAGGTTATATTGATGAGGTTGACAAGATTAGTGTCTTAATGCGATCTCTTTTGAGATATAGAAGAGAGAAGCAAGCAGAGACACATGGGAACCTCATACCACCGAGAAAGCAGTGCCGGGAGCAGAGCGCATCCTTTGGACCAGAGGTTCCTGCGCAGAGATGCTCCCAGACCAAAGGAAGATTGATGACATGGACCTTCCTCCAGAGCCGATAGAGAAAGCATTCCCTGGTGCTGATGCCCTGAATTTGGACTTGCAGACTACTGGACTATGAGAGAATAAATTTCTCTTTGTTAAAACCATCCACTTGTGGTATTCCTATTAGAGCAGCACCAGATGACTGAGACAACATCTGATCATTCATGTACTAACATTTCCTGGAAAATGTGTCCTGCATGCATCTAGGTCAATTGGCATAACAAAGCTTATTAAGAAAATGTTCTGCATCCTACTTTGGTGAGTGATGTCTGGGGTCTTAAAAGCTTGCAAGCGGCCATCTAAGATGCATCAATTGGTCCCAAACACCTGGAGTAAAGGAGAATGAAGAACACCAAAGACACAAGGAAAGTATCAGCCCAAGAGACAGAAAGGGCCACATAAACCAGAGACTTCATCAGCCTGAGACCAGAAGAACTAGATGGTGCCCAGTTACCACCAATGACCACCCTGACAGGGAACACAACAGAGAGCCCCAGATGGAACAGGAGAAAGGTGGGGTGCAGAACTCAAATTCTAGTAAGAAGACCAGACTTAATGGTCTGACTGAAACTGGAGGAACCCTCGAAAGCATGGCCCCTGGATTCTCTATCAGCACAGAACTAAAACAATTTCCAAGGCCAACTCCTCAGACAGGGATTGGACTGGACTATGGGACATAAAGTGATACTTGTGAGGAATGTGCCTCTTAGCTCAAGTACATACAAGAGACTAAACAGGCAGCTTCTGTCCGGAGGTGAGATGGGAAGGCACAGAGGGTTAGGAGCTGGCTGAACAGACATGAGGAATCAGGGGTGGACAGGAGGAGTGTGCTGTCACAGTATGGGGAGAGCAATTAGAGTCACGTAACAATGTATGTATAAATTTTTGTATGGGAAAACATAAAAAAAACTGTCCTGCATGAACCAACCTTATAGATGAAAGTACACAAGGATCCCTTTTTCAACATCAAATGAGCTAACTACTATGGTTTATATGATTCTATAAACTATGAAACATAAGAAACACTACATAATAGTATAATTTGCTTATCAAGTTAATAGCAAATTATCCTGTACATCCAAAGTATCATTCACCTATTTACTGTATTGGAATCAAATCAACTTTTGATATTTTTCCAAAGTTTAAGAAAATTTTAGGAGGGTTTTGAAAACCATTCTTACTGTTCATCTGGGTCTAATTTCCCATTATAATTTGGCTATGTGTCCTCAAAAAGATGCAATTCTGATACATTCCTATAAGACTGTTTCGAGTAAAAAAAAAATCACAAACACCTTAAGAAGGAAAAGAATATACATGGAGCTCTTTAGCTTTTATAAGCAGGGTAGCTAGAAGCTCATCTGGGCCTGATGTGCTCCAAGCTCCTCCTAACCTAAGCTTCCTGAGCTGGAGATCAGTTAGGGCAGAGCAGCAGGGGCCACATCTGGGACTGCTATACACTGAACTATACAATTAAAGTGCCAAAATTTAGAGCAAATGAGATCCTTCCTACTTACTGGCATTTTTGGAAATAGCCATGATTACATTTATAGCTAAGAACACTCTGGAAATAAAGAAAACTTTTACATCTCTAAATGAATCTTTCAGTTTCTTATACTTGCATATGTAGAAAGAACACCTGTAAAAAAGTAACCTTAAATCACCTTTGCATAGCTTTAAAAGGAATATTCCTTCTCAATTTAGAGAAATAACTGGTGACTTTTAATAAGGCATCAATTATGTTAGCTGGGTAAAGCATTTCATTACATCCCCCACAATGAATTAACTAAGAGAATTGCTGAATTAGAATAAAGTTCTAACTTAATTCTCAGCAATGTGCCACTGGTGCTTTGGCACTTCTCTGTCACACATTTAACCTGACTTGAGAATCCCGGGCAAACCATCAGTGTGGGTGCAACAGTGCCCTGGCTGATCCAGAGAACAGCTTATGGCCACCAGTTTTACTACGGAAAGCTTGAAGTTCAGATTCTTCAATAAAGTCACTGAAAATGGAATAGTTTCCAACAAGATTTCCTTTTAAGCAAGCTCCTTCACACTACTGCAATTTCCCCGTAGGATCAAAGACTCTAAGGGTTAAAAGTGAGGATGCTTAGTGCAACAACCTTGAAGTAAATTCATACAAACTACACAAAGACTGGGTATCTTACGATCATGCTATTAAAAAATAAGTTTCTCAAACAGCATAAAATACTTCAAGTGATTAACAGCCACTCTGCTTCCTTATTTGATGTCCCCTCCCCACTCCATATACCTTCGAATATCTGTCAAAAAATGTATTCTGGGCTTTCATATGATACAGCTAAAGGACAATTCAGAACTGTTTCTAGGTGTGCTGGGCAAGAATGAAGTATTACATCCTGAAACCAAAGCTTTTACAACACATTCAGCCCCGGGACATCCACCACTATGTGGGAGAAAAGCAAATGTATGAACGTGAAGCACTCTACAGCTTGTATCTAAGCACTTAAAAAAAAAAAAAAAAGGCACATTATATAGAGCTGTCGGTGTGAAATCACCCATGTCAAATGTCACACCCCCACCCCTCTGTATCTTCTGGGCATACTCCTTCAATAAGGCCAATCTCCCGTGTCCTGGTAGCCTCCACAAGCACCATCATTTCTGCCCTTTCTCTCTACAGATGTGGGCTTCAGAACTGAATGCTTTCTTTTCACAATTTGGTTTGGCTCCTGCAGCTGTCACTTGCATAGTGCCGCCTCTCAGATACTTTTCCCTCCTTCTGTTTCACCTTTCCTCTCCCCTCCCCATTAATGGGGTGTCCCTGATCAAAGCACAAAATAATAGTTACATGTTTTTACACTTTTTTGACACAATCATAAGGCAGGAAAGGATTATCATTTTGTTGTTTCTTTCCATGGTCGAGATATTTACTTCAACATTTGACATTAAATCATTCAATTCATGCAGAAGATGACTTGGAAGCCTATGTGGAGCCCTATCCCCTTGAAGCTGCTACCTTTTCTGCCTTGTCATCTGAATGTAAGTCCAGAGACAAAGGGGGGGGGGTAGGGGAGTAAGTAGTAACCTATGAACATTCTTCCCAAACCTGAGCCAGTGTCTGACTGTGGGTCTCTAATATGTTTGACATGAGGAACACCTGAAGAAAAAGAACTTTGAAGAATGGTGCTTAAAAAACAAAAAACAAAAAAAAACAACAGGTCAAGGACTAGAAAAATCACAGAATTTAAGGATGGCAAAGAGCACCCTGGAGATTGCTTTGTCCAAACCAGAATCCCCTTTGCCACACCTCTGACATGGAGCACTGCCTTAGTTATCCGGCGCTGCTGTAGCAGAAATACCACAAGCGGATGGCTTCAACAAACAGAAGTTTATTCTCTCACAGTCTAGGAGGCTACAAGTCCAAATTCAGGGCGTCAGCTCCAGGCGAAGGCTTTCTCTCTCCATCAGCTCTGGAAGAAGGTCCTTGTCATCAGTCTTGCCCTAGTCTAGGAGCTTCTCAGCGCAGGAACCTCAGGTCCAAAGGACATGTTCTGCTCCCTGCGCTGTTTTCTTGGTGGTATGAGGTCCCCCTGTCTCTCTGCTGGCTTCTCTTTTATATTTCAAGAGATTGACTTAAAACACAACATAACCTTGTAGATTGAGTCCTGCGTCATTAACATAACTGCCTCTAATCCAGCCTCATTAACATCATAGAAGTAGGATTTATAAAACATAGGAAAATCACATCAGATGACAAAGGGGTGGACAATCACACAATACTGGGAATCATGGCCTAGACAAACTGACATACATTTTTGGGGGACACAACTGAATCCATAACAAGTACCAAGTCTCTTCATAAATACTGCTTCCCTAGGTGACCTATTCCATTTCTAGACTGGTCTAGCTGTTAAAAAGTACCTCTCACATTGAGTTAAATTCTGTCTCTAGCAACCATAATTATTACTATTATTATTTTAATTTTTAATAATTGATTTAGAAATAATTCCAGACTTACAAAAAATATGCAAAAATCTTACATAACCAAAATACCATTATCAATACCATTAAATTAACAGTTATATTGTTGTTAGGTGCTGTCAAGTCGGTTCTGATCTATAGGGACCCTATGTACACCAGAAGGAAACACTACCCAATCCTGCCCCATCCTCACAATCATTGCTATGTTTGAGCCCATTGTTGCAGCCACTCTGTCAATCCATCTCATTGAGGTCTTCCTCCTTTCTGCTGACTCTCTACTTTAACAGTATGATGTCCTTCTGCAGGGACTGATCCCTTCTGATAACATGTCTAAAGTACATAAGACAAAGTCTTGCCATCCTTCCAAGGAGCATGCTGGCTGTACTTCTTTGAAGACAGATGTGTATGGTTTTTCTAGCAGTCCATGGTATATCCAATATTCTTAGCCAACGCCAGAATTCAAAGGCATCAATTTTTCCTTGGTCTACCTTATTCATTGTGCAGCTTTAACATGCATATGAGGCAACTGAAAATACCATGGCTTGGGTCAGGCACACCTTAGTCCTCAAAGTGACATTTTTCTCTTTTAACATTATAAAGAGGTCTTTTGCAGCAGATTTGACCAATGCAATACATCCTTTGATTCCCTGACTGCTGCTTCCATGGTCGTTTATTGTGGATCCAAATAAAATGAAATCATTGACAACCTCAATCTATTCTCCGTTTACCATGATGTTGCTTTTTGGTCTGGTTGTGAGGATTTCTGTTTCTTTATGTTGAGGTGCAAGCCATACTGAAGGCTGTGGTCTTTGATCTTCATAAGTAAGTACTTCAAGTTCTCTTGACTTTCAGCAAGCAAGGTTGTGTCATCTGTATAACGCAGGTTGTTACTTAGTCTTTCTCCAATCCTGATGCCCTGTTCTTCTTCATATAGTCCAGCTTCTCAGATTATCTGCTCAGCATAAAGACTGAATACGTATGGTCAAAGGATACAACCCTGACATACACCATTCCTGATTATAAACTACGAAGTATCCCCTTGTTCTGTTTGAACAACTGCCTCTTGTTCTATATACAGGTTCTGCAGGAGCACAACTGTTTTGGAATTCCCATTCTTCACAATCTTATTCACAATTTGTTATGATCCATACAGCTGAATGCTTTTCTATAGTCAATAAAACACCGGTACACATCTTTCTGATACTCTCTGCTTTCGGTCATAATCCATCTAACATAAGCAATGATATCCCTGGTTCCACGTCCCCTTCTGAATCCAGCCTGACTTTCTGGCAGTTCCCTGTCGATGTACTGGGGCAATTGCTTTTCAATTACCCTCAGCAAAATTTTACTTGCATGTGATATAAATGATATTGTTTGATGATTTCTGCATTCTGTTAGATCACCTTTCTTTGGAATGGGCACAAATACGGCTCTCTTCTAGTCAGTCAGGTAGCTGTCTTCCAAATTTGTTGGCATAAACCACTGAGTGCTTCCAGCGCCTCATCCGTTTGTTGAAACATCTCAATTGGTATTCTGTCAATTCCTGGAGTCTTGTTTTTCACCAGTGCCTTCACTGCAGCTTGGACTTCTTCCTTCAATACCATTGGTTCTTGATCATATGCTACCTCTTGAAATGGCTGAATGTCAACCAATTCTGTTTCGTACAGTGATTCTGTGTATTCCTTCCATCTTCTTTCGATGCTTCCTGTGTCACTCAATATTTTGCCCACAGAATCCTTCAATATTGCAACTCAAGGCTTGAATTTTTTCTTCAGTTCTTTCAGCTTGAGAAATCCTGAGAGTGTTCTTCCCTTTTGGTTTTCTAACTCCAGGTCTCTGCACATTTCATTAAAATATCTTACTTTGTCTTCTCGAGCTGCCCTTTAAAATCTTCTGTTCAGCTCTTTTAATCATTTCTTCCTTTCACTTTAGCTAAACATTTAACAGCAATAAGTTTCAGAGTCTCTTTAACACCCATTTTGGTCGTTTCTTTCTTTCAAATGACCTTTTTGCTTTCTTCATGTATGATTGTCCTTGATGTTATCCCACAACTCATCTGGTCTTCGATGATTAGTGTTTAATACATCAAATCTATTCTGGAGATGGTCTCTAAATCCAGGTGGGATTTACTGAAGGTTGTACTTTGGCTAACGTGGACTTGTCTTAATTTTCTTCAGCTTCAACTGTCACTCGTCTGTCATACTTTGGTGGCTTGCATGTTGCTGTGATGCTCGAAGCTACGCCTCTGGTATTTCAAATGCCAGCAAGGTCAGCCATGATGAACAGGTTTCAGTGGAACATCCAGACTAACAGAGACTGGGAAGAAGGAGCTGGTTATCTATTTTAGAAAAAATTGGCCAGTGAAAACCTTATGAACAGCAGCAGAACACTGTCTGATATAGTGCTGGAAGATGAGACTCAGGTTCTAAGACACTCAAAAT
Organism: Trichechus manatus latirostris; assembly: GCF_000243295.1. NCBI lineage: Eukaryota > Metazoa > Chordata > Mammalia > Sirenia > Trichechidae > Trichechus > Trichechus manatus. Next base: position 2,490,496 of record NW_004443997.1, read on the forward strand.
ACAACTGAGGAAGAGCTGCCTCCTCAAAGTAGGGTCGACCTTAATGACGTGAGTGGAGTCAAGCTTTCAGGACCTTCATTTGCTGATGTAGCACGACTCAAAATGAGAAGAAACAATTGCAAACATCCATTAATAATCGGAACGTGGAATGTATGAAGTAAGAATCTAAGAAAATTGGAAATCAACAAAAATGAAATGGAATGCATAAACATTGATATCCTAGGCATCAGTGAGCTGAAATGGACTGGTATTGGCCATTCTGAATCTGACAATCATATGTCTACTATGCCAGGAATGACAACTTGAAGAGGTACGGCGTTGCATTCGTCGTCAAAAAGAACATTTCAAGATCTATCCTGAAGTACAATGCTGTCAGTGATAGGATAATATGCATATGTCTACAAGGAAGATCAGTTAATATGACTATTATTAAAATTTACTCACCAACCGCTAAGGCCAAAGATGAAGAAATTGAAGATTTTTACCAACTTCTGCAGTCTGAAATTGATCAAATACGCAATCAAGATGCACTGATAATTATTGGTGATTGGAACGCGAAAGTTGGAAACAAAGAAGAAGGAACAGTCGTTGGAAAATATGGCCTTGGTGACAGAAACAATGCCAGAGATTGCATGATAGAATTTTTCTTTTTTTAAAATTTTTTATTTTATTGTACTTTAAGTGAAAGTTTGCAATTCAAGTTAGTCTCTCATACAAAAATTCATATATACATTGTTACGTGACCCTAACTGCTCTGCTTATACTGTGATAGCACACTCCTCCTTTCTACCCCTGATTTCCTATGTCCATTCAACCAGCTCCTGGCCCTCTTTGCCTTCTCATTTCATCTTCGGACAGGAGCTGCCCATTTAGTCTCATGTATCTACTTGAGCTAAGAAGCACACTCTTCATGAGTATCATCTTATGTCCTACAGTCAGGTGTAATCTTTGTCTGAAGAGTTGGCCTCAGGAATGGTTTTAGTTCTGGGTTGACAGAGAGTCCAGGGGCCATGCTTTCCGGGGTTCCTCCAGTCTAATTCAGACCATTAAGTCTGGTCTTTTTACTAGAATTTGAGTTCTATGCCCCACTCTTCTCCTGCTCCATCAAGGACTCTCTGTTGTGTTCCCTGTCAGGCTGCATGATACAATTTTGCAAGATTAATGACTTATTCATTGCTAATACCTTTTTCAACAACATAAACGGCAACTATACATGTGGACCTCACCAGATGGAATACACAGGAATCAAATCAACTGTATCTATGGAAAGAGACTATGGAGAAGCTTGATATCATCAGTCAGAACAAGGCCAGGGGCCGACTGTAGAAGAGACCATCAGTTACTTATATGCAAGTTCAAGCTGAAGCTGAAGAAAATTAAAACAAGTTCATGAGAGCCTAAGTACAACCTTGAGTATATCCCACCTGAATTTAGAGACCATCTCAAAAACAGATTTGATGCACTGAAATTAACACTAATATATTATTAAATAATGTGCAGACCTTATTAAAATTTTGTCATTTGCCCCAGAGTATCGTTTTGTTTGGCCAGGATCCAATCCAGGCTCCTGGAGCGCATAGCCACCATGCCTCCTTAATCTCCTTTAAACAGTTCCTTAGCCTTCATCTTTCAAGTCCTTAATACTTTTGAAGAGACTGTCTCTCAGTTTGGGTTTGTCTGATGTTTCCTCTTGATAAGATTCTGTTTATGCACTTCTAGGGCAGAAAAGGTGCAGAAGAGATGTTGGTTCTTCTTGGTACATCCTATCAGGAGGCTCACGGTGTTGGAATACCTCACTTCTGGGGAGGTGAAGTGGGGTCACTTGGTTCAGGTGGGGTCTCTCCTGTTAAGGTATTATTTTTAATTAATAAGTTAATTTTTGTAATTAATAAGAATCTCGTGGGAAGATACTCTGAGATTATGCAAATATTTGCTTCTCATTTATACTTAGTAGCCACTAGTTTTAACATCCACTGATGACTTTGTTCAAAAGTATTTTAACTGTTGGTTGCTAAGTTTTTCATATTCCCACCATTCATTTTTATTAATTTAATAATTTATTAATTAAAATATAATCCTATATGTATTCATTAGGATTCTATACAACCTTTCTTTTCTCAATTTATTCATTCAATTTTTTTACTTATATCAGCATGGACTTGTGGACATCTGTTTTACTCTAAGGGTTATAATTCATTACTATCATTTATTTTAAGTTCAATTCATCCCAGACTTTCTCATTAGGCACCCCTTCAAGTTGGCTCCTGTGTCCTTTTGACATGGTCCCATAACCTTTTTTCTTTTTTGGCACTTCCTATCTGTCACCACACAATGTTCTGGGTGTGTCTTAGTTTCTTAGTGCCGTTATAACAGAAATATCACAAGTGGGTGGCTTTAATGAACGGAAATTTATTTTCTCACACTTCACAGGCTAGGTCCAAATTCAGGGTACCAGCTCTAGGGAAGGCTCTGGGAAGGTCCTTGTTTCTTTTCAGCTTCTGTTCTCTTGCTAATCTTCATGTGGCATGGCATTTATATTCCCCCATCTGTGCCTCCTTGCTTCTGTGCTTAATCTGATCCTTTCATATCTCAAAAGTAATTGGCTTAAAACACACGCTACACTGATTGTCGCATTAACACAACAAAAAAAATTCAATTACCAAATGGGGTTACATTCACAGGTATAGGGGTTAGGATTCACAACGCTTTTTTTGGGGGGGACACAATTCAATTCATAACATTCCACCCTCTGGCCCCTAAAAATTCACATCCTTCCAACTTGCAAAACATTCATTCCATTCCATTACCCCACCAATTATACCCCATTACAGCATCAACTTAAATCTAAAATCTCATCTTGTGGATCATCTAAATCAAGTATAGGTGAGACTTTGGGTGTGTTTCAACCTGGGGCAACATACCTTTTCATCTGTGAACCTGCGAGACCTAGAGTACAAGTTATCTGCTTCCAAAATACAATGGTGGAACAGACACAAGGTAGACATTTCCATGACAAATGGGAAAAATTGGAAGGAAAGAAGGGATAAAGAGCACCAAGCAAGTCCAAAACCTAGCAGAACAAACTACATTAGCGCTCAAGCCTTGAAAATAATGCTCTGTTCTTCAGGACCATTTAGGCAACAGCCCCACCCTCCAGATTCTGAGTGTTGGTCAAGGTCTCCAGATTCTGGGAGGAGGTTCCTTGGCCCTGGGTGTCAGTCCCACTGGGACAGCAATTCTGCTCCCTCAGCTTTGGGTAGTCCTCTTCTCCTAAGGCCATCTGAATGGCATCCCCACCTCTCTGGACCCTAGGCAGCTCTGTTCTCCTGGTCCTTGGGCATGGTGGTCCTGCCCCCTTACCACTGGGCAGTGGCCCCATTCTCCTGGCTCTTGGGCATGGCGGCCTCCCCCTTCTCCACTCTGGGCAATGATCCCATCCTCTTGGCCCACCTGAAAGGCAGTCTCACACTCCAAAACCGAGGTGGTGAAGATCTGACTATATGAAACCTGTGGAGGCAGCCCTGCCCACTATGGTACCTCCAATAGTTCTGCTGATCTCTGAACTGTTCCCTGGATGGTGCCTTCCTTTTCCTGGAGGACAAGAGATGCTTGCAACCAAGTTGCTCCATTGGTTTGTTTTCTGTTGGTAAAATTCCAGGAGGCAGGCAGCTTTCCTTCATTTTGTACTGTCCCTGTCCGTTTCTGCTTTAGTGGTTGAATGGATCCATCAGTCACAGACTTAACAGAACAAAACTCTTAAACAAAAGTTTGAGTAGCCACACCTTTGGTGAAAGTTTTTCCATGACACGTTTCCTCAGTTTGTACAACAGGATTTTCCAAGTCTTTTAAGTTTGGATTTCATTTTACATAGTTCATTTTTTAATCTATCTCTTTCTTCCTGTATTTTACTTTAAGCAGCAAGGAGAAACAACACTGCTCCTTTAAGATCTTGCTTAGAAATCTCCTCAACCAAATATCCAAGTTTCTCACTTACAAGTTCTACCTTACACAAAACATTTGAACGTAATTCAGAGAAGTAAATTCTTTGCCACTGCATAAAAAGCATCACCTTACCTCGTGTCCAATCACATGTTCATCATTTCCTTTTAAAGCCTGATCAGAAGTACATTTAACATCCACATTTCTAACAACATTCTGTTCATGGTAACAGAGGCTCTCAATTCTTCCAAAGCCCTTGTCTTAGCTATCTAGTGCTGCTGTAACAGAAATTTATTCTCTCACAGTCTAGGAGGTTAGAAGTCCGAATTCAGGACGCTAGCTACAGGGGAAGGCTTTCTCTTGTCGGCTCTGGGGGAAGCTCTTGGCATCATCATCTTACCCTGGGCCTAGGAGTTTCTCGGCGCAGGAATCCCAGGTTCAAAGGATGCACTCCACTCCCGGCTCTTCTTTCTTGGTAGCAGGAGGTCCCTCTCCTCTCTGCTCACTTCTCTCTTTTATATCTCAAAAGAGATTCACTCAAGATACAATCTAATCCTGTAGATTGTGTCCTGCCTCACTGACATTATAAAGGGCAAGATTTACAACACATAGGATGATTAGATCACAAAATGGAGGACAACCACACAATACTGGGAATTATGGCCTAGCCAAGTTGACACACATTTTGGGAGGACATAATTCAATCCATAACAGCCCGCATCAGAATCACCCTTAATGTCCATAATTCTTACCAATAGTCTCATCGAGGAAAACTAGGACCTTACTATTAAGCACATCAAACTTTCTCCAGATTCTACCCATTACCTAATTCCAAAACCACTTCCACATTTTAGGTATTTAGAGCATCACCCCACTCTCAGTACAAAATTCTTAGTTATCTAGTGCTCCTACAGCAGAAATACCACAAGTAAGTGGCTTTATAATGAACAGAATTTTATTTTCTCACAGTTCAGGAGGCTAGAAGTTCAAATTCAGGGCACTGGCTCTAGGGGAAGGTCTTCTCTGTCGGTTCTGGGGGAAGGTCCTTATCTCTTTGTAGCTTCTCTTCCTCGGTTCCTTGGTGATCTTCATGTGGCATGGCATCTACATTCCCTCATCTGTGCTTCCTTGCTTTTGTGCCCAATCTGCTCGTTTTATATCTCAAATCTGATTGCCTTAAAACACACCCTACAGACAACGCTAGCAGCCCTAATAAATGGCATAAACAGAATACAAAGCATAAGCAACAATGTACAAACACCAGACGAGAAATTAGATAACTGGGAGCTCCTAAAAATCAAACACTTATGCTCATCAAAAGACTTCACCAAAAGAGTAAAAAGACAGACTGGGAAAAAAATTTTGGCTACAACAAATCCGATAAGGGTCTAATCTCTAAAATCTACAAGATACTGCAAAACCTCAACAACAAAAAGACAAATGACCCAATTAAAAAATGAACAAAGGATATGAACTGGCACTTCGCCAAAGAAGACATCAGGCAGCTGACAGACACATGAGGAAATGCTCATGATCATTAGCCATTAGAGAAAGGCAAATCAAAACTACAATGAGATACCATCTCACTCCAACAAGGCTAGCATTAATCCAAAAAACACAAAATAATAAACGTTGGAGAGGTTGTAGAGAGACTGCAACACCTACATACTGTCAGTGGAAATGTAAAATAGTACAACCACTTTGGAAATCGATTTGGTGCTTCCTTAGAAAGCTAGAAATGGAAGTACCATATGATCCAGCAATCCTGCTCCTTCGAATACATCCTAGAAAAATAAGAGCCGTCACACAAATAGATATATGCCCGCCCATGTTCACTGTAGCACTGTTCACGACAGCAAAAAGATGGAAACAACTTAGGTGCCCATCAGTGGACGAATGGATGAACAAATTATGGTATATTCACACAACGGAATACTACGCAATGATAAAGAATAACGATGAATCCCTGAAACACCTCATAACATGGATGAATCTGGAACGCATTATGCTGAGTGAATTTAGTCAGTCACAAAAGAACAAATACTGTATAAAACCACTATTATAAGAAATCAAGAAAAGGTTTAAACACGGAACAAAACATTCTTTGACGGTTACAAGGTGGGGAGGGATGGAGAGGGGTATTCACTAACTAGATAATAGACAGGAATTACCTTAGGTGAAGGGAAGGACAATATACAATACAGGGGCAGTCAGTACAGTTGGACTAAACCAAAAGCTAAGAAGTTTCCTGAATACAACCAAAGACTTCAAGGGACAGAGTAGCTGTGGTGGGAGTCTAGGGACCATAGTTTCAAGGGACATCTAGGTCAACTGACATAACAAAGTTTATTAAGAAAATGTTCTGCATCCCACTTTGGTGAGTGGCATATGGGGTCTTAAAAGCTAGCGAGCGGCCATCTAAGATGCATCAATTGGTCCCAACCTACATGGAGCAAAGGAGAACGAATAACACCAAAGACACAAGGGAAGTATTAGCCCAAGAGACAGAAAGGGCCACATAAACCAGAGAATCCATCAGCCTGAGACCAGAACTAGATGGTGCCTGGCTACCACCAATGACCCGCCTGACAGGGAACACAACAGAGAGTCCCTGACAGAACAGGAGAAAAGTGGGATGCAGAACTCAAATTCTAGTAAAAAGACCAGACTTAATGGTTTGACTGAGACTGAGGGACCCTGGAAGACATGGCCCCCGGACTCTGTTAGCCCAAAACTAAAACCATTCCCGAGGCCAACTCTTCAGACAAATATTAGACTGCACTATGGGACATAAAACGATACTCGTGAAGAGTGTGCTTCTTTCTTAGCTCAAGTAGATACATGAGACTAAATGGGCAGCTCCTGTCCAGAGGTGAGATGAGAAGGCAGAGAGGATCAGGAGCTGGCTGAATGGACACAGGAAATCTGGAGTGGAAAAGAGGAGTGTGCTGTCACAGTACAAGGAGAGCAACTAGGGTCACATGACAATGTGTGTAAAAATTTTTGTATGAGAAACTAATTTGAACTGTAAACTTTCATTTAAAGCACAATTAAAAAACAAAACAAAATAACACCCTACACTGATATGGTCTCACTGACATAACAAAGAAAACTAAATTCCCAAATGGGATCACAGCCTCAGGTATAGGGATTAGGATTTACAATGCATATTTTTTGGGGACACGATTCAATCCATTAACAAGGCTCACCTTGTATTTCTCCCTATCCCAGCCTTGTAAGCAGCCATTTCTCCAAGGAGCCTTAGTTCCTTTTTATTAGAAATGAATACCTGGGCACCAGGTGTGCTCACTGCCATGGGGTATCACTGCTTCTGGGCCCCATTTCAACCAAGCATGTATTTCTAAATCTGTATGTATTAAAAACTCTTAAGTTATACTGATACCTCCAATTCCAATGCAATACTACAAGGTTCATTCCATGCTCCACCTCCTATGTGTAATTTCTATCTTTGACAGTGAGAAACTTGGCTTTCATTATCCATATTATATTTATCATTTGCTCAGTCCTAGAATTCCCATAAAGCAGTTTAGGAATTGCTAAGCCACCCTGTGAAAACATATTTACTAACTAAAGTAGAATATTTGTACACAGTTCTTTTTGTCTTTAGTCTTGTAGCAGATAGTCAAAATACTGTTTCCCAATGTTAGATTAATTTTCTTTCTCATTGCGGTTTTATTATTCATTTGTAATACAGTTAGATTCATTTGTTGTACTTTATATTCAATTTTGGGTTACCTCCATTACCTGGTTGTCTAGTTATTTTTCCAGTATGTGAGAAATCAACATGGTTCTTGATCTCAGAACTATACAAAAAGGTACACTCAGAAGTGTCACTCCTTCTACCCTCATCCTTCTATTCTGGTCCTTTTCCCCCATTCTTTCTACCCTGCTCCCACACACTCCCTATAAGTAACCAATCTCATTAGTTACTGGTTTATCCTTCTTATGTATGCATGTGGGTGAGTTTTGTACAAGTGAGCAAGTACTTGTATACTTACTTATTTCCCCTTCTTTCTTAAATGAAAGGGAGGATATTATAGATTTTCCTTTGCACTTTGCTTTTTTTCACTTAACAGGATATCCTGGTATGCAAAAAAGGGTTAACACAGCAAGCCTGAGGCTCTTATCCTTTACAAAGCCAGCTTGCAAGGATGGCCCTTGGCTGGTGTCTGGGAACTTGGATTTTGGGAGGATTCCTACCATTTCCTCCCTCAGGATGAGTGGCTCACTGTGCCTAGACTGTCTGTACAATTTGGCTTATGCTGAACACCTGCTTTCCTTCTACAAGTCTGGAATTCTGGTATATGCTAAGCAGAGGGTACCTATGTGACCAGCCATCCAAAAGAAACGGTAGGCGCTGAGTCTCTAACAAGCTTCCCTGGTTGACAACAGTTTACACATGTTGTCATAATTCACTGCTGTAGGAATTGTCTGTGATTACACAAGGACAGGATTCTTGGAAGCTTGTGCCTGGTTTCCTCCGCAATTCACCCCATGCATCTTTTCCCTTTATTGATTTTGCTTTGTATTCTTTCTCTATAAAGGATATCTTTTCACTGTGCATCTTAGCTGAGTAAGACTACATGCTGAGTCCTGTCAGTCTTCCTAGCAAATCATCAAACCTGGAGGTGGTCTTGGCAACCCCTGACACCCTGAAAACCAATAAGAGTCATCACTGTTCATCACAGTTGCAGAGTACTTCACTGTATGAATGTAGAGTGACAACATATAATTTGTTCAACCTGTCTCCTATGCATGGACACTTAGGTTGCTTTCAGTATTTTGCGATTATAAACATGATAGGAGTCCCTGGGTGGAGCAGATGGTTAAGTGCTGGACTACTAACCAAAAGGCTGGCGGTTCAAACTCACCCAGAGACACCGCTGAAGTGAGCCCTGGCAACCTGCTTCCAAAAGGTCACAGCCTTGAAAATCCTACAGAGGAGCTCTATTCAGCATACTTGGGATAACCATGAGTCAGAATCGACTTGACGGCAGCTACCAACAACAACACAAACATGATGCAAAGAATAACCTTGTGTCTATGTATTTTCCATACTGTTGGAGGTATATCTTCAGGGTAGATTCCTAGAAATGGAAGTGCTGGGTCAGTAAGTCAGGTACTATATAGTTTTGTTAGGTGTTGCCAAATTCCTCTTCGGAAGGGTTGTATCAGTTTGCATTTCCACCAGCAATGTGTAAGAATGCCTGTCTCCTCACAGCCTTGCTAACCATATGCGTCGTCAAACTTTTTCATTTTCAACACTGTGATGAGTAAAAAGTGGTATCTCAGGTTGTTTAAATTTGCATTTCTCTAATTATGAGTGAGGATAATCATCTTTTCATGTTTAAGGGCAATAATTATATATGCATACATACATATATAATAAATTATCTATTCAAGTCTTTTCTTCATTTTTCTATTTGGTTTTGTTCCTTTACTCCTCAATTCAAGGGTTCTTTATGTAGTAGAGATACAGGCCCTTTAGGAGCCCTCATGATGCAAAGGTTAAGTGCTCGGCTGCCTACTTAAAGGTTGGCGGTTGGACCCCACCAGTGGCTGTGTGGGAGAAAAGACCTGGCAATCTGCTCCCATAAGGATTACAGCCTAGGAAACCCTTATGGGGCAGTTCTAGTCTATCATGTAGGGTCACTATATATTGGAATCGACTCGAGGGCACACAACAACATAAGCCCTTTACCTGTGATTTATGTTGCGAACATTTTCTTCCAATTTGTCAGTTGTCTTTTGACTGTGTTTACAGTGTTTTGCTAATCTACCAGTTCTTCTTTTTTTTAATGTTCACTGCTGCTTTATTTACAACAGCAAATAAATAGAAACAACTGAAATGCCTATCAACAGATGAACAGACAAGCAAATTGTGGTACATACATACAATGGAACACCATGCAACCATAAAGGACAATGATGAGCCCGTGAAACACTGTAACATGGATGGACCTGGCAAGCATAATGCTAAGTGAAATAAGTCAAGCATACAAGAACAAATATTGTATGGTCCCTCTTTTACAAGACGACAAGAAGAGATATAGAGAGAGAGACCAGTGTTCATCGGTGGCCAGATGGAGGGAGGGAGGAAAGTATGCTTTAGATTGTAAAAAATTGTTATTTTTGGTGATGGGAAAAGTGGCACCGAACATGGATGTAGTGAGCGCAGAACAACTGAAGTAAAAACGAGTTTTTAAGCACATACGGATGGGTATAGGCATACTGGTATATGGCTTGGTAGAGGTATATACATAGGTGATAAGAGACAGAAGTATCTATAAACCAACCAAAACCAAACCCATTGCTTGTCAAGTCGATTTCGACTCACAGCAACCCTATAGGACAGGGTAGAACTGCCCCAAAGCCAATCTAGCAATTTTTATCTTGAGGTCCAAGGATACATTTCAAGGGATCTGAGAACCTTTTGAAATGGTATGTCTGGTTTTCTGAGAGGTCTGTAGCTTTTAGATTTCCAAAGGGTTCTGTGACCACAGAATGATTAAGGGTTACTACTGCCCCACATCCTTCATCAAGCCTTACTGTTCCCGACAGGAACAATTCTGCTTGACAGCCCTGCAAATTCTTCAAAACTTCTCTCATTTCTCTTGGTTCTTCTCTTTCCTGAGTCAGACACCCAGTGACCTGGCCCCCAAAGGCATATTTCAGGTTGTGTCATTAAAGTGTGAATTCTTAACCATGAATGCATTCTTGATTTTCTATACTCCCCTCACATAGGTCACTGAGAGGAGACTACGATCCTCTAGCTGTAGGCTAACCAGCACAAAACAGAGCTCAAACATCGCCTCTCAGCCCAGATAACATATTTCTGTTAACGCATATTAACAGTAAATTGGTTCTTGGCAGCCATACCACAGAGTCAATTCTAACCGACCAAATAAAACCTGTAGGTCTTCCATTTCCCCCATGAGTACTTCTGCCTTTTTTCCCCCCATATGTGAAGTTTACTTTTTGGAACCAAGTACAGAATAGTATTTACCTCTAGTGGAATGAGACAGGAGAAAGGGGATGGTTTAAAAAAAGAACAAGGAGGTAGTAATCTTCTAGTTCTTAGGTTGGGTGACATATATGTGTGTGTGTTCATTATTATACTTCATATTTAAACATATTATGCATACAGTTAGTTTATATCAAATGTTACATTAAGAAATTTTTCATCTTGTTAGACTCGGCTCAAAGTATCAAGAAATCAAGAACTTCTATATTCTGAATCTGTTACTTTACTTATTTAAATATTTATATTCTTAAAAGTAGGTCACCACAATATAAGATCTAGTAAGACACTGTGTTTAGCTGTTCCCGTAAATGTTTCATCCATTCCTAATTAGAGTCAGTGTAGAAAGCCTACTAATAATTATCAACTGTAGTGTAGCCTGTGTAAAGAAATGATGTGTTTATCAAGTGGGGAATGGATTCTAGCCCAGGAAACTCATAGAACATGAATTTATCAGTGGGTCTAGAGCAGGGGCCAGCAAACTACAGGCCATGGGTCAGCCACCTGTGTTACAAATAGTTTCACTGGAATACAGCCAGTCATTCATTTACATATTGTCTACAGTTGCTTTCTTGTTACAACAGCAGAACTGAGTAGTTCCAACAGAGACCATGTGGCCCGCAAAGCCTAAAACATTTATATGGTCATTTTCGGAAAACGTTTGCCAATCAAACTAAACAAGTGCAGCTGAATGAGTAAATGTTTGCTTTCAGTTATTATCTGTATGAGATGAAAGTGACAATAGTATCTCTAAAGCATAGATGAATAGCTTATAGGGCAGTGAGTGTAAGTCAATGGTGGTGAAATAACATGAGGAGAGGTAGCAAGAAGGGTGACACAACGTGAAGACTGTAATCAATGTCACCGAACTCTACGAGCAGAAACTGTTGAATGGACGTATGATCTGCTGAGCATATTTTCGCCAGAAAAAAAAAAAAAAAGTTGGCCAACCCTTGGTCTAGGGCACCTCTTAGGGAACAGAACGCATTTTCTCATTCACTGGGCAGGTATATTCTTTTAGGAATTTGGGTCCATCAGGCTGTCACAACTCATTAACCATCAGTCTCACTTAACTTACCCCTTGTATTCTAATTTCAGGCTCACTGAGAGAAATTTGATTTTCCACATACATCTGTCTACAGGAAGAAGACATGCTGACCAGCCAATGTGACCATTTCTACCATAACTATTCCACTTTTCATTATGTATTTATACAACAGGCTTTCTGATTTATACTTAAGTCTCTCATTAGGTGGGTTAGCATGGGTCAGTCCTTTGGAGACTATAATCTCTAATATACTGAAAAATAAAAGTCAAGTTTCTGGATTGGCAAAGCTAAGGACCAGCTCCTAAAATATGGTGATCCCTCTAAGGTGTCGACTCTCTGGAGGCCTCCCTCAAAGACATCTCTGTGACATCTCGCTCCACTCTAATTATGATACTCCCAAAATTAAGGGAGGAGTACACATCATTTCCTAACATCTAACAGTGAACTACCACAGGACTATCACAAAGAGACTCAACATTCCATATACTGTAGCTGATTCTCAGAAGTGACACTTTCTCATTAGATTAGCACTTCCTCTCTTCAAGAGTCTAATGTGACATAAATGTTTAAGAAGATCATCAAGAGAAAGTTAGCATCAAAATCAATACTTTGGAAATGTTTCAAGAATAAATCATAAGCTACCTGTCAGCATCTGTATTTTATAATGTGAAGCATTACTTTGGAAAGCTGTCATTCATACTCAACTCATCTTACCTGACTTGGGCTCATCTTTCCTTCAGCAGCTGTGGAATGTTGACTCTGGTCTTCCTTTGCTCCCTCACAAGGGTCTCTTACAATTTCTTCCTGGTTCCCTTGATCTCTGAAGACCTTTAGCTCCATGCTCTTGGTTTTCTCTTCCCTATCCAAGGTGCCAGAAGCCACAGTGCCTCCTGCTGTGGAATCCACCAGCCCACACCGCCCAGGCTCACCCCCATCATCCAAGGTCTCAGAGTTTTCTTCACAACAACTTTCCACATGAGTCCTTTGCTGCTCCAAGGGCAATGTCCTACTCTGACTTATAAGTGCCCTGGAGGCTCCGGAATTTACATCTGGAATCCCACTTGGCTCAGAGTCAGCATGAAGCTCTTTGGAGACACTCACTGGGAGTTCAGAGTATAATTCCTGTACCACGGCAGACATGGAGGAATCAAGTGGAACTGGCTGAGTCTCTACTCCAGATGACAGCATTAGGGCAGACGTAGATTATGGAGTCAAGTCTTTTACATCAAATGGTTCACCCTGACACAAATCAAAGGAAGGGATAAAAGTTTAAAACTTTGACAGGGTAGAAGAAAGCTCTCTAAACTCTGACTGAAATAAGGAAAATTATACCACAAATGCCAGTATTACTTGGTACCTGGTACTATTAATTTCTCCTCAACAGACTGTGAATTTGTGGAAAAATAAATACCTTAAACTTTTAATAGATTTCTGTCTGATCTCAACTCAAATACTGCCTTATAAACAATTCTCAATTTAAATCTAAAGGGCCAGGAAATGTAGATGGAAGTAAGGTATGTCTAAATATCCAAGGACAGACCTGACACGTAACAAAGATGTTTTCTATTTGTTTTCAGGGCATGAATTTACCTGTTTTGTTTGCTGTATCCTCAATGCCTAGATGTAGGCATTGTAGGCAGGTACCTGACATATAACAGGCACTCAGTAAATACTTGTTGAATGAATGTACACTAAGGAACTATGAAGAATCTGACACACTGACTTTTCCTCAAGAAATATTATCTCTTTGGAAGATATGTAGAAAATGTTAACTCCATTCCTTTTCTGCTTACCAAATATTTGAGCTACAGCTACCCAGACCAGCATAAGACACTACTACAACAGCTCTTTAGCAGAATTATTCCTTTATCCAACATCTTGGGATTTTCCAAGTGCTTTCATGCATACTTCTCATTTGATGCTCAGGACAACCTTGTGAGCTAAGTAAGGCAGCTATCATTCTCCCATTATAGATGCTAACACCACGTGAGGAGGTTAAAGCTGACCTTCCTAAAATATTACATGGTTGTCTGAGAGAAAGGAGGGGGATAAAAAGCTTCCACTGTGTTGGTAATGTTTCATTTCTTCCACTGGGTGCTGGGAACGTAGGTTATTTGCTGAAATATTTATATCTAAGTAGTTCATAATACTTCATTATTTAAGTAGTTAAAATACACACACAGGGCTAGAGAATGGTACACCCAGGACCAGGGTCTCCAGGCCAGCAACTTTTCCATTTCAGTCTACCAAATCTGTGCAGTTTTCAGAACAAAATCCACTTTAACTTGTTAAAGATAGAAACTGACTAAGCAAGAAAGATACTGCTTGTTTTTCATTCTTGATGCTTTCCTTAACCCTAAATATAAGGAGAAAGAGGATGAGAAATGTTCGGCTACTCAGAGCTCAAAACAAGGATTTATCAGAGGTATTGATTTCAAATCCCTTCGGCCAAAATGCACACAGAGATTTTTAAGAAAGCCAGCCGATTTCTACTCCCATCACTTTCTAATGTTCATTTCCGCCCCCAAAATAAACACAAGTACCAAATTTCTGGGTACTAAGTTGTTTTAACTGTTGAGATGCTTTACCATCTTACCAGTGACCACAATCAGATTTCTAAGAGATAGAGTGAGAGGGAACGTCTAACCATACAAATCTTCACAACTCAGTTCCCTCAGTCTCCATTTTATTCCTCCCCTGATTATCTAGGGAAGCCCACAGTCATTACTTACACAAAAGGCTCATGCTCTGCTCCCAAGTCAAGAAGCACACTGCTCCTTGAATTTATCATCTTTCTTCCTTGCACAGAAGGTCCCATTCGCTGTGCTATCTGGACTGAAGCTGGGGACTGAGGAAGGGGAAGATGAAAGGTCCTTTCTTTTCAGACTGTTTTGCCTTTCTTTTGGTTTTCCAATCTGTGGTGGACCTCACATCATGTTTCTAATGCTTTCATCCACTGGGTGTCCTTGATGCTCTTATGTAATCCTCCCCAAAATGTAAAAGGATGTAAAGCTACACTATAACCTAAATACTAGATACTATAGGAAATCAGATTGCTGGTTTATAAAATTTAGTAAAGTCAGGAGGGCTGATAAACTGAATCCAAAAAAGCAGCAAAGAGAGATAAACTGTTGTACAGGCAGTCCCAGGTTAAGAGCATCCTACTTTAAGTACAACCCGTAGTTACCCCCATAAAGCCTATTACAGTAAAAATTTGAGGTACATACAATGATTTGTAATAACAAACAGGCACTACTTTGTGATGTGCATCAAAATGTTATTACTATTATTACTGTACTATTATGTTAAAAATGTTTTAGTGTATCTGGAAGTGTTTCTTTTATGTTTTTTATGCATGGAAAGGTACACTATACACAACATACTAAAACAAACATTTGACTAACTGATGTGAGATACTAACTGTACCTAACCAACTTAGGAATGGAACTCATTTGTAACCTGGGGACTGCCTGTATATAGGAGTATGGTGAGAATCAAGTAAGACTCTCTATGTGAAGGCCTTTCATAAACAGTGCTGTGCTAGAGATGTAAGAGGACAAGAGAAATGCATCCTTTTTTGAGCTACCATCCCTCCACTCCTCTCTTACTCCTGGAATACATCTGGGGACACTTCAGATTTTATGCCATTTTTTGGTGTGTATGTGAGGGGTAGCAGAGGTAAACTTGAATTGCTACTTGATGCCAAAAAAGTAGGAAATGATAAATGTTAATTTGGTTCAGCTTCTGTTTCCCAGCAACATACACAATCCAGTTTTTGGTCTTTGTACCACATATAGAGTGGAGAAAGTATATGCAGGAAAGGTTATTGTAAAAGTGCAGGCTTGCCCATAGCGACCAGCTCCTTGGGTCTCTTTGCCACCTGTGCTCAGCTCTTCTTCCCCTGCCCACCACAGAGATAGCGTTCTCCGAAGTTTAATCCTTGACAACCTTCCCTTTCCAGGTTTCATTTTCTTGATAACCTTACCTACTCCTGTAGCCTTTCTGCTATAAGCATGACTCAAAACTGTCCCTTTAAGCGTAGAGTTAACATATGACCTAACAATTCCACTCCTAGGTATATATGTAAGAGAAAGGAAAACATGCGTCCACAAAGAAATTTGGACAGAAATGCTAACAACACCATTATTCAAAATAGCCAGAGTGGAAACAATCCAAATGTCCATCAGCTGATGAATGGATGAACAAAATATGGTATATTCATACAATTGAACATTATTTGGCATAAAAAGGAACCAAGTACTGATTCATGCTACAACACGGATGAACCTTGAAAACATTACACTAAATGAAAAAAGCTACTCATAAACGGCCACGTATTGTATGATTTATGTAAAATATCCACAATAGGCAAGGAGCCCTGGTGACCCAGTGGTTAAGCACTCAGCTGCTAACTGAAAGGTTGGTGGTCAAACTCACCCAGTGGCTTTGCGGCAGAAAAGACCTGGTGATCTGCTCCCATAAAGATTACAACCTAGAAAACCCTGTGGAACACTTCTATTCTGTTACGCTGGGTCGCTGTGAGTCGAAAATCAACTCCACAATACCTAGTAACATAGAGGTGAAAAGTAGATTAGTGGTTATCTAGGGCTGGGATAGGGAGTGGCTGCTAATGGGCACTAAAACGTTCTAATAAAAATGTTCTAAAACTGACTGCAGTAATGGTTGTACAACTCTGTGACTATACTAAAAGCCAACAAATTGTACAATTTCAATTGGTGATTGTATGGTATATGAGCTGTATCTTTTTTTATTCTTGTTCAAAGTATACACAGCAAAACACACCAATTTAACAAGTTTTACATGTACAATTGATTACATTCAAGTTGTGCAACCATTCTCTCCCCTCTTTCTTTTCTAAATTGTTCATTCCCCACTAACATGAACTCACTGTCCCCTAAGCTTCCTATCTCATCTTTTGAGTTGCTGTTGTCTATTTGATCCCATGCAGTTCTTCAAAAAAGCATGACGCTCAAGGCAAATGTTCTTTACTAAACAAGCTAACTCTTTGTTTGGTTTTAAGAAGACTCAGGGAATATTTTTGATTTAAGGTTTAAAGACGATCTCAGGGCAACAGTTTCAGGGGTTCATCCAGCCTCAATGGCTCCGGAAAGTCCGGATTGTGAATTATGTCTTAATAAAGCTGTTAAAGGAGCCCTGATGGTGCAGTGGTTAAGAGCTACAGCTACTAACCAAAAGGTCGCAGTGCAAATCCACCAACTGCTCCTTGGAAACCCTATGGGGCAGTCTGCCCTATAGGGTTGCTATGAGTTGGAATCCACTCGACAGCAATGGGTTTGGTTTTTGGTAAAGCTTTTAAAAACAAAACAAAAAGTCTTTATCCCCAACCTTTCTCTCAAAAACCTTTCTCTGACCTATTTCACTCACAAAGATGGCAACCCCAAAACTTAACATGTCTAAAAGAGAACCCATTTAATCCAATGAATAACTGAGTCCTACCCTGTTGCTGTCGAGTCGATTACAACTCATAGCGACCCTACAGAACAGAGTAGAACTGTCCCGTAGGGTTTCCAAAGAGTGGCCGATGGATTCAAACTGCCAAACTTTTGGTTAGCAGCTGTACGTCTTAACCACTGCACTACCTTACTACATGCAAAAATAGCTGTGAGAAACAAGGATAAGTATGATGCCCTTAGTAAACTTATATGTTTATTTTTTATCCTTTTGCCTCTCTCAGTAACAGCATCACCATTATCCTACAGCTCAGATTTGAACCCCAGATAAAACCATATCTGAACTTCCACTCAGCATTCAGGTAGCACATGTAGCCTATAAGACTCAACTCCTATAGTGTGTAATAAATCCCGTTCGTTTCACTCCCACTAACCCAATTCAAGACTTCATTCCAGACGCTGTTCAACACAGGGTCACGCACAAATACACATTTACTAAACATCTTTATGATGAAGAGTCAATATTGATATTCCTCAGGGAAAATAGTGCTCTTACCTTCCCTATGTCTGCATATACACTGTAAATTGGCCTTGGCCAAATGGCATTTTAAAGCTCTGGTCACTGAAAGATAACCTTCAATTTACAAACGCCAAACACCACAAGTCTATGATCTCTTGATACTCTTGCTTGGTGGAGACAAGAATTTTCAACCTGTAAAGCAACTAAGTACATTGGCTGCGGAAGCCAAACAGACACTCCTTTCTTTTTCCCCTAGACAAATTCTGGGTCCTCAAATTTTTTAGCTGTATCTGCAGTTGATTTACAGAGAACAGCTGAGCGTTTTAGCTGAAACCCTCAGAGATGAAGCAATATTCAGATGCAAATCTAGAGTCTAAACCCACTGCCTTTGAGTTGATTCTGACTCAGTGACCCGGTAGCACAGACTAGAACTGCCCTACAGGGCTTCCAAGGCTGTAATCTTTCCATAAGCAGACGGCCACATCTTTCACCCGTGGAGCAGCTGGCAGGTTCAAACCACCGACCACTGGGTTAGCAGCCAAGTGCTTAACCACTGCACCAGGGGTCCTTAAGCCTAGAGTAACCAACCAGCCAACCCACTGCCATTGAGTCAATTCCGATTCATAGAGACCCTATAGCCTAGAGTAGCAAATTAAAATTATCTTCAGCTCGCTAGCTCACATCGCCAAACTCTTCTGCCTCCCAATTTAGCCATTTATCAAAACACTGGCAATGCCACAAAACTACAGTAACAGCAAAATTTGCACAAGACATTAAAGTTCTTCTAAATGAAATTTTGGATACAATGGAGCAATTAAAAATGATGGTGTAGAAATACATCTCCTTACTAGAAAGTTCCCTAGGATATCTTATTAAACTATAAAAACTTAGAACTCTTGTTTTTGAAAAACCTATATGCATATACAAAAAGTGTTTGTAAAAATATAAACCAGATATTAACAGTATTACCTTGGGTGATGGATCATGAATGACTTACCTTTTTTACAACGGGTATGTTACTTATGTGAAAAAAAAATGAAACATTATTTCTCAATATTCAAATGAATAGTAATAAAGAATAACAGGTGAAAGTATTATTCCTTTATTTTATCAGTATCTTTGCAAATATCAGCTCTCTCTAACTCAACCATAAAAGTTTTTACATCGAAGTGTTAAATACACTTGAAGTAAAAGGAAAGAGTGAATAACACATTCTTTCAAAGTATAGGCAGGGATTTACAGCTAATCCTCACTAATGATTTATAACCAGCCTACTAGGTTAGGATACTGGATAATCATCTAGTTTGAGATAAAAACAAAAAATAAACCACTCTCTCCAGCTGTTAATGGTTTAGCATCTTTACCATAACACAGGTAAGAAGTAGACTGCTTAGGGAACTAATTTAGTAATACTTATAGCAAGTATGCAATAAAATTCTTCCAATAAACAAAGAGATTCTCTTGAATTGAGAGCAATTATCTTACAATCCTTCTTTTTCAAATGCAGAATCAGTACAATGAAGCAGTCTAATTGCTAGTCTTCAAGTCCAGGAGGCCAGGGTCCCGTTTAGTAGCTGCATAGCCTTGAATGTGTCACTTAACTTCCAGAGCCTGTTTGTCACAGGTAAAACGAATCGTTAAAACAATCTCAAAGGGTCCTGCCACCCATAAAAATCCTATGACTAAATTATAACTTTCCTATTTCTCTTTGTCTAAGCAAAGAACACCTACAGACACCAACAATGGTGGGGCAGAACTGAGACTAATCAATCTCCTCACTGAAAGTATTCAAGGGCATTTGAGATAATTTAAGAACACTTTACATACAAAAAAAACCTGAAAGCTTTTCTTTCGTTTGTTGCCAGGTATAGCAGTGTTAATTCTGATCCTATCAAATAACAAAAACATGAAAAAAGAAAGAAACTACCAGTCGAAGATGAACACTGCAGGTCTTGATCTCATTATAATACGTTTCATAATTTTAGAAACCTGAAAAAGTGGCAAGTTTTACTTTAGTTGATCAAACACTCCCCAAAACACGAGTTCTGGAGGTACAAAATTTATAGCAACAAGCAAAAAATAGGGGGAAAAAAAATCAAACAAAGAAAGAAAACAGCAGAGCAGAAAACCATGTGCCCCCATAATCCCGACTCTGAAGGTCTCCTGTCCATTTAATCCCAACGCAAAGAGCCTGCTCTTAAATGAAAAGAGTAACAGTTAATAACACTGGGTGTTGCCTCACTTGTGTCAAGAACAATACTCACAATAATGATCAGGCCCTGAGAAGTTCACAACACTCCTTTCACCTTGAGAAAGAGCTTTCTTTTCCAAAGATTCAGACACTGTAGCCAGTCCCTCCATGAGGGAATTCGGTGAAGGGGCCTCTTCTTGAGGGACAGAGAAAGCCGACTCTTTTAACAAGATTTCTAGACAAACTGAAAGTGGGGCAAAGAAGCCAATATACTAAACACCGGCCCACTTCTTCAACGTGGAGTGTGCAGGAAATCACGAAAGCATCAAGCACTGTTTTCCTTTTCCTCCCTTCATTAGCATGCAGAAAGGGATCCTTTGCCTCCACATGGGGAGTGAGACAGTGGAAATGCTCCTGATGTCTACTGACAAAGACTCTGCATAAAAGATTTTCATGTCTTTTTCAAAGGAAGAAGAGAAAAGAAACCATCTCTAACACTCTAAATACACTGAAGGAAAAGTTCTCTTCTCAGAGGTATAGAGGGGAAAAGTCTTGTTTTTCTTGAGAAAGCAAGAGAAAGGAAGAAGTTGGAATCTCCCTCTTTCAGGGAACGTGCAGACAGATGGAAGCCTTTTCGTCACTGAAGCAGCTAAGAGAAGTGGAGAGAACATCCCTAACCGCTCAGGAAGAAGTGATCGCTTCTGTGGACAAAGGAAAGGCTGGCTTCTGGCATCGGGTCTCCCTCTCGAGTACAGAACTGTTTTCAAAAGCAAAGTCTTTTTTCTGATTATTTTATTAACTGAGGCCACTGAATAAAATTTGGTGAGTGAAGTGAGTTAGTATCTAAGTGGAGCAGAAGTGTCTATTTCTTCACCTGGGGGAAAAACAGTCTAGTCTTCCTGGATGGGCTGAACACCAGTAACAGGGTAGGGGTGGAAGGAGGCATGCATAAAAAAATCTGCTTTTTTGTGCAAGATACTAGTTCTTTAAAAAAAAGTAACAGTATTAGCAACAACTTACCAAAAGGTACTATGTACAAAGTACACACACAAATTCTCCCTTAGCCCTCATGGCAATCCTATGAGAAGTGTACGCAACTTAGAGATAGCTTACATGAGACTGAGAGAGATGAAGAAATTAGTCAAGGTCACAAAAATGGGAAGTGGAAGACACAGGACTGCATCTATCACACTCCAAAAGCCACGCTCTTAACTGTGCTCATTACACACCAGACACTTGAGGGACGGAGAGAAGCGAGGCTTCGTTGTGGATATGACTGAGGAAGGGGCGAGAGGCTGCCTCCCAATCCCATAAATTCAGGACCTTCCTCTATCTTGGGGTAAAGGTGCAAAATAAAGGAGGAAAGGTAAGTCGCTCTCCCAGAGGGCAGGAAGATACCTTTTAAGCAAGTTGAGAATCTCCCTCTTCACCTGCGGGGCGCTGACCAAAGGGAGGAACGGTCTTGTTTGGGGATTATCCCTCATCCCTCCTTAAAGCAAGTTCAGAATCCCGCTCTCGCACCCTGGGAACGAGTCTGTCTCTGTTGACAATCAAACCGGAACTGGGGAAAAGCGTACACCCACGACAAGGGGCGTCATCCTCCCTGAGGAGATAAGTTGGGGGATCCCCTGCCGTACCGAAGTTGAAGAGGAGTCTCTCTTCCCTGTCGGGGCCATGACCCGGAGAAGCCGTTTCCCCCTCGAGACGCGGCGCCTGGTCTCCAGCCTCTCCCCGGGTCGCTCCGCCGCCCGCAGCGTAGCCTCCACTCCCTTCCGTGCTCCGAGAAGGCTGGGGGCCCAGGCTCCCCTTCAGCCTGCACCACCAGGTGAAGGGTCCCCTCAGGGCAGGGTGGCTATGCCCGAAGTCTTCCCGCCCCCCGGCCTCTTACCCTGAGGCCTGCTCCGCGGCCCACGATCGCCCCGCCAGCCCGGCCTCTGCAGCCCCGCAGCGGCCCCGCGCAGCCAAGTCTACCAGAGCCTACGGAGCCGTGAGAGCCGGGGGGCTCTCTGGCCGCCGCCGCCTCTTCGTCTCTATGGTCCCCGCACTTCCTCATCCGGGGCCCGAGCCAGCCATGCGGGCTCGCCTAAGTCCCGCCTCTGCACGGCGCCCGCGCAGTGCCAGAGGCGCGTTTTCCCGAATTAGGCCCCTCAGCTTCAACTCTTGCCAGTAGACTTTTGCCCAGTCCCTGCAGCTTGTCTTCTAAAAGGAAAAATTCTTTATGACCCCGCTTATGCTGGACCCCAGGACCCAGTGTCTGTCTCCACTATAATTACCCAGTTCCACTCCACCATTTTTCTGGCCTGGACGGCTGCAGCACTAGAGACCTCCCTGCTTCCACTCTGGCAGCCGGAGATCTTTTCACAACTGGAATCTGTTTTAGGTCGTGCCCTCCCCTTCTCCTGATCGCTCAAGCTGAACAGCACCCCTGTTCCACTTCGTTATAGCATCTTGTTTTAATTTCTTCATAGCTTTAACACTAGCTGAAAATACTATGTTTCATCTCTTTATTAACTTGTTTGTCTATCCTTTCTCACTCTTGTTTATTTCGTTTATCACTATGCTCACCTCAATGTCTGGCACAAGTGAGCACTCAAGAAACTTTTGAAGGAAGGAAGAATGTTTGCCCAGGAGGGAAGGGAGGTCCAGAAAATGGAAGCAACTTGCTGGAAATCACAAAGCTTTGTGCTAATAGTAAAATCGGTTCCTTGTTGGGGCTTATCAATCTAGCCAACTAAGAGAGTGAGAGGGCTGGGTTTGCGGTTTGGGGGAAATTTAATTATCTTTCTTCAGATCAAGATATCTTTGAGCCAGTCAACAGGTGGACCATTTTGACTGAGATAGTGGCTTTCCGAGCTTTAGTTAGAGTTCAAGATGTACAAACCCGTATGCAAACCCTATTTCTACAGCCTGCATTGTTGCTGGGTGGAAACCCCAGGTTCTGCTCAGTGCAATTTGTCTCAACCAATAAACGAGAGACTGAAGTGAGAGAGTAGAAATGTGCCTTTATTTCGTTGGGCAAGGAAAGGAACAGTCTGCCAAGCCTGCTCAGTGAGGTCAGGGGGGAAGGCTGCTTTTAAGGGATTTACAAGTAGGAGATTCATTCAGGTTACATTAGCAACATTCTTAATCATACTACACAGGCGCAATGGGGTTTACATATAACTTCAAGCATCACGTGTTCAGAAAATGGTGGTTAAACTCCACCCAGAGGTGGGGAAGTTACTATGTATGAGGTCTAAAACGTTATCCTGAATGGCAACATGGCACCTGAACCAGTTTCCTTCGATATCCTCTAGATTTGGGCAGCAGTTAAGGAGAAGGGAACCACGATTTTAATGTAAAGCAACAGGGGCGTGCCAAGCAAGCTGCTTGAGGCAGTGGAATTTTCCACAGCCTGGGGACCTCTGTCTTATTATGAATAATGTACAGTCTTTATATAAGCTACCTTTTTCTAATACAGATGCTATTGAGATGAATAAGCTAGAAATTCACTTTAAAAAATTCCTAAGTTTTCATTATCCGTATCTTCAAGTACTTTCTCAGGCAACTGCATGCCTAAAGAAGAGGATCTGAGAAACTTTTTTGTGTGAAATATGAAATTTTATACACACAAGGATTGAAAATTAGTGGTTGAGTTGGAAGAGTCCTGGACTGGAAGGAAGAAGACCTGCATTCATTTCAAATCATTTTCATTCCATGTTTAACGAGCATCTACTATGTGCAATGCACCATGGACCATGGTAGATAGCTTTGATTTCCATTGGACTGTAGTCATGGCTCTTTCTTTCTCTCTTTTCTTTTTTTAATTGTTGTAAGATAGTTAACAAAAAATTTTGTCTTTTTAACCATTTTTAAGTGTACAATTCAGTGACATTACATTCACCATGTTGTGCAACCCTCATCCCTGCCTATTTTCAGAAGTTTTTTATCCCTTAAACAGAAACTCAGTACCCCTTAAACAATAACTCCCCATTCCTCCCTCCCCTCAGACCCTGATAACCACTAATAAATCTTGGTCTCTATGCATTTGCCTATTCTAGATATTTCATATATAATATTTGTCCTTTTGTGTCTGACATTTCATTCAGCACAATGTTTTCAAGGTCATCCATGTGATACATAGCATGTATTATAACTTCATTTCTCTCGATGGCTGAGTAATATTCCAGTGTATGTATATACCACATTTTGTTTATCCATTCATATGTTGGACATTTCAATTGTTTCCGCCTTTTGGCTATTGTGAATAGTGTTGCACTGAACATTGGTGTACAAGTATCTGTTTGCAATCCTGCTTTTAATTCTTTTGAGTATATACCTAGGATTGGGATTTCTGGGTCTTGTAGTAATTCTATGTTAACTTTTTGAGGAACTGTTCAACTGTTTTCCACAGCAGCTATACTAGTTTACATTCCTACCAGCAATGCACAAGGGTTCCAATTTCTCTACATCTTCACAAACATTTGTTTTCCTTTTTTGCTTTTGTTTCCAATATCATAGATATCTAGTAGGAGTAAAGTGGTATCTCATTATGGTTTTGACTTGCGTTTCCTTAATGACTAATGATGTTGAGCATTTTTTCATGTGCTTGTTGGCCACTGGTATATCTTCTTTAGTGAAACATCAATTCCTTTGCCCATTTTTTGATTGGGTTATTTGTTTTCTTGTTGTTGAGCTGTAGGAGTTCTTTATATATTCTGGATATTAGACCCTTATCAGATCTATGATTAACAAATATTTTCTCCCAATCTGTAGATTGTCCCTTTGTTGATAAATTCCTTTGATGCACAGAAGTTTTTAATTTTGATGAAGTCCAATTTATCCATTTTTTCTTTTGTTGCTTGTGCTTTTGGTGTCGTATCTGTGAATCCATTGCCAAAAACAATGTCCTGAAGCTTTATCCCTATGTTTTCTTCTAACAGTTTTATGGTTTTAGTTCTTATGTTTAGGTCCTTGATCCATTTTGAGTTAATTTGCATATAAGCTATGAGGCATGGGTCCAACTTCATTCTTTGATTGTGGAAATCCAATTGTCCTAACACCATTTTTTAAAGAGACTGTTCTTTCCCCATTGAATGGAGTTGGCACCCTTGTCAAAAATTGATTGGCCAGAGATGTTTGGGTTTATTTCTGGGCTCTCAATTCTATTCCATTGATTTATATGCCTATTTTTTATTCAAAATAATCAGTACTCACTGGAATTTGAACATAAAGTTCACTCTGAGCATTTATTCTATATGCATATAGGGAGGCCATTTTGATTCCAGGAAAAGCAAATGGCTCAAAGAAGCTAGGTACAATGGGGCTTATAAAGAGAAGAAGAGAGAGAGATATAGAAGTTCAACCATTGGCTAATTTTATCATAATTGATTGAACCATGCCTTCCCCCTCCGCTGAGGTCAATTGGTATCAGTTTACTTCTGGCCTTGCTGGTAATAATTTGGCCCTCCACCCACCTACAGCCATGAGGCTTTTTGAGATTTATATTAGGAGGTCATGGTTTGACAACTATCTTTTTCTAGCAGGATAAGACAAATTTACATTGCTATAAAACAATTTCTGGCAGG
Source organism: Trichechus manatus latirostris (assembly GCF_000243295.1). NCBI lineage: Eukaryota > Metazoa > Chordata > Mammalia > Sirenia > Trichechidae > Trichechus > Trichechus manatus. The sequence continues at coordinate 2,516,235 of NW_004443997.1, forward strand.
CTTTTGCAGTTTGGGTCAAGTTTTTTATGGCTAATATTTGGTTTCATGGATAAGAAAAACCTAAAAATCAAAGTAAGATGTCTGTTAGGTGAGGGCACTCTAAAATGAGATGTTTAGCATGTGTAAAAATGACTGATCTAGGTCTGAATCAAAGCTCCATTTTTCGAATTAAATTTTAGTTTGTCCTAAGTCCTCCTTTTTGACTTCCTAAATAGTCACTGCCATGGAGTTGCTTCTGACTGATAACGAACCATACGGTTTCCAAGGATGCAAATCTTTACAGAAACTGCCACATCTTTCTCCCACGGAGCCGCTGGTAGTTTTGAACTGCTGACCAGTGGAGTGCTTTAACCGCCGCCCAACCAGGGCTCCTTTTCCTTAAAACCTGTGATTTAGAGCCTGTGTCTTAGTTATCTAGTGTTGCTATAAAAGAATGCCATAAGTGGATTGTTCATGAGTTTCCCCATTGGAAAATAAACCCTCAAGTCCCCCTTTGGTATGCAATGCTTATGCTTTTTTTTTTCTTTCAGTATTTCTGCTTTACAATTCAGAAAATCAGAGATTTTCTGAAAACCATAGGTCAATTAGGTGGAGCTGGCAACTTGTCAGGATCCCTTGGCAAGCGTCAGGCACAGCCTACCCAGGTTTGAGTTTCTCCCTGAGAAAAGATGTTCCAGCAGATAGGGGTTTAGACCGCGTGTGACATGAAGGTGCTGGATAAGACCCAAGTCGGACTTGCCGGCGTCAGGATCCAATCATGCTTCTTAGAGTTTTGTCTCCCCGGCCTCAGTCCCCTATCTGTAAAATACTGATAGTTATCTACCACCTATTAATGTTACATAACGATGTATGTGAAAACTGTGGTTGCTGCTGTTCTGAATAACCAGAGAGGCATGAAACGTCATTTGGGATTTGGAAGGTTTTGTAAAGCCCCCCAAAGTGGGTAAGTCCCAACAGGTGCCATCACACTACGTCGCAAGTGCTTAGTCCTTTGTATTTTACCAAAGTCCTCTCAGAAACTCCTTTTTCGTGCCTTGCAATAACCCTCGCCTGAGTTTCCCCAGATGGGGATCATGAAGTCTGAAACGCAGCTCCAGACTACGTTTCTGTTCGGAAACTTCTGGGAAGTAAAGGATTTCCTCTGCAGGGCGGCGGGCAGCCCGCCTACAGGCGGGAAACGAGCAGCGGTACTCGGAACCTGAGGCCGCACGCAACGCCCCACCCCCTAGCGAGCCCCGGATGAGGAAGTGGCGCGGTCACCGAGACGAAGCACAGGTCGGGCCAGAGTGGCCCGGGATGGGTGGGCGGGAAGGGGGCCGGGCACCGGGGCGGAGCCATGCGAGCGGCGCGCGTTCTATGGTGAGCGCTCCGCGGTAGTGGCTGGCCAGCCGGCGCCTCGGGTTTGGGACAGGAAGCCGCGCTGGCCGTGGGGGTCGTGGACCGGGCGCCCGGAGGAGGCGCACGGGACCCGGCGATTGTCTGGCCCGCGAGGGCCTGGAGCCGCGGGTGAGTGGAGCTGCTCACCTCGGGAGCTGGCTCGGGGGCGTGCGGGAGGGGTCGCGGCCGGGGTTTGAGTCGGCCCCTTTCCGAACCTTGGCGACCTCTGCTGTGTAAAGGGGTGGGGGTGGGGGTAGGAGGATGCGCTAAGACTTTGTACAAATGGAGATTTGGAGAACGAACCCCTGCCTACCTCCTTTACAGTCGCTTTGCCCTGGACGTTGACGGCGAAACGTGAACAGTGGACATGCCTCTTAGTCTCTGAGTGACCTTCGGCAAGTCCCTTTCCCTTTCTAGCCCTCTCGTTCCTCATTCACAGAATGAGTGGACTAATCTTTTTTACGTTCTTTTTAATATTCTGGTGTTCTAGATTTAGATGGAGACAAGGTCCACTCATTGCAAGTCTTCTCTTTAGCTGTGTATTACGAGGAATGTCGTCTTGGAGGTTGGACTAGACACTGGCCCGAATACCCCTTAGTTCCCAGATTCCGGGGTTCTATTTGTTCTCCATCTTTTCTTGTAATTGGAGGAGTGATTCTTTCCAAGGGTTGGTGCCCCTTCTCAGCTGAGTATTTTCACTGGACTCAAATCAGAGCAGTTGCAAGGAAAAGTCTGACATTCTAGCCTTTTTGTTTGTGTATCAGTGGCAGGGAGGCAAGATGACTTCTTTTGCCCTGGATTGGAACAGCTGAAGGAAACGACAATACAAGATGAGAACAACAAAAGTCTACAAACTCGTCATCCACAAGAAGGGCTTTGGGGGCAGTGGTCAGTATTGATTGATCTTTGTGGGTTGTGTAAATTGGCTGGGATTCTGGTGTGTCTGGTGCTTTGAAAACTACACACTGACTCATGTGACAATTGAAGCTACACAGGCAACTTAACTGAGCGAAGCTGAAAGCATACTACAGAGATGGGGAGGTCAGTCTGACTGGAGAACACAGGCCCCGTCTAAAAGCGTTCACATGCTGACTTTGAAGAAACACTGTGAATGTTTCCAGTTACTACCCTTCACTCATTTAGTTGTTTTGTTTACTATACACGTTGTGTTAAATTCTAGTCTGGCACTGGTATGGAAAATAAGAGAAATTAAAATCGCATTTATTTTCACATTCAGTGAGAGAGAAGTAGTGTAGGTGTGCACAAGACAGGGTTGATCACAGCGTGAACCTCTGCCTGGCTTCCAGGCATGGTGAGAAGGATTAGGACGCAGCTTGTTGTCCTCTGTGAAACTGTGAGTTGGGAAACCAGGATCTGGGTACCAGTCCTGCCTCTGACTTTCCGTGTCATCTTGGGCAAGCCCCTCATTTGTCTTAGCTGCAAATTCAGGGGCTTTAGAATAATTTCTGTATTTCTCTTAATATCAGGAGTCTATGAATCTATAGAATAGGAAGGGTCTTAGTACCAAACCAAAACCAAACCCATTGCCATTGAGCTGATTCTGACTCATGATGGCCTACAGGACAGGGTAAAACTTCCTGATAGGCTTCACAAGGCTGTAATCTTTATGTAAGCAGATTGCCGCATCTTCCTTCCGTGGAGTGCCTGGTGGGTTCGAACTGCCGACCTTTTGATTAGCAACCAAGCGCTTAACCACTGTACCACCAGAGCTCCTTAGGGACTTAGTGATATGATGTAACTTTCCCTTCTGTCTTGACAACCTTCTTTACTTCAGAAACTGGAATTATCAACACGATGTAGTAGCTTCTATATCATAGGATGTTGTGAAGATTAAGTAAGTTGATCTATGTAAAGCATTTAGAAGAATGCAGGGCTTGTCCTTAGTAAGTGTAGCTGTTTTACTTACCGGGACAGAGATACATGAGTGTTGCTGTATTTAAAACACAATTCCTGCTAAAATGTAGTCTGTTGTTAGCACTATAGTTTGTATGTTGTTGATGCTGCCTAAACATCTGTGGAGTAGAATTGAAGAGACAGCAGAAATAATTTTTGGCAGAGGGAGGGACACAAAGATACAATGTTTACAGTGTATACAACGTATAGTCCACGTTTCATGAGTACAAAACAAAGGTAGATGGGTGCTATACCTAGTCTTCTGCAGGAGTATAAAAAAATAAAAATACAGCTAACAAACATATATTAGGCTCATGCGTCTTCCAGACATAAAGATGAATACAAGATCCCTTGTCCCTAAGGAACTCTCAGCTTGATGAAAAAGACAGACACGCAATAAGGAAATGATAAAATGAAGCAAAAGGAAATGATAAAATGAAGCAAAAAGAAATATGTGCTTAGGGAGCTTAATTCAGACTATGGAGGTTAAGGGAAGACTTCACAGAAGTTTTGGGATAAAACTGTCAATGGAAACAGTATAGCGAATAAAATTTGGAATTAACCCAATGTTTTGCTTTACAAGACAGAATTTTGGTTGGATATTAATTTTATGAGCCCTGGTGGCACAGTGGTTATGTGCTCGGCTGCTAACCAAAAAATCAGCGGTTGGAACCCACCAGCCACTCGGCAGGAAGAAGATATGGCATTCTGCTTCTGTAAAGATTACAGCCTTGGAAGCCCTATGGAGTGGTTCTACTCTGTCCTATAGGGTGACTATGAGTTGGAATCGACTCAACAGCAACAGGTTTTTATTTATTTTTATTGGTTATATTAAGGTCCCTAGGTGGTGCAAACAGTCTGCACTAGACTACTAACCTAAAGGTTGGTGGTTCAGACCCACCCACTGGTACCATGGAAGAAAGGCCTGGTGATCTGCTTCTGTAAAGATTACAGTCAAGAGAACTCCATGGAGCAATTCTGCTGTGTAAACATGGGGTCACCATGAGTTATAATTGACTCAATGACAACAGGTTTTTTGTTTTGTTTTATTGATTATATTTGAAATCTGGATATACTTGTTTGTCATGGTTTTAGCATAATTGAAGGCCATGTTTTTCTCCTAAAATTAAAATAGAATAAATCATTCCACCTTTATGGTTTTCAGTTTGGTATATTTGAAAGAGTTCCCTCTCACCTCTGGGGTGGTGAGGGGATAAACATATTAAACTTCCCTATATTTTGTTAAGAGTCTCATTGGACCCTAATGTGAACTGATACCTGAAGTTTTGCCCTGGTCAGGTGCTGCCCTCCGAAGATCAGGCCATTTTATTTGGCTTGATTTTTATGACATGAGAAATTGTGGGTTTCATCCTGCCTGTGCCGTTACTAGCTGTCTACCCTTAGGCAAGTCACTTTATCTCCTAAGTTATTTTCTTGACTCCTGTTAAATCTAAAGATTATTGTGAGGGTCAACTTAAGACAATATTTCAGACAGTTCTTTGAACACGGTACTTATATAAGGGATTGCACTGTGACTGTGGGACCCAGCCCGTTTTGTTAGTATCTTGGCATATGCCAGGTATACAGTGTTTGAGGAAGTAAAGCGCTCTCCTGGGAGGCCTAATTCCCAGAGGCCAAGGTCTGCTTTTTCACTGGAAGCAGGGGAGTAGTAGAAAGACCATGAGCTCTGGAGACAAGGTACCTGAGTGCTGTCCTCCTCAGCTACTTACTAGCTTTGTAGCCCTGTGTGAATCCTTTAGTTGTTCTAAACCTCAGTTGAAAATGGAAGCGCGTCTGTCAATGAAGGTAGTAATACTAACCGGATAGGGTTATGGGGACCCAGTGTGAGAATGTATATTCAGTCTCCCTGATGCCCACGTGACTGTTTCTGAGTGAGATCGTTGAATTATCTTTCAGATGATGAGCTGGTTGTGAACCCCAAAGTGTTTCCCCATATCAAGCTCGGAGACATTGTGGAGATTGCTCACCCCAACGATGAATACAGGTGAGTGTCTTGCTAGAATCAAGGGAACTAGGCAGCCTGCTGCTTCCAACTGGTATTTTATCTAAGGGACTTGAAAGGCAGGATAACTACTTGCCTTTGGATAAACATGCTCATAGCTGCCATTGAGTTGCGCCCAACTCATGACGAACCCATGATAGGTTGCAGATTGGACTGTTGTGATCCATAAGGTTTTTGGAAGTAGATTGCCAGGCCTCTCTCCCTAGTCTGTCTTAGTCTAGAAGCTCTGCTGAAGCCTGTTCACCATCATAGCAACATGCAAGCCTCCACTGACATAAGGTGCATTGGTCTGGAATTGAGCTTGGGTTTCCCGCATGAAGGCGAGAATTCTACCACTGAACCACCAGTGCCCCTGTTTGTGCCCTCTAGAATTTGATAAAGCAATAAAAATTTAAAAATTGGTCCATTCTTTCTATTAAAAAAAGAAAAAAAGCTGAAATGACAACTCTGAAAAAATTATGTGGTATTCATCCGTTTCCTTTAGTATAAGTGCAGAGTTTGTTTCTAAGGTAACTTTCATTGTTGTGCTGCAAGTTACAATATGTCAAAAGGGATCTGTTGTTTGCTTTTTTGGTGGGGGTGAGGAGGGAGGGCTGAAGAGAGCTGGTTATAGATACTCCCGAAAGCATCCACCTTTTTGTTGCTTTCTTTTCCAGCCCTCTGCTTTTGCAGGTCAAGTCGCTTAAGGAAGATTTACAGAAAGGTAAGATTTCCATTTCTCTTCTTTGAGATTTTTACACTTTACTGCCCCAGAAACCGTAAGAAACCTCTCTTCACAATCTCAGGGCATGAACGAGGGCACAGTGCTGTCTTATCAAAGTCTGTTCTGTCTTTAAAAAGTATCAGATATTATTGTCAAAAGACTGCTCATCTGTCAGCATCTTGAGGGCATTGAAGAAACGATCTTTAGAGTCCTCCGTGTGAAAGTTACTTGAGTATGTGATGTTCAAACCTAACTCAAAAACAAACAAAATGTTGGCAAACCAGGCTTTCCTAAATATTGTATTTTTCACAAAATATTTATAGAGTGTCTACTCTGGGTTGGGGGAAAGAAGAATCGGAAAGAAACATACTGATGATTGCTTACCACGTTTGTAAGGATCTTTCTTTATATCCCCAACAGCTCTTGAGTGAATGAGGAAACTTAGAATTGTCTTGCCTGAATTAAAATGAGTAGGTAGAGGAACAGGGCAGCAATTCTGCTTATACATTCTGGATTCAGATTCTTTTTTACTCTAATGACTATATCATGCTGATCAAGGAACCAAAATGTTAATTGATAACAAAGTAAATTCCTTAAATAGTGCTTAAGAGAAAAACCTAACAAAAACCCAAAACTTCTAGTTTTATCCTATAGGATTTTGATGTCAACTACTCTTTTCGTCTTTAATGGGAAGACATTCTATAAAACGAAAATCCTAACAGTTAAGATTTTTATAAACCCAAATCATAAAAGTATTCTTCTTACCTTCACCCCATCTCCTGCCACCTTTTATGTTTCTTGCTTACCAGACTTAAGGGCTTGTTGAGAAGTTTCTTCCTTAACTGCCACTGCTACCTTCATTCCAAATAAGAAGGGCTCTCTTTCCTCTTTGGAATTTTCACAGCTCTTTGAACTCTCTTTTATGTTGCTTTTTAAATTCTTTTTCTCTCTCAATTTAGTCACTTAGGCTCAGGTCTTATTTCATTTGCTTTTTTCATCTCAAAGCAGAGAACTGTCTAAATTGTAAGCTCCTGGAAGGCAGAGAATGCATCTTGCCCTGGCAAATAATCAATTGTGTTACCTGTGGAATGTCTGAGTATTTAGCAGGGCTTCAAACCAGTTCTTCCCAGTTCAGTCATGGCCAAGGAAATGAAACCCGAACAGACTCAAATTTTTAAAATTTGGGTGAACCATAACAATAACTGGAATGGAAAAATTATGGGTCGAAGCCCTGTTAGAAACTTTATCTCCCTGTTAGAAAACAAGGGAAGCATAGGCATTGAATAGCAACCAGATCTCTTGCCTGTGGGATTTTGAGCAGAGTCAGAAACAGCAGTGCCCCGCTCAAAGATGGTGGCTGACCTCACCGTTTTGAATGTGTGTTGCTCTCCACAGTCCTGTCAATAATCCAGTCTCATGCATCAGGCTCCTGAAGGGACTGAATATGCCTCTTCTGAGTCTCCCATTCCAGGACTTTGACCTGTAATTTTTCCTGTTCTGGATCACCCAAATTGTAAAAATTTGCATCTCTTCTGGTGTCACTTTGTCAGCCATGACTGAACTGGGAAGAACTGGTTCGAAGTCCTGATATTTAGAATATATTTACCTGCTTTTCCAGAAGAAGTTATCTGATCGGAATTTCTTCTCTCTTAGAAACTATCAGTGTGGACCAGACTGTGACTCAAGTGTTCCGGCTAAGACCTTATCAAGATGTCTATGTTAATGTTGTAGACCCTAAGGTGTGTCTCTGTTCTGGACTTGAATATCTTTTTGGAATGATTGGTACCCTTCCTCAATATTAGATCACTAAGGAAATAATCAATTACTTAAGAATAATGTTACACCTTTTGCCTTCAAGTCGATTATAAATCATTGTGACTCCATGTGTTACAGAGTAGAACTGCTCCATTGGGTTTTCTTGGCTGTGATCTTTATGAAAGGAGATCAACAGGCCTTTCTTCTGCAGTGCAACTGGGTGGGTTCAAGCCACCAACGTTTAGGTTAGTAGTCCAGCGCAAACTGTTTGCACTACTCAGGGACCTTAAGTATAGTGTTAGGACTATTAAATATGTAGTTTTATATAGGTCGTTTAGATTGTAGGTAGTATGTAGGTTGCATTGGAACCCTTTTTTTCTCATTAGAGTGTGTGCTAAAATGTTTCTGTATACATATGTGTGTTTATGAAACCATATGTAACATTTTCTATTAACATACTAAAATTTTTTTATGCATTTTCATTTTTTTCTAGAAATGATGCTATACTAGGTAAAATCATTGTTCAGAGGGTATTATTGAGCCTATGTAGAGAAATAAAAGCACACAGCTCAATGTCATGTTTGTGTGTCAGAATCTAGACTAGAATACAGAATTAGTACTCTGGTACTCTTTGCATTAAACTGTGATACTACTGCTGTAGGATCTCTTGTAGACTTATCTGTACTAGAAAGCCTTCTTTGGTAGGATAACATTTGACTTATCAGGGTTCTGCTATTGAATGGTCTTCTACAGTGAAACCTGTGAGCTGGAACTCAATGGGACTGCCTTGTTTTTCTTCGTCTTGCAAGTTTTCCACTTTTGACAGGGTGCAGTCTTACCACTTTTCTATCGCTTGTTTTAGTGGAAAATATTTGAGTTTTCCTTCTCTTGACAGGTTTCTGCCTTATACAGGCTCCGACTTTTACAGGTTTTACTGTAGTCGTTTTCTTTTTTGCAAAATGGTTTTCCATGGTGAGTTGTCATTTTCTTATGACTATGAAATGTGGCAGAGTGATGCAGAGAGAAATATATTTGATTATCCTTTTTAGGATGTGACCCTTGACCTAGTGGAATTAACCTTTAAGGATCAGTATATTGGCCGTGGGGATATGTGGCGACTAAAGAAAAGTTTGGTAAGATATGATTAAATAGAAATCTTTTACTTTTTTCACCATATGAGTAATCCATGCTCACTAAAGGGATTTAGAATATCTAGGTTTTCTTTTTGTTTTTGTTTAGGAGGAAGAAGAGTATAAAATCATTTATAATTGAGGCATCTATCTACAGACAATTACTATAAACATTTTTTCCATTCTTATTTTTCTGTGTAGCTTTTTTGAGCTTTTTTTTGTTTATATTACAGATTTTTACTCTGCATTTTATGTTAGAATGGGAAATTATATTACATTGGAATGGGACTAGTTTCCAAATTTTTACTTGATCTCATTTGTTCCTCACATCCCTTTTCTGTGGAAAGGTAATATTGTCCCCAATTTGTAGATGTGAAAACTGAGATTGAGAAGTTCAGTGATTGCTCAAGGCTCCACAGCTAGTAAGCAGTAGACATGGGGCTATTACCCAGATCCCAGGGCTCCCAAGTCAGACTGCTTTTAACTGTATCCTCCTTCCATTTTCCTTATTTTTTACTAAACATTTTCTAACTTAAAATGATTAGTTCATCATTCAGCTCTTGCTGATAAGTCTCCTTATTGGACATTTTAAGTATTATGAAACAATGAATTATAGGCAGAATTTGCATACAGTATATATTTTTAGACAAAAAAGTCTTCGCGCATGTTTTATTTGGTGAGGAGAGTTCAATTTTCTAAATGAGAGATAGAATGTACTATATTCAAACAAGTATGTAAATGTATGTATGAGTATGTATACACATATGTATAGATAGTATACTCGTGAAGCTGGCCCACTGATTGTCGCCCTAGTCTTTACTATTGCTTATGCTTGCCAAACTTTTAAGAACCTACTGTTGTACCTGCCCCAGCAGGCTTTCCAGTGGGGTAAATCTGTTACTCCATTGTTAAGTGAACTTTGGGTTGTTAAAGGAGATTAGAAAGCCAGGAGACCTTGTTTGTGACTTTTCATGGCCTGATGTGTTGTTGGATCTCAACAACACAACAAATGTTTCTCTCTTTCTCTGTTTCTTGCTTTAGGTCAGCACATGTGCTTATATCACCCAGAAGGTGGAGTTTGCTGGAATCAGGTAGGCATTACATCACTCTTGACGTATCAGCTAACACAGGAGTACGATTTAGTGCAGTAACTAGGCTACCTAAGGTACTTCAAGAGGTAACACTGTAAGCATATGAATGTCCCTGTAATAAAATATACATTAGCTTAAAATGTTAGATTGTTGTAGCTGAAACAAACAAAAAACCAAGAAGTTGCTGAAGCCACCGGGTATTCTGTAACAAAGAAGGAGGTGTAAAATCAGTAATTTTAGAATTAGAAAAAACCTTAGATGAAGACATTGAATCAAACCTTCTCATTTTACAGATTAGGAAAAAGGTTTAGAGACATAAACTGACTAGACAATAGCTTCTAATCTGCTGCCTTTTAAACTATATTGTACTATTCTTGATTTATTAAAAGTATGTCTGTATTTCAGTTTGTGAAAAAAAAGAGAAAAAGGGACTTTTTGAAAACTCTTTCTAATTCAGAAAGTACAGCATGCACAAGTAAAGCATTCAAATGGTACAAAAAGGTATACAATGAAATATAAATCCTTCTCCCCAGAAGCAACCTGCATCTTTCCTGAAATTTCCTGTGTGTGCACAAATGTATTTATGTCTGGTTGACTCACTTTTAGTGATGCTGACATTGATTCGTGGAGTCAGGTGATGCAGGCTGATCTCCCCCACTATAACGTTCCCCATCAGCCTTTCACCTAATGGTTTTAACCATTGACAATTGTTGCAAAATGGTGATTTTCTAGCTGGGTCATTCCTTCTATGTTTATTAGCCAGAATCCTTTTGTAAAGAAGAACTTTTCATCATCAAGTAGGGTTATTTGATTAGCCTGAAATATTGATTCTAAAAGAAAGGATAAAGGATTAATTCTTTTCAAAAAGAGATGTTTTCAAAGTTATTGGATGATCAAAATATTAGTAAGTCTCTAGCTGGACAAGAAATGCAACCAAGGTTCATGCCTTCCAATACCAACCGGGTGTCTCCTTTTAGGAGGTGAGCCAGGAGTCAGGAAACCTGTATTCTAGTCCTGCAGTACCACTGATTAGCAGGGTGACCACGGGCAAGTCAGTTTTCTCTTTGAGTCTTTCTCCTCATCTGCAAAATGAAATGGTTGACTTAGAATCTTTTCCTGTATAGCTCCTAATAGTAAATATTTTAGGCCTTGTGGGCCCCATAGGTCTCTCTTGCATTTTCTTTTTTCCTTCAGCCATTTTAAAATGTCAAATCCATTCTTAGCTGTGGGCAGTACAAAAACAGGAAGTGGGCTGGATTTGGCCTGCAGGCTGTAGTTTTCTGAGCACTGGCTTGAAAGCCCTCTCAGATCCCTTTTGGTCTTAAATTCCTTGATTCTCTTATTATAGTTCAGCCTTATGGATGTGAATGTCCTCAGACACATGGTGCTAGAGGGAAAAATGAATTTAATTTCAGTTTTAGACTTTATTTTAAAGATCACTTTTAAAGGTATGGTGTAATATTTTGCTCATTCATGGTTTGATGTAAGCCACAACATCTTCTGCCATTTTTCCTGAAGACTTATTTATAATCTTCCTACACCGGACCGAAGGTCACTTTCTTTTGCCAACTGCATGAAGGCGTGCATATTTAAAAAAAAAAAAAGAATGATATCTGGGCATCATACTAGGAAAAAAAAATGTAGTCATTTATTTAAATAAAGTCATAATAAATAATTAAAGAATTTCCCTATAATTTAGCCTTTCGACCTGATAATTTAGTTGAGTAATTAAGGACATATGAGACAGTTTGAGCACCTTGAGACCCTGCCTTTGAAACGTTTTAAAGACCTCATTTTTTTGTTATGTTAGAATATTTATATTATGTTAGAATATATATAACAGAACATTTGCCATTTTAACTGCCTTTATGTGTGCAATTCAGTGACATTAATTACATTCACCATCTTTTGCAACCATCACCACTATCTTTTTGTGTGTGTGTGTTTTCGGTGAAAGTTCACAGAGCGAATTAGTTTCCCATTTGATAGTTTATACATAAAGTGTGCCATGACCTTGGTTTCATTCCCTACATGTGTCAGCACTCTCACCAGTTCTGCCCTGATTTCCCCATTTTCTTTCGTCTTGATTTTCTACCCCTTCCTGCCTTCTCCTTTTTGCTCTTGGGCAGAGATAATGCCCTTTTGATCTCGTATAATTGATTATTTTCAGGAGTATGTTCTTCTTGAGTATTATTGTTTATCTTACATGCTTGTCTATTGTTTGGCTGAGAGGTGGTCTCCTAAATGACTTCCTTTCCAGGTCAGAAGGATGTCTTAGGGCGATAGTCTCGGGGTTTCCTCCAGTCTCTGTCAGACCAGCAAGCCTGGTCTTTTTTGTGAATTTGAATTTTTTGCTACAGTTTTTCTCCTGCTTTGTCCAGGACCCTCTTTTGTGATCTCAGTCAGAGCAGTTGGTAGTGATAGCCAGCCACCATCTAGTTCTTCTGGTCTTGGGGTCATTAGGCTGTGGTTCATGTGGTCCATCAGTCCTTTGGACTCATTGTTCCCTTGAGTCCTTTGTCTCCTTCACTCTCCTCCTTCCAAATGAGAAGAGACCAATAGTTATCTTAGATGGCTGTTTGCAAGCTTTAAGACCCCAGACGCTACTCGCCAAAGTAGGATGTAGAAAATCGTCTTTATGTACTATGTTGTGCCAACTGATGTAGATACCCCCAAGTCTATGGTCCTTTGTCTTCTAGCCTAGGAACTTCATCCTGTGAGATGTTTGGTTATATCTAAGAGACTTCCCTGACTATACCCCTTGTGTGCACTATACGAGCCGCGCCTACAGTCAAATATGTAGAAATCCAAACCCCAAAACCAAAGCCATTGTCGTTGAGTTGATTCTGATTCACAGCAACGCTATAGGTCAGAGTAGAACTGCACCATAGGGTTTCCAAGGGGCGGCTGGTGGATTCAAATTGTTGACCTTTAGGTTAGCAGCTGAGCTCTTAACCACTGTACCGCTAGGGTTCCATATGTAGAAATATCTACCACCAAACCTGTATTTACTGGTAGGTGTGTTCCCTTACATCCTCCCACACCTCTTGGCATATCTATCTGCCTATTTGTCCATTCGTAAATTACTGTTTGTTAATACTATTGCTGCAGGATTGTCTAACCTATAGTAGTTACCATAGTTGCCCTTTATTCTTGTGTTCCACTCAGTGTCCTCTCTTGCCTTGGTTGTGTCATGCTGACTTCCCCCATATTATGTATTGCCTTTCCCTTCACCAGTATTAACTTGTGTCTTCTAATTGGTAGTTTTCCCTCCCTTGCCCTGTCGTCCCTGGTAGCCATCAAATAATGTTTTTTTTTTTTTTTCCTGTGTGTAATCCTTTTCTTGTTACTTTATAGTATTGGTCTTATACAATATTTGTCCTATTGTGCTTGACTCATTTCACTCATGATAGTGTCCTCCAAATTCATCCATGTTGTGAGATGTTTCATGGATTCGTCATTGTTTTTTATTGTTGCATAGTATTCCATTGTGTGTATTTACAACAGTTTGTTTATCCATTCATCTATTGATGGGTATTTAGGTTGTTTCCATCTTTTTGCTATTGTGAACAATGCTGCAGTAAACATGGGTATGCAGCTGTCTATTCGTGTGGTGGCTCTTATTTCTTATGTCTTCTTTGGTGAAGTGTTTGTTCATATCCTTTGCGCATTTTTTAATTGGATTGTTTATTTTTTTAATTGTTGAAATGTTGAAGCTTTCTATAAATTTTAGAGATTAGTACCTTGTTGAACATATCCTAACCAAAAATTTTTTCCCAGTCTGTATGTTCTGTTTTGACTCTTTTGCAGAAGTCTTTTGTTGAGCATAAATGAGTAATTTTTAGGAGGTCTCGTTTATGTATCTTGTGCTGTACCACTGTCCAGTTTTAAATGTTTTTTCATTCCCCTAAACAGAAACTCAGAACCCTTAAGCAATAACTTCCCATTCCTCCCTTCTCCCAACCCCTGGTTGTCTCTGTGCGTTTGCATTTTCTAAGTATTTCATGAAAGTGGAATCATACAGTGTTTGTCATTTTGTGTCTGACTTATTTTACTCAGCATAATGTATTTTAGGTTCATCCATGACTTATTTTTTAAACTTTTGGTTTTCTTTGAGTAAATTTGCAAGGTATTCTTTTAAATGTTTTAAAAGATTAAATCAGTATTTGAAAAACATTAAACAAAAATTTAAAATAATAATATTGCACTAAAATCATGTCTCCTGACTGTTGAAATTTGGTTTTTTAAAATATTGAACTGAGAACTCTAGTCTATTTGACTTCATTATAAAGAGATCTAATTTTTCTAGGTACAATCTTTATGGCCACCAACTAGCTATGGTTTTGTTTTTAACTTAAATTTGTTTTTTTCCTGATTATACTAATGCATATTCATTTTAAAAACATCACATTTCACAAACGTGTAAACTCTGAAAGCCTCTTGCAGCCTCACATCCGGCGAGAGCCACATGGAATGATCTCTGGCCCTGGCTCTTGGCTGTCACGCTTGATTCTTTTCTTCGGAGAAGAGCAAGCCAGGAACTGGCCTGTGCATGGAGTCATACTTTAAGCCCCCAGGAGTGTACAGTTTGTGTTTTTTCCTGCTAGATCCTTCACATTGAAAAGGCTCTCTGGGATCTTTGACTTGAAGCTCTTATTCTATGATGGCCATTCTCAAAATGTTTCTGCTAGCTCTAAAATTAATGCTATCGAGTATTTGAGCATATACTTTATGCCAGGCATATGCTAAGTATTTTAACATATAATGCTTGTTCATTTGTAGACAATTCGAAAAATAGAATAAAGAAGCAGGAAAGGAAAAAAAAAAAAACCCTTAAAATTACTACTCAGAAGCAACCACTGCTAACATTTTGACATGATTTTTCAGTACCCCCCCCCTTGGGCTTAGCACTATGTGTATAATTTTATATACTGTTAAAAAAAATACAAGACAGTCTCTTGTATTTTAAAATACATGTTTGTTCTAGAAAATTTGGATAATACAGAGAGTATAAAGAAGAAAATTAGAATGGTAGATAAGCCTACTACCTGTAGGTAACCACTACTAAAATTTTCGTGTGACCTTCCAGTATTTTATTTTCATACACATCCACACACACACTCCTCTTTTACTTAGATGATCATATTCTGTGTGTGCTATTTTGCATCCTCCTTCTTTCCTCTTAAAAACACATCATAAACTTTTCCTGTAAAGTTAAAAGTCCTTGTAAATGTTATTTTTTATTGTGTTAAATATATATGTAACAAAACATTTGCCAGTTTAACAGTCTTCACATGTACAATTCAGTAATGTTAATTATACTTATCATGTTGTTCAGCCATCATCCTTAACCATTCCTGAATTTTTCCATCACCCTTAACAGAAGCTCAGTGTCCCCTAAGCCTTGTGTCTTCCTTTCCCTCTCCCTCCTGCCCACCCCTAATATCCTTTAATAAACTTTAGTATCTTTGGCTATTCTAGATATTTCATATAAATGAGATCATACAATATTTGTCCTTTTGTAACTGACTTCTTTCACTCAGTGTAATGTTTTCAAGGTTCATCCATGTTGTAGCATGTATCAGTACTTCATTTCTCATAAATGTTATTTTTATGGTTCCATAATGTTGTGTTTATTTAACTGGTCTGCCACTGCTGGACATTTAGGTTGTTGTGAGGTAATGCTAGTGACACTACGGTGACCATACTTTGCACTTATTTTTAACATTTTTTCACAGAATTATCATTCTGAGACTTAGTTTTAAGGGATGTGGGAGATCACTGACTCCAAACAGCTCATTTGATAGAAAAGGGAGTGGAAGTGCCGAGGACCAACAGGAAGTTCTTCTCAGGTTGCTTTCATCCTGTTGCAGGGCTTGGCACTATGCCACTCTGCCCTTCTTGTGGAAAACTGTGTGTGCTCTTGTATTGTGTTCTGGGGTGTGTGGATTTGGGAACTTACGTTTATCAGTGTCATTTCTTTCTTCCTTGAACCAGTAGAAAAGAGATGGGTTGCTGACTCAGTGCCGTTCTAGGCTCCTGTTGGGTAAGGGCGAATAAAAGGCTTAGTTGCCGAATATAGATGTGAGCTGCTCAAGAGTCAAGACTGCATTTTCTGTGTGTGTGTTTAATAAAGAACCATATCCATAGGAATAATACCTGTTTTGCAGTTACCAAGTCCTCTCATTTACAGTTCCTCATTTGATCTTACCAAGAGCTCAGGGAAATAGGGGGGCAGGATCTTATTAAACACATTTACTGATTTTTTAAAATAAACTAAGGCTCAGAAAGATTGTGGCTTGACCTCTAGAGGGAGTAGAGGTGCAGAAATTTAAGCCCAAATTTTGTAACACCACTTAGCATGTGTTTACTAGTAGAAGTTGGAGAGTTAGTACACTAAAAAGGAGCTTTGGTTTATTGGGTGTTTGGTAGCTTCTATGCAGAGTGCTTCCTGCTAGAAGAATTCCCACACTGGTGCCCTCTTTGTAATGTTAAAGACACAGACAGATGTCTCTTCTCAGGTCAGGCTTGCTGCACTTTTATATTCACAGACACAGTTGGGCAAAAGAGTACCAAGAGGCAGCCCTCTTAGGGAAAGCAGAGCTGGGATCCTGAGAAGCAAATTTGAAAACCATGGACGTGGTCCAGCCTCCTTCATTTTACAGAAGTGAGAGAGGCCTAGAGAGGTTGACTGGTTGCCCACTGTTTCCGAGGTAGCCTGAACTGTGGTTCATGGTATATAGCATTTGCTTTTATCTCTTCTTCCTTTTTATGATTGCTGCTTGCTTAGTAAGTCAGGTGACTGCATTGGGAGAAAGGGAGTGGGATTGGTAGAATTGAAGAGCTTGATTGATTGCTTGAAGGATGATTACAAGGCCCTTGGGTAAGAACTACCACTTTCTCTCCAGGATAGCACTTTGTGTTAGTATCTGCTATCGCCGTAGTTCTTGTTAGTGCAAATTACAAAATTCAGCACCTACTATCCTAGCACTGAAGTCCCTGGGTGGTGCAATGGTTAATCCGCTCAGCTGCTAACCAAAACTTTGGCGGTTTGAGTCCACACAGAGGCTCCTTGGAAGAAAGACCTGGTGATCTACTTCTGAACTATCAGCCGTTGAAAACCCTATGGAGCATATAGTTCTATTCTGACACACAAGGGGTCGCCATAAGTCGGAATTGACTGGATGGCACCTGGTTTGGTTTTAGTTATACTAGCACTTTCTGGAACAGTTTTCCTACATTATAAAAAAAGCTGTTGCCACTGAGTAGGTTCCAGCTCATAGTACTGCCCCATAGGATTTCCAGGGAGCAGCTGGTGGATTCAAACTGCTGACCTTTTGGTCAGCAGCCAAGCTCTTAACTACCGCACCACCAGGGCTCCTTTCCCACATTATCTGCTTTAACTCACAGAACAGCTCTATAAGGCAGGTAGCATTCTCTCGTTTTTTTAAGATAAGGACTCTGAGCCCCACAGAATTATTTCCCTAAGGCCATTCAACTAGTAAGTGGCACTCAGAGCTAGAATCCCTGCTTACACCAGTTTAACTTCAGACTAATCACAGCCAAAGACCATCCATGTTCTTTCTACTGTATTATCCATTTCATGCCCTTAAAAAGTTGCAGAGGCAGGGAGACTGGAACTCTTATGCACTGCTGGTGGGAGTGTAAAATGGTACAACCACTATGGAAAACTATATGACGCCTCCTTAAAAAGCTAGAAATAGGAATATCATATGTTCCAGCAATCCCACTCCTAGTAATATATCCTAGAGAAATAAGAGCCGTCACACAAATAGACGTATCACACTTGTATTCACTGCAGTATTATTCATAATAGCAAAAAGATGGAAACAACCTAAGTGCCCATCATCAGAGGAATGGATAAACAAATTATAATACATACACACAATGGAATACTACACAACTGTAAAAAAACAATTTTGAATCCGTGAAACATCTCACAACGTGGATGAATCTGGAGGGCATTATGCTGAGCGAAATGAGTCAAGCATAAAAGGACAAATATTGTATGAGACCACTGTTACAAAAAACCAAGAAAAGGTTTATATACAAAAAGAAACAATCTTTGATGGTTACAGGGTGGGTGGGTAGTGAGGGGAAATCACTAGCTAGATAGTAGGTGAGAGTTAACTTTGGTGAAGGGAAAGATGACACACAATATAGGGGAAGTTAGCACAGCTTGACCAAGGCAAAGTCATAGAAGCTTCCTAGATACATCCAAACACCTTGGGGGACTGAGTTACTGGGGCTGAGGGCTGGGGACCGTGGTTTTGGGGGACATCTAGATCATTTGGCATAACATAGTTCATAAAGAAAATGTTCTACATCCGACTTTGGTGAGTAGTGTCTGGAATCTTAAAAGCTTGCTTGTGGTCATCTAAGATGCAGCTATTGGTCTCACCCCGTCTGGAGCAATGGAGAATGAAGAAGACCAAAGACACAAGGAAAATATTAGTCCAGAGGACTAACGGACCACATGAACTACAGCCTGAGCCTAGGAGAACTGTAACTAGATGGTGCCCGCTACCACCACTGACTGCTCTGACAGGGATCACAGTAGAGGGTCTCGGACACAGCGGGAGAAAAATGTAGAACAAATTCAAATTCACACACACAAAAAGACCAGACTTACTGGTCTCAGAGAGTCTGAAAGAACCTTTAATACTATGGCCCTCGGACATCTGCTAACTCAGAACTGAAGCCACTCCCAAAGTCCACGTTTCAGCCAAAGATTAGACAGGCCTATAAAATGAACAATAACACATGTGAGGAATGTGCTTCTTGGTTCAATCCAGTGTACGAGACCAAATGGGCAACACCTGCCCAAAAGCAAAGACAAGAAGGCAGGAAGGGACAGGAAACCTGGACAAATGGACACATGGAACCTGGGGTGGAAAGGGAAAGGGGGAGATGCTGACCCAATGCTGGGATTGCAGCCAGTGTCACAAAACAATGTGTGTATAGATTTTCGAATGAGAAACTGATTTGCACTGTAAACTTTCACCTAAAGCGCGATAAAATTTAGAAAAAAAAAGTTGCAAAGGAAAAAACATCAAGCCTGACATATGTAGAACCAAGTTGCCATTGAAATTTTTCAGCAGAATGGCCTTCTTTGGATAGAGACCCTGTCCCTTTGTGACTACTTGTCTTCTAACCCTGATAGTAAAATGGATTTGTTTCTATCGAAACTCATATCAAAGCTGAGATTAGCAAAATTGTTCATCAGTGATTCTTAATTTTTTGTATGTCATGCACTCTTTTTTTTAGTCATGGTGAAAATATACCCACCAGAACATTTGCCAATACAACAACTTCCACATTTACAATTCAGTGACTTTGATTACATTTTTCATATTGTGCCACCATTATCACTATCGTTTTCCAAAATATTCTACCACCATTAACAGCGTTTAAGAGCTACAGCTACTAACCAAAAGGTCGACAGTTCGAATCCACCAGCCGCTCTGTGGAAACCCTCTGGGGTAGTTCTGCTGTGTCCTATAGGGTCGCTATGAGTTGGAATCAACTTGACGGCAATGGGTCAGTACCCCTCAAACAAAAACTCCTGTCATGGACTCTTTAAATTTTGACAAAGCGATGGGTTCTTTGGCCAGAAGGTTTTGCATATACTTTCAGGAGGTTCATGGATCTGTGAACCCCTTCCTTAGACCCCTATGTTGCCCATAAACTCCCCTAATTAAGAACTTCTATTGTACATATTCAGTATACTATGAGAATTCTTAATGTTGTATCATCTCCTCATGGATTTCTCTATGGAAATTCTTAACTGATTGGGTCATTTAGGTACAAGTGTCTGAGTAAGGTGAGTCACCTAGAGTTGCCCCTGTTTCTTCTTGGTTTAATATGAGACTTGGAATAACGTGTGTGTGTGATTTCTTTCAGGGCACAGGCTGGTGAGCTGTGGGTCAAGAATGAGAAAGTCATGTGTGGTTATATCAGTGAGGATACCAGGGTAAGTTTTATTTTAAAAATTGTGCGTTTTTTTGGTTTTGTTTCTCCTAACCATTATGTCTAAGTCCTGAAATTAAAAACAAGACAAAGAAACAAACAAAAATTTTATAATCTCATGATTGCTACTATCTGCTCTGGTGGAACTGGTAATATTGTGAGGGTCTTCTGAAACTTCAAGGTTTTACGTTTGGTTCTTTCAATTTGGGGTTGATCTGCATTTTCTTCTTCTGAGGGGGGTATATTTAATCTCAAAAGTAGACATGTTGTGTCTAACCTGCGAGCTTCTTTTCGCACTAATACGTAGCAAAAGTTTAGTGCAAGATCACATTGGTAAACACAGAGTGACCTTTGCAAAGGAATCGCCTTTGGCTCTCTATTCCTGTTAGAAAAATCCAAACTGAACAGGTGTGAACATTATTCATGCTGGTGAAGCTGTGTGTTCTGTTTCCCTCTAGTGCCTTGGTTCTTAACTGGGGGTGATTTTGATTACCAAGGGTCTTTTGGCAACGTTTGGAGACATTTTTAGCTGTCATTGTCTGGGGATTGTGCCACTAGCATCTAGTGGGGATGCTACTAAACATTTTACAATGTATAGAACAGCCCATAATTGTCTGCCTCAAAAGGTCAATAACGTTCTTGTGGGGGGCTGCCTCTGCATTGTAGGATGTTTAGCAGCATCGCCGGCCTCTACCCACTAGATTCCAGTAGCACCCCCTCACCCCACCCTCCACAGTCATGACAACCAAAAATGTCTCCAGACATTGCCAAATGTCCTTTGAGGGGCAAAATTGCCCCTGGTTGAATATTTAGAGATAACTGCTGAAATTTATTTTTATAATTTCCTTGTTTTTTAAATACTGTTAAAACATGTTTTTCTAGACAGCCTATTATTTGTTTTGCTTATTTTTGAGCTGTATTAAAGCAGAGGGAAAATTATGTACTCTTTTAAAGTTAACTTTTTGATACTCAGTACTATATTTTTAATCTATAATTTGGTGGATAGTAAGTTCCCCTCTGTAAGATAATGCCAAATTATTTTTCAAGTTGTCTGTACCAGTTTATACTCCTAGCAGCAATTCATAAAATCTACCGCAGTCTACTGCAATTTTCCGTTTTATCCAACACGTGGTATTAGATTATTAAAGTTTTTCTAGCTCTTGTGGGTAGACATTGGTATCTTACTGTGCCTTAATTTACCTTTACTTGGTTTACTAAAAATTAAAACTTTTAAGGATGACTTACAGAGTCCATTATAATTAGATGTATGATTACCTCTTTGACCTCATTCATTCCTTTATTTAACACATAATATCCAAGCTCCTCTTGTGTGCCAGCTGCTGTGCCAGGCACTGGGGATGCAGAGGGGAACAGCACAGACAGTAAAGAGCTTATACTTTAGACAGGGGACAGATGTTACTAGTCACCCACTCCACAGATTATGATGAATACTCTGAGGGAAATTAATTGGACAATGAGAGGGATTAACTGAAGGTGGCCTCCTTAGTAAACAAATAAATGAGAGACTCCAGGGAAACAGAGCATTGAGTTAGCGAATAACAGGAGGACCTAAGGTGACATTTCATGTGACCTGAAGGGTGAGATTTAGCTAGTGTATAGTGTAAGGAGCCCTGGTGGCACAGTGGTTAAAGCGCTCAGCTGCCTTTCCAAATGTTGGTGGTTCAAACCCCCAGCCACTTCACAAGAGAAAGGTGTGGCAGCCTGCTCCCGTAAATATTGCAGTCTTGGAAACCCTATGGGGGCAGTTTTACTCTATCTTACAGGTTTGCTGTCAGTCAAAATTGATTCGACAGTAATGAGTTTGGTTTGGGTTTTGGTTACAGAGGTTGAGATGAAGAGGAAAGAATTGCAAAAGACCATGTGGGAGAAGTATAGTGACTGAGGTGAGAGAATGATGTTGGTTAGGAGGCAGCCAGGTTCCAGCCAGTAACCAGTTAAGAGTATATTCTAAGGACAATTAGAAACCATCAAAGTGTTTTAGGGGTGAAGGGAGGAGTGATACCAGAATTTGTTTTTCAAATCACTATCAGTATTCAGTTGGATTTCACTGAACAAAAAACTCAAAGTAAAAGTGACCGAAATGTTTCAAGGTCAACTTTTATTCTCTCAAATGAAAGAAGTCCATGGGTTGGCAATTGATGGGTGGTATGACATTGTCACAGTTGTTGGTGATCCAGGCCTCCTTCTGTCTTCCTGTCTGTCACCTTCAGCATAGGGCTTCTGTGAACCAGCTGGAGCTGCAATAACTGCATCCATATTCCAGGCAGTGGAGTCAGGAAGGGAGGAAGGACAAGAGGGGTGCACCTTCCAGCTATGTCAGCTTCCTTTAAGGACGTGACGCTTCCATTTCCATCTTACTGGCCAGAATTTAGTTATAAGGAGGCTGGAAAGTTCAGTCTTTTGACTGGGCCCTTGAATCAGCTTCTGGTAACTTAGGAAGAAGGGAAGAATGAATATTAGATAGGCATCTGGCAGTATAGTACCTCTTGCCACCCATCTGGTGCTAGTGTAGAGGGTTGTTTGTAGGGGCAAGAGTGGAAGCAAGGAAACAAGTTAGGAGGCCTGCTGTAGTCCAGCAAGAAGATGGTGGCTTAGACCGGAGTGGGAACTGTAGAAACGGAGCAGTGTGGTTAGATTTAAAGTATATTTTGGGTAGCGTCAACAACTTATTGATGTAAGGAGTGATGGAAACAGAAGAATCAAGAATGACCCCTGGGTTTTGGCTTGAGCAGCTGGGTGGATGGTGGTGACATTTGTGAGAAGGGGAAGACTAGGGGAGGAGCAGGTTGAGGGGGTGATTAAAAAGCTCAGTTTTTGAGATGCTTGTTGGACATCTGTGTGGAGGAATCAGGGAAGCAGTTGAAGCTGGACTTAATTTCATCACTTTTCCCATGTGCTGATCCCCCCATAACCTAGCCACATAAACCATCCGCTGTTCCCCGAACCTGCTATGTTCTCTTTTGCCTCTGTGTCTTTACACATGCTACTCCCTCTGCCTGGGGCACTTAGACCCTGCCTTTCCCCTTTCCCTAGCCACTCATCCATCCCTTAGGAGGAGTCTCAGGCATCCCTGCTTCTAGAAAGCCTCCCTGGTTCCACTAGGCTAGAAGTGCCTCCGTGGCACCCTGGACACGTGCATATTATGGAACTCATCACACTGTCATGGATATGTTTGCTTGCATGCTCTGTCACAGGACTGCCAGCATCTTGAGGGCAATCTTCTGTCTTTCTATCCACCAGTTCCCTGGCATGGCTCCCAGCACTAAGTAGGCTTTCCAGTGTTTGTTGAATGAAATTTTAGACATGGTCCCTTTTCTCAAGAAATTATAACCTGATAGGAAAACAAGATTTTAATACGTGAAAAGAAATTAACACTACAATGTTTAGTTTATATCACAAGTCCCACTTTAGGTAAATTTTATAACCAGTTTGATCAACTGGTCTTCTAGCCCATGGAAGATTAGAAGTGGCAAATTAAAAAGGAAAGAGAGTATTGATGTACCTTATTTTTACATTGAACTAGTAAGATGGATTGATTGATGAATAAAAGGATGGCTAGATGGAGCCCTGGTGGCACAGTGGTTAAGTGATACGGCTGCTAATCAAAAGGTCGCAGTTCGAATCCACCGGCTACTCCTTGGAAACCCTATAGGGCAATTCTGCTCCGTCCGGTAGGGTCACTATGGGTCGGAATTGACTCGATGGCAGTGGGTTTGTCTTTTTGGATTTTAGGTGGATAGATAAATGATGCAGCAGTGTAATGTTAAGTATAGAATCTAGGTGTTTGCTGTATAATTTTTTTACGTTTGGAAGTTTTCATAAAATGTAAAAACCCCAAATTCTAAATTACGAATAGCGTCGTTAACTGTGTGGTGCAGATCTAGATAGATATGTGTGTATATAAATATTAAAATATAGAAAAGATTCTAACCAGCATGAGCTAGAATTTGTAATAGTGTCTTTGAAAGATATTCAAATAAAGTAAATAATTGATTCATTTAGAAAAAATAGAAAAGCAGATAACTCAATTAGGAAATGGACAAAAGACTTGAGTAGAAATTTCTCCAGAGAAGATATACAGATGATCAGTAAACATATGAAAAGATGTTCAACATCATTAGTCATTAGGGAAATGCAGTCAAAACTGCAATGAGATACCACTTCATAACCACTAAAAACCAGCTAAACCAGTTGCCATCTAGTTGATTCCAACTCATGGTGACTCCCGTGTTTCAGAGTAGAATTGTGTTCCATGGAATTTTTAATGGCTATGATCTTTTGGAAATAGATTCTGAGGACTCTTTTTTGAGTCCCCTCTGGGTGGACTTGAACTGCCAACCCTTTGTTTAGGTTAGTAGCCAAGCACTTAACCGTTTGTGCCACCAAATGTACCTTCATACCCACTTGGCTGTCTATATTTGAGAAAAAAAAAAAAGGGAAATAACTAGTGTTAGTGAGGATGTGGAGAAATTAGAACGCTCATCCATTGCTGATGGGATTGTCAAATGGTGCAGCCGCTGTGGAAAATGTTTTGGTAGTTCCTCAGAAAGTGAAACATAGAATTATATGACTCAGCAATTCCTCTCCTAGGTACATACCCAAGAGAATTGAAATTGTATGTCCACACAAAAACTTGTACACGAATGTTCATATGGGCATTATTCATAATAGTCAAAAGGTGGAAACAACTCAGATATTTACCAGCTGATAAAGGGATAAACAAAAGATGGTATAGCCATACAATGGAATATTATTCAGCCGAAGAGAATGAAGTGCTGATTCATGCTTTTATATACAACCTAGTAACCTGCCAAAGGAGCCCTGCTGGCACGGTGGTTAAGAGCTCGGCTGCTAACCGAAAGGTCGACAGTTTGAATCCACCTGCTGCTCCTCGGAAACCCTGTGGAGCAGTTCTACTTTGTCCTATAGGGTCGCTATGAGTCAGAATCCACTTGGTGGCAATGGATTTGGTTTGTTTTTGGTTTTTAACCTACTAAAAACCACTGAATTGTACACTTTAAAATGGTTAAAATGATGAGTTTTATATTATGTGAATTTTATCTTAAAATCTATCTAAAAAAACAAAACACACACTAAAAAAAGAAGGGACCACTAGGGTAACTTGAATATCACAGTAACTGACATTTTTACAGCTTCAAAGTGAAGGGCACGTAAAAAGTTATATAATTAACTAAAAAGATCACTTTCTATATTTATGTATACACACACACACACACGCTCTTTATAAAAGAGAATATGGATGTGTTAACCAGGTCTTCAAAGTATCTTTTAAATCAACTTAGTACAGCGTAATTTTTGTACAATAAAGTACATTCGTTTTATGTGTACAGTTAGATGAGTTTTGACAAATGTTATAGCACCAGTGAGAAGCCCCTGCACTTACACACAGGCAACCACTGATCTGCTTCTGTCTCTGGAATAATTTTGCCTAAAAAAAAGTATCTTTTAAAAAATAACTTTTCTTTAGTTATGAAAACATTGCATACTTATTAAAAAAATTAGACGTATGTATTTCTGTATGTTTCTCTGAAATATTTTATAATTAAAAGAGAGAGGAATTTATAGGAAAACAGAAAGAAGCAAAATCACTCATAATGCCAATACTCAGAGATAATCCCGGCAGACAGTTTGAAAGGTATATTTCCTTCCAGGCTTCGTGTTTATGCGCCTTAGAAAGGGAGCGAATTTGTCAAGGGCCTATTACAACCCCCCCTACTGTGAAAAGCCCTGGGTTGTGAATGGTGAATATCTCATGTCTTTAAGGAGTGAGGTCTCTAGTGAACTAAAGGAGAATAAGAGATTTACATTTTGCTTTCCTACCACACCTCTTTAGAGTCTGTGACAGGTGTAAAGAAGGGCTGGCTAAGGGGCTCCAGGGTAAATGAAGCACATAGCCCAGAAAACCGCTTATGCTTCTCATCCAGGCAACTTGGGTATAAAGGAGGTCTGCTGTGAATTATAATTTTTTAGACTGACAACTCATCATCTGGCACGTCTTAGCTCACGTTCTACCTCCATAGTGAGGCTTCCTTGACTTTCCCAGATAAGAGTCAGTACCCTTCTCTGTGTTTCTTGTGTGAACCTTCATGGAAAGTTCATATATATTGCAATATGTTGTATGTGTTTATAAGCTCATAGAGGGCAAAAGTCCCATGTCACAATTAGGGGAATTCTTGCATCAATGCTTTTTAATGCAATTATATTTTTATTTGTTTCAGGTGGTGTTTCGTTCTACGTCGGCTATGGTTTACATATTTATTCAGATGAGCTGTGAAATGTGGGATTTTGATATTTATGGTACGTTCCTAAGTGCTGGTTGTAACTTCCTCTGGGGAGTATTTTCTGGTTACCCCCAAGTTGGTATCACTTTACAGTAAGCTCTTGACATTCTGTAAAGATGTATCCTGAGACCTTTACCATCCTCAGATGCTCCAGAAAATACCTGATTGAATTCCATGAAATGCTGTTAGGTATTAATGAAAAATCTTATTTCTCAGATCCTTAATTATTCTATAAGTACAGAATGAAAAGTCATGTAGAGAGTAACTCTGTGGCAAAGAACCAACACTTTCTTTAATATCTTTCATTTTTCTTTCTGTCCTCTCAAAAATCACCAGGGTTGCCTCATTTTATTAGAATTACTCTGTAATGAGTAGAGAACAATAAAGTTGCTATGAGGTGCAGATACTGTCTCTAGCACTCCAGCCCTATGGTCCATGCAATTCAAATTTGTGTTTAGCAGAGTTACAAATTATTTTTTGTCACGGGTCATCAGGTTGCTCGAGAACAGCAGGAACCGCAAATAAGAAATCAGTGAATGCCTGGGGTATACCAGATCATCTTCTAACGAACTTTATTATCATAAGAATAATCACTTGTAGGGGTTAGTTGTCCTGTCATTTAGAAGATAGGCTGTGTTTTTGAATCATCACACTTCTCAATTTTGTATTTAACCATTAAGCGGTGGCCTCTTACCAAGTGAAGCAAACATTAAATTTGGCTTGATAGAAAGTTTAGGTTGAAACCATTTTTGTTAGACTGGCTTCTATGATCTTGTTTTAAAATATAGCAGAATCTGCCTTCTCTTTGACTGATCCCATTCTTTTACTTTAGTGAAAGAAGAAATTGCAAGAAAGAAATAATGATACTCCTCATTCTTTGCTCACTGTTTCTTTACAGGAGATTTGTATTTTGAGAAAGCTGTGAATGGTTTCCTTGCTGATCTCTTTACCAAGTGGAAGGTATGTTCTTTTTTATCTACTAAGTCTCATTATGTAAACATTACCCAATGTATATTTTAAAAACCCAGTGTTTCTATTAAGGTGCTTTAAACTGAGCTATCTTAGCCAAAACCTAAATTGATAAGACTCCTGATTTAAATTACCCTAAACTCCTCAACATGATGAAGGCCATTTGTTGAAAAACCTACAGCTAACATCATAGTAAATGGTGAAAAACTGAAAGCTTTCTCCTTAAGAAAAGGAATAAGACAAGGATGCCCACTTTTGCCATTGCTATTGAACATTGTCCTAGAGGTTCTAGCCAGAACAATTGGTCAAGAAAAAGAAAAGCCATCAAATGGGAAAACATGGAGTAAAAGTGTCGCAGATGACAGCATCCTATATATAGAAAATCCTAAAGAATTCACACAAACCAAATACCAACAGCATTCTTTAACGAGATGGAAAAACTAATCATTAACTTTATATGGAAAGGAAAGAGGCCCCAGGTAAGTAAAGCATCACTGAAGAAGAACAAAGTAGGAGGACTCACACTACCTACAGAACCTACTATACAGCTATGATAGTCAAAAAAGCCTGGTACTGGTACAATGACAGACACATTGACCAATGAAGCAGAATCGAGAACCCAGGTTTAAATTGATATACTTGCGGTCACCTGATCTTTGACAAAAGCCCAAAGTCCATCAAATGGGGAAAAGACAGTGTTTTTAACAAATGATGCTGGCAAAACTGGATGTGCATCTGTAAAAAAATGGAACAGGACCAATACCTCACACCATACACAAACACTAATTCAAAATGGATCAAAGCCCTAAATATAAAACCCAAAACTATAGAGATCATGGAAGAAAAAATAGGGTCAATGCTAGGGGCCCTAATATACAACATAAATAGGATGAAAACCATAACTAACAATACACAAAAACCAGACGAAAACCTAGATAACTAGGGTCCTCTAAAAATTAAACACTTCTGCTCATCAAAAGACTTCTCCAAAAGAGTACACAGAGAACCTACAGAATGGGGAAAAAATTTTGGCTATGCTGTATCTGACAAAGGTCTAATCTCTAAAATCTACAGGAAAAATCCAACACCTCTACAACAAAAAGACAAATAATCCAATTAAAAAATGGGCAAGTTTTTGAGCAAGGTATTGTTCAGTTTCCATGTGTTTGATTTTTTTGCTTTTTTCTGTTATTGATTTCTACTTTTATGGCTTTATGGTCAGATAGTTTTTAAAAGAGCATAATGCTCGAGGCAGAAATTTTTTACTAATTAAGCTGAATTATTGTTTAGTTTTAAGAAGACTTCAGGGGATATTTTGGTTTAAGTTTTCAAGATTATCTCAGCCAATAGTTTTGGGGATTCATCCAGCCTCCCTGGCTCCAGAAAATCTGGATCCCATGAAATTCTATTGTGCATTTTCCCCCTTTTGATCAGAATTCTTCCATAGAATCTTTGATCAAAATGTTTGGTAATAGTAGCTGGGCACTATCCGGTTCTGGTCTCATGGCAAAGGAGGCAGTTGTTCATGGAGACAATTAGCTGCACATTCCATTTCCTCCTCCTGTTCCTGACTCTCTTTCTTCCTCTGTTGCTCCAGGTGAGTAGAGACCAACTGTTGTGCCTTGGATGGCCACTTGCAAGCTTTTAAGACCCCAGGCACTATTCAGCAAACTAGAAAGTAGAACAGAGGCACTAACATGTTATTAGGCCAATTAACTGGAATGTCTCCTGAAACCATGACCCTAAACCTGCAAACCAAGGAACCAAATACCATGGGGTGTTTGGTTATACATAAGCAACTACAAAGCTCTTAAAAACTTTAAAAAACTTACTGTAAAACTACAGTAATCAAAACAGTGTAGTACTGGCATAAGGATAGACATCAGTGGAATGTAAAGTCCGTAAATAAACCTGCATATTTATGGTCAATTAATTTCAACAAGGGTGTCAAGACCATTCAGTGGGGAAAGAATAGTCTTTTCAACAAATGATGATGGATAATTGGATATCCATGTGCAAAAGAATAAAGTTGGACCCTTACTGCACACCCCATGCAGAAATTAACAAAATGGATCAGACTTAAATTTAAGAGCCAAAGCCTTAAACTCTTAGAAGAAAACGTGTTGTTGTTGTGTGCCGTCGAGTCGATTCCAACTCCTAGCGACCCTATAGGATAGAGTAGAACTGCCCAATAGTGTTTCCAAGGAGCAGCTGGTGGATTTGAACTACCAACCTTTTGGTTAGCAGCCAAACTCTTAACCACTGTGCCAACAGGGCTCCAGAAGAAAACACAGGGGTAAATTTTCATGACCTTGATTTGGCAATACTTTCTTATATATGACACCAAAAGCACAAGCAACGAAATAAAAAATAGATAAATTGGACTTCATCAAAATTGAAAATGTTTCTACATCAAAGGACTCTCAAGGAACAGAAAAGGCATAGAGGAATCCAGCTGATTTCTTTTCTGTTTCTTGAGGGTAGAGGAATCAGCTGGATTCCTCTACACCAACAAAGAGAACTTCGAAGAGGAAATCACCAAATCAATACCATCTACTGTAGCCCCGAAGAAGATAAAGTACTTAGGAATAAATCTAACCAGAGACATAAAAGACCTATGCAGTAAAAACTAAAAGACACTACTGCAAGAAACCAAAAGAGACCTCCTCAAGTGGAAAAACATACCTTGCTCATGGATAGGAAGACTCAACATTGTGAAAATGTCTATTCTACCCAAAGTGATCTACAGATACAATGCAATCCCATTCCAAATTCCAATGGCATTTTGTAATGAGATGGAGAAACAAATCACCAGCTTCATTTGGAAAGGGATGAGGCCCTGGATAAGTAAAGCATTACTGAAGAAGAACAAAGTGGGAGGCCTTACGCTACCCAATTTTAGAACCTATAATACTGCCACGTAGTCGAAACAGCCTGGTACTGGTACAACAACAGATACATAGACCAGTGGAACAGAATTGAGAATCCAGACATAAATGCATCCACTTGTGAGCACCTGATATTTGACAAAGGCCCAAAGTCCGTTAATTGGGGAAAAGACAGTCTCTTTAACAAATGGTGCTGGTGTAACTGGATATCCATCTGCAAAAAACTGAAACAAGACCCATACCTCACACCATGCACAAAAACTAACTCAAAATGGATCAAAGATCTAAATATAAAATCGAAAACGGTAAAGGTCATGGAAGAAAAACTAGAGACAACGCTAGGAGCCCTAATACATGGCATAAACAGAATATGAACCATAAGTAACAATTTACAAACACCAGAAGAGAAGCTAGATAACTGGGAGCCCCTAAAAATCAAACACTTCTGCTCACCAAAAGACTTAAAGAGTCAAAAGACAACCTACAGACTGGGAAAAAATTTTTGTCTGTGAAAATCTGATCAGCGTCTAATCTCTAACATCTGCAAGGTACTGTAAGACCTCAATAACAAAAAGACAAATAACCCAGTTGAAAAATGGGCAAAGGATATGAACAGCCACTTCGCCAAAGAAGCCATTCAGGCGACTAACAGACACATGAAGAAATGCTCATGATCATTAGCCGTTAGAGAAATGCAAATCAAAACTACAATGAGGTACCATCTCACCCCAACCAGGCTAGCATTAATTCAAAAACACAAAATAATTAATGTTGAAGAGGTTGTGGAGAGACTGGAACACTTATACACTGTTGGTGGGAACGTAAAATGGTACAGCCACTTTGGAAACTGATTTGACGCTTCCTTAAAAAGCTAGAAATAGAAGTACCAGGAATCCCGCTCCTTGGAATATATCCTAGAGAAATAAGAGCCGTCACACGAATAGATATACGCACGCCCATGTTCATTGCAGCACTGTTCGTGATAGCAAAAGATGGAAACAACCTAGGTGCCCATCAACTGACGAATGGATAAACATTATAGTATATTCACACAATGGAATACTATGCAACGATAAAAAACAACGATGAATCCATGAAACATCTTATAACATGGAGGAATGTGAAGGGCATTATGCTGAGTGAATTCAGTCAGTCACAAAAACACAAATATTGTATAAAACCAGTATTATAAGAACTCAAGGGGGGTTTAAACACAGAAGAAAACATTCTTTACTGGTTACGAGGGTGGAGAGGGGAACACGGGTATTCACTAGCTAGATAGTAGACAAGAATTAGGTGAAGGGAAGGACAGCACACAGTACAGGGGAAGTCAGCACAACTGGGCTAAACCAAAGCTAAGAAGTATCCTGAATACAACCAAACACTTCGAGGGACAGAGTAGCAGAGGCAGGTGTCTGGGGAATATGGTTTCAGAGGACATCTAGGTCAGTTGGCATAACAAAGTTTATTAAGAAAATGTTCTACGTCCCACTTTGGTGAGTGACATCTAGGGCCTTAAAAGCTAGCGAGCGACCATCTAAGATGCATCAATTGGTTCCAACCTGCCTGGAACAAAGGAGAATGAATAACACCAAAGACACAAGGGAAGTATTAGCCCAAAAGACAGAAAGGGCCACATAAACTAGAGATTCCATCAGCCTGAGACCAGAAGAACTAGATGGTGCCCGGCTACCACCAGTGACCACCCTGAGAAGGAACACAACAGAGTTCCTGTTAGAGCAGTAGAAAGTGGGGTGCAGAACTCAAATTCTAGTAAAAAGACCAGACTTAATGGTTTGACTGAGACTGGAGGGACCCCAGAAGACATGACCCCCGGACTCTCTGATAGCCCAAAACTAAAACCATTTCTGAAGCCAACTCTTCAGACAAAGATTAGACTGGACTACAGGACATACAATGATACTCGTGAAGTGCGTGCTTCTAGCCCAAGTAGATACATGAGGTGAGATGAGAAGGCATAGAGGGCCAGGAGCTGGTTGAATGGACACAGGAAATCCGGGGTGGAAAGGAGGAATGTGCTGTTACAGTATAGGGAGAGCAACTAGGGTCACATAGCAATGTTTGTATAAATTTTTGTATGAGAGACTAACTTGAATTGTAAACTTTCACTTAAAACACAACAGTAAAAAAGAAAACAGAATAGGCAACCCATAGAATGGGAGACAATATTTGCAAATCATGTCTCTGTTAAGGATTTAATACGCACCACCCCCCGAAAAAAAAAAAAAACAGTTGCCATCGAGTTGACCCCGACTCATGGTGTCCCCATGTGCATTAGAGGAGAACTGCCCACTGTAGGTTTTTTTTTTTTTTTAATAATTGGTTGTGATAAAAATATATACAACAAAACATACACCATTTCAAACATTTCTATACATATAATTCAGTGAGTTTGATTTTATTCTTTTAACATTTAGTTGTGCGCCATTGCTAACCTTTTTCAAATTATTCCACCACCATTAATATAAACTCAATGCTCCCTAAACAAAAACTTCCCCTTTCCCTCTCCCTCCCTCCCCTGGTAACCACTAAGAATCTTTGGTTTCTATATCTTTGCTTATTTTATATAAATGAGATCATACAGTATCTATCCTTTTGTGACTGACTTCTTTCTCTCAGCATGATGTTTTCAAGGTTCATCCATGTTGTGGCATGCATCAGAACTTCATTTCTCTTTATGGCTGAGAAATATTCCATGGTGTGTACGTACCACATTTTGTTTATCGGTTCATCTGTTGTTGGACATTTCAGTTGTTTCCACCTTTTGGCTATTATGAAAAGAATTGCATTGAACATTGGTATATAGGTTTCTGTTTACATTCCTGCTTTACTTCTTCTGGATATATACCTAGGGTTAGGATAGCTGAGTCTTATGGTGGTTATATGTTCAACTTTTTGTGGAACCTCCAAACTGTTTTCCAAAGTGGCTGTACCATTTTACATGGTGACAAAGGTGTTCAGTCCATTCAATGGGGAAAAAAATATTCTCTTCAATGAATGATGCTGGGAAAATTGGATTGTCACATGCAGGAGAATGAATCAGGATCCATACTTCTCACCATACATAAAAACCAATTCAAAATGAATGAAGAACCTAAATGTGAAAACTAAAATGAGAAAATTTGTAGAAGAAAATACAGGAACATGGCTCAGGGGCCTAGTTTATTTATATATTTTTTTAATTAAGATTTTAAGGATTAAGGTTTACAGAGCAAATTAGTTTGTCATTAAACAGTTAATACACATACTGTTTTGTGACATTGGTTGCCAACCCCACAATGTGTCAATACTCTCTCCTTCATAGGTTATCTCCTCTGTCACGTATGTGTTGAGAGGCTCTTATGTTCACATCAGCCCACTGTGAGGCATTTTTCCTGTACATCACTTATATCAAAGTCAGATATGGATGCTGAGATAAGAGTTCGGAGCACTTGGAGTCCAGTAAATTAGTTGGTGCCTAGTTACGTGCTCGGCTGCTAACTGAAACGTTGACGGTTTGACCTGACCCAGTGGCTTCACGGGAGAAAGACCTGGCAGTCTCCTTCCGTAAAGATTACAGCCTAGAAAAGCCTATGGGGCAGTTCTGCTCTGTCACACGGGGTTGTTATGAGTTGAAATCAACTCGATGGCACGCAACAAGACTCTGATCTTTTTTCTAGCACCCTGATCCTGGTACCATGGAAAGTAGTTAAGAATTCCTGTCCACTTGAGATACGTTTATGGAAGAATATAAGGTGCATTGTATTATATGATGTTATATAATGTGCATTGTTATACACTTTACTTGCTGAATACTAAATTGCGTAGCCAGTAAGTATGGTTGGGTTAGAGATGGGGTTAGCTAGTGCAGGTTGTCATCATTAAAGTCTCAGGAGGAACTGAAACTGAGTTTCCTGGCTTACTGGTGCCAGCTAAATTTCATGTCCATCTGTAAACATCCAACTCTCAGGACACTGATCTCCGGACTCCACGGAAACATTTATTCTTACCAGCTCCATCCCAGGCCAATGACAATTGCTTGCCTTGGCTTCCACCTCTCTATCTGGAGCAGCCTCCAATTCTCATCCTATGGTAGTGGGTAGCGTGTAGGAGTGTCTTTGGTTTTTATGTCTAATACCATGGGTGCTGCTCTTGTTCCTAAACTGCAGTTCTGAAGAGATTAAAAAATACTGTGAAGCAGGTGCCAATATCATGAGCCTCTGACACCAGGCTAATCAGTTTCATGCCAAATCAAGAGCTGGAAGACAGGGTCCCTTACTTGTTGGTGATTTGCAGCTTTCAAAGCACTTTCCACGTCTCTGGGACTTTAAGTAACTTGCCCAAGGTCATGTACTGCTAAGTGTCAGAGCCAGGACTCAAGCCAAGTCTTCTGACTCCCAGTCCAGTGCTCTTTCCACTGCACTATGCAAACTATTATTACATGAAGTTAGCCAGTACCATGGACTGCCACTGAGCCTCTTAGAATGGAAAATATTCTGTGCATGCAGGTTACTGCATAGTGAAGACAATGAAATAAACTTGAACTCTCTTTACTTTTTTTCTGTTCACAACCAGGAGAAGAACTGTAGTCATGAAGTAACAGTGGTCCTGTTTTCTAGAACGTTCTATGATGCAAAATCTGTTGGTGAGTAACGCTTTTTTCTTACTTATTTTATGTTAAGCTCTCACATACCGCTGTCCACGTCAGCCATATCTTCATTTTCTGCCCCCTTGCCCTGCTCCATCTTTCCTACCTTTTGCATTTGAGGGTGAAATAGAAGATAGTTTAGTCTATTAGTGGCTGCAAGAAGTTAGTGAGTTGTGCTTCATCTTAAAACCAACTTAATAGATACACCTGTTAAAACCCATTGCCATTGAGTCGATTCCAACTTATAGCAACCCTATAGGACAGAGTAGAACTGCCCCATAGGGTTTCCAAGCAGAGGCTGGTGGATTTGAACTGTCAACCTTTTGGTTAGCAGCCTGAGCTCTTAACTACTATGCCACCAGAACCCCAAACAGATACACAGTTATCTTTATTTACTTTTTTGGGGGGTGGGGGAATTGCAAATCTCCCAACTAGGAGGGGGCCAGAGAAAATGTGAATTTCTCTTTTTAGTCTGATCTACAGACTCTGTTTTCTCTATTTTAGATGAGTTTCCCGAAGTAAGCCGAGCCTCAATTCAACAGGATCACAAAGGACGATTCTATGAAGACTTTTACAAGTATGTTTGGGTGCTTCACTATGCTTTTTTGTTGTTTCTTTCCAAACTTTTCTTTTTAAAAATAACTTCTTTATTTTGGAATACTTTTAGATTTACAGAGAAGTTGTGAAGATAATACAGAGAGTGCCCGTATACTCTTCATCCAAAAACCAAAACCAAACCCATTGCTGTTAAGTCAATTCTGACTCATCAACCCTATAGGACGCAGTAGAACTGCCACATAGATTTTCCAGGGCTCTAAATCTTTACGGAAGCAGACTGCCGCATCTTTCTTCTGAGGCATCTTTCCCCCATGGAGCAAGGGTACAACCTTTTGGTTAGCAGTCCAGCACTTAACCACTGCGCCCCCAGGCCTCCCCATTACCTTTTGCCCAGTTTCCCTTAATATTAACATCTTACCTAGACATGCTACATTTGTTAAAATTATGAGAAATGATATATTACTATTAATTAAACTTCAGGGTTTTTTTTTTTAGATTTTCCACTCATGAAATTCTTTTGTTCCAGAATCCAATAAACGATACCACATTGCATCTAGACTTTGTTTATCATGAAAAATTTCAGCCTACAGAAAAGAAGAGCAAAGAATACAATGAACCCATATACCCAATACAGAGATTTAACAGTTATTTGCTTTGTTGTTTTCTTTCCTTAAATTACTTTAAAGTAAATTATGAATATTTTGACATTTTATTCCTGTGCATATCTAAAAAATAAGGGCATTTTTATATGTAACCACAGTATTGTTACCACATTTAACAAAAATTATCAGTAATTCTATATTATCATCTAATACCAGGTGCATGTTCACAGTTTCTTAATTGCCCCGGAATGACTTCTTATGTTTGGTCTGCCTCTTAAGTTTTTAGATTGAAAACATTTCCTTTCCTCCTCTCCCTCCTAGACCACTGGCTTATCAAAGAACTGGGTCAGCTGTCCTGTAAAACTGTGTTTCTCAAATGTTACGGTGCTTATGAATCACCCCCCACCCCAGTCCCGATCTTAAATGCTCATTCTGTTCAGGAGGTCTGGGGTGGAGCCTAAAATTCTGCTTGTCTGACTAGCTCCTGTGTTTGCACATATTGATAGTCTTTGTACCACTTTTGAGTAGGAAGGCTGTAGGATACCCCTTCTGCATTTTTCTGATTGCATCCTTGTGGTGATCTTTTAACTTCTTTATTTCCTGTAAACCGAAGGTTACGGTGATTCCAGTTTGTCAGTGTCTAGAATTTGGCAATATCTAGAGATAATTTTGATTGTCAAAACTCGGGGGAGGGGTACACCTGGTGGCATCTAGTGGAAAGAGGCCAGAGATACTGCTAAACATCCTACAATACACAAGACAACCCCCCTCCCTGCCCAGCAATGAGTTATTTGACCCAAAATGTCCGTAGTGCCAAGGTTAAGAGACCTTGCAGTAAAGGCTTGACTGGATTCAGATTAATCCTTTTTAGTAAGACCACTATCATCACTGATGCCCTGTATTTCATATTGTGTCATGACAGGATGCGTCTCAGGCTGATTGTCCCAACAGAGCCACTGAATAAGGGTTCACTTTGTGAGATGATGGAAGGCTTACCAGATGGGACCCGTTTGGGTTGCGCAGCGGCGTGGAGCTGTAGGACTTTGACCTTTTAAACTTTTAAATGTGTGGAGAAATTTACCACATGATTATTGGCACTTCAGTTGGAGGATAGACTAGACATCAAAATGGACTTTAGAAGGCCTTTTGCTTTTTAGAAGGTGTTGAAACAATTGTTTTATTCTTGACTAAAGTATGAAGATTTTACATTTAAGTAAAATCCAGTCCCTTTGTTAATAAGTTCATTTTGTTACTTCTGACTTTGCTTGTTAAAGCCCTTCCAGATAGCTTTTCTCTTAACTCTCTTCTGTAAGCTAGAGGAATAACTAACTCCTTGTTAGTTTCTCCTCATACCTCAGACTTGGAAATATAATGTCTATCTGTTTTGCAGGAGGAGTTTATTATGTGGGTTTAGTTTTTATCTCAAATGACCAAGGTCCCACCTGCGGCCTTAAACATTTTTTTGTAGCTAGCTCTTTCCTAAGACCCAAGCTGGCTTTTCTTGTACCAAATGCCAATCTGTAGAGTATTTCTCCCTCGTTTTACTTTTTCAGCTTCATAAAACACTCCTAAAGAGCAATCCTTTTATAACTATAAACCAGAAAAAACCCATTGCAGTCGAGTCGATTCTGACTCATAGTGACCCTATAGAACAGAGTAGAACTGCCCCATAGGGTTTCCAAGGAGCGCCTGGTGGATTCCAACTGCTGACCTTTTGTTTAGTAGCCGATCTCTTAACCACGACGCCACAGTGGCTCCTTTATATCTATACTGCTTGCTGTCTGGTTGATTCCAACTCATAGCGACTCTATAGGACAGGGTGGAACGGCCCCATAGGATTTCCAAGGAGCGGCTGGTAGATTCAGACTGCTGACCCTTTGGTTAACAGCTGAGCTCTTAACCATGATGCCCCCAGGGCTCGTTTACAGCTATAGTTGTTTTTTATTGTGATTTTGTTCATAAAGTAAAAAGAGAGACAGAAATCTTATGGAAACTTTTTAGACAGTTTTTTGTATAACCTTTTAAAGTTTTTATTTAAAAAATTTAAAACCTACAGGAAAGTTGAAAGAATCGTATAATGAACATCCATATACTTTTCACCTAGGTTCACAAATTATAAACATTTTGCCACACTTGCTTTCTCTGTCTCTGTATCTACATATTTATTTATTTTTAAATATTTGAGAGTAAGCTGCATAAATCATGACCTGTCACCTGTAAATACTTCATGTATTTCCTGAGAACAAGGACATTCTATTACATAATCAAAATTTATATTCAGGAAATTTAACATTGATGCAGATATTATCCAACAGAGTTCACATGCAGATTTTACTAATTGTTCTAATACTATGCATTATAGAAATGTTTTTCCTGATCCAAGTTTCAATTTAGGATCATGCATTGCTTTTAACTTGGTTGGTTGTCCAACATTTTATTATAAAAATTTTCAAACCTAGAGCACAGCTCATAGAATTGCACGGTGAACACCCATATATGCACCATCTGGATTCCACAATTAACATTTTGTTATATTTGCCCTATCACATATTATATTACCTTTTTCTGTCATTTTAAGAGGAATTCATGTTCATCATAAAATTTCTGAAAAATAAAATAGCACAAGGTGGAAAATAATAGTGGCCTCACCTATCCTATTGAGATGATAATGTTGTTGTTAGGTGCCCTTGAGTCAATTCCGACTCATAGCGACCCTGAATACAACAGAACGAAACACTGCCTGGTCCTGTGCCATCCTCACAATTGTTGCTATGTTTGAGCCCATTGTTGCAGCCACTGTGTCACTCCATC
The DNA here is from genome assembly GCF_000243295.1 of Trichechus manatus latirostris. NCBI lineage: Eukaryota > Metazoa > Chordata > Mammalia > Sirenia > Trichechidae > Trichechus > Trichechus manatus. Next base: position 2,555,017 of record NW_004443997.1, read on the forward strand.
TTGTTGAGGGTCTTCCTCCTTTTCACTGATCCTCTACTTTACCAAGCATGATGTCCTTTTCCAGGGACTGGTCCCTCCCGATAACATGTCCAAAGTACGTGAGATGGAGTCTAAAATCCTCACTTCCAAGGAGCACTCTGGATGTGTTTCTTCCAAGACAGACTTGTTCATTCTTCTGGCAGTCCATGGTATATTCAGTATTCTTCACCAGCACCATAATTCAAAGGCATCAATTCTTCTTTGGTCTTCCTTATTCATTTCAGCTTTCGCATGCATATGAGGTGATTGAAAATATCGTGGCTTGGGTCAGGCACACTTTAGTCTTCCAAGTGACATCTTTGTTTTTTAACACTTTAAAAAGGTCTTTTGCAGCAGATTTGCCTAATGCAAAACATGGTTTGATTTCCTGACTGCTGCTTCCATGGGCATTGATTGTGGATCCAGTTAAAATGAAATCCTTGACATCAACCTTTTCTCCATTTATTATGATGTTGCTTATTGGTCCATTTGTGAGGATTTTTGTTTTCTTTTTGTTGAGGTGTAATCCATACCGAAGGCTGTAGTCTGATCTTTATCAGTAAGTGCTTGAAGTCCTCTTCACTTTCAGCAAGCAAAGTTGTGTCATCTGTATATCGCAGGTTGTTAATGAGTCTTCTTCCTGTCTTGATGCCCCATTCTTCTTCATATAGTCCAGCTTCTCTGATTATTTGCTGAGCATACAGATTGAATAAGTATGGTGAAAGGATACAACCCTGACGCACACCTTTCCTAACTTTAAACCAGACAATATCCCCTTGTTCTGTTTGAACGACTGCTTCTTGGTCTACGTACAGGTTCCTCATGAGCACAATTAAGTGTTCTGGAATTCCCATTTTGTGCAGCGTTATCCGTAATTTGTTATGATCCACACAGTTGAATGCCTTTGCATAGTCAGTAAAACACAGGTAACCATCTTTCTGGTATTCTCTGCTTTCAGCCAAGATCCATCTGACATCACAATGATATCCCTTGTTCCATGTTCTCTTCTGAATCTGGCTTGAACTTCTGGCAGTTCCCTGTTGATGTACTACTGCAACTGCTTTTAAATGATCTTCAGCAAAATTTTACTTGCATGTGATATTAATGACATTGTTCGATAATTTCCACATTCTGTTGGATCACCTTTCTTTGGAATGGGCACAAATATGGATCTCTTCCAGTCAATTGGCCAGGAAGCTATCTTCCAAATTTCTTGACACCTGTAGCGCTGCATCCGTTTGTTGAAACATCTCAGGTAGTATTCTGTCAATTCCTGGAGGCTTGTTTCTTGCCATTACCTTCAGTGCAGCTTGGACCTCTTCCTTCAGTACTATTGGTTCTTGTGCTACCTCCTGAAATGGTTGAATGTTGACCAATTCTTTTTGATACAGTGACTCTGTGTATTCCTTCCATCTTCTCTTGATGCTTCCTGCATCATTCAGTTTTTTCCCTGTAGAATCCTTTCATATTGCAACTCAAGGCTTAAATTTTTTCTTCATTTCTTTCAGCTTGAGATATGCTGAGCGTGTTCTTCCCTTTTGGTTTTCTAACTCCAGGTCTTTGCACGTTTCATTGCAGTACATTACTTTGTCTTCTAGAGCTGCCCTTTGAAATCTTCTGTTCAGCTCTTTTACTTCATCATTTCTTCCTTCTGCTTTAGCTGCTCTGTGTTCAAGAGCAAGTTTCAGAGTCATTTTGACATGCATTTTGGTCTTTTCCTTCTTTCTTGTCTTTTTAATGACCTTTTGTTTTTTTCATGTATGATGTCCTTGATACCATTCTACAACTCATCTCGTCTTTGGTTGTTAGTATTCAGTGACTCAAATCCCTTCTTGAGATGGTCTCTAAATTCATGTGGGATATATTCACGGTCGTATTTTGGCTCTCGTGAACTTGTTCTAATTTTCTTCAGCTTCAGGTTGATCTTGCATATGAGCAGTTAATGGTCTGTTCCACAGTCAGTCCCTGAGCCTTGTTCTGACTGATTATATGAGCTTCTCCATCGTCTCTTTCAACAGATGTCGTCAGTTTGATTCCTGTGTCTTCTATCTGGTGAAGTCCACGTGTAGAGTTGCTGTTTGTGTTGTTGAAAAAATGTATTTGCAATTAATAATTCTTTGGTCTTGTGGAATTCTGTCATGCAATCTCTCGTGTCATTTCTGTCACCAAGGCTATATTTTCCAACTACTGTTTCTTCCTCTTTGTTTCCAACTTTCACATTCCAATCACCAGTAATTATCAATGCATCTTGATTGCATGTTTGATCAATTTCAGACTGCAGAAGTTGGAGAAATCTTCAATTTCTTTATCTTTGACCTTAGTGTTTGGTGTTTAAACTTGAATAATAATCATATTAACTGGTCTTTCTTATAGACGTATGGATATTGTCCTATCAGTGACAGTGTTGTACTTCAGGATAGATATTGAAATGCTCTTTTAGGCAATGAATGTGACGCCATTCCTGTTCAATTTTTCATTCATGGCATAGTATGATTGTCTGATTCAAAATGACCAATACTAGTCCATTTCACCTCCCTAATGCCTAGGATATCAATCTTTATGCGTTCCGTTTCATTTTTGACAACTTCCAATTTTCCTAGATTCATACTTTGTACATTCCATGTTCCTATTATTAATGGATATTTGCAACTGTTTCTTCTCATTTTGAGTCATGCCACTTCAGCAAATGAAGGTCCCAAAAGCTTGACTCCATCCACGTCATTAAGGTTGACTCTACTTTGAGAAGGAAGCTCTTCCCCAGTTGTATTTTGAGTGCCTTCCAACCTGGGAGCCTCATCTTCCAGCACTGTACCAGACAATCTGCTGCTGCTATTCATAAGGTTTTCACTGGCCAGTTTTTTCAGAAGTAGACCTCCATGTACTTCTTCCTACTCTGTCTTATTCTGGAAGCTCCACTGAAACCAATCCACCAGTGGTGACCCTACTGGTCTTTGAAATACCGGTGGCATTGCTTCCAGTATCACAGCAACACACAAGCCCCACAGTAGGACAAACTGACAGACGTATGGGGCAGGTTTTACTGTATCCCATAAACCCATTGCTGTTGAGTCGATTCCGACTCATGGTGACCCTACTGGACAGAGTAGAACTGCCCCACAGGGTTTCCAATGCTGTAATCTTATAGAAGCTGACTGCCACATCTTTCTCACATGAAGTGGCTGGTGGTTTTGGGAGGGGCTAGTGGGTTTGGGAGTAGTTGGTGGGTTCAAACTACTGACCATTTGGTTAGCAGCTCAGTGCTTAACCACTGCGTCACCAGGGCTTCTATATACATATTTTTTACAACAAGTTTTTACAGAAACATGTAAAAAAAAAAAATTGGCATAGTGATGCTTATGAAAATACTTTGCAGGGGGAAGGCATGATCGACAAACAAACGTAGAAGGTGTGCATTATTTGCATAAAAACACATTTTGTGTGTGTGTGTATGTATATATTTGTGACAATAGATCAGAGATTTATGTATAAATTTTTCCATGTCATTATAAAGTCATCCCCAATATTAAAAGAAACTTAAGTTTTCTTTTTCTTATAAAAGCAATACAGGTTTGTTTTAGGAAAATCTCAAAGTATAGCTATCTAAGGAGCAAGTCAAAACACCCTCAATTCCACCTCCCACGTCCAGTCAGTGTCACCTCAGTAAATCAAGCCTCATTCGCTGTATACAGAGAGAAAAATTAATTTTCAGAGCGATGTGATCACATACTGCACATGTTATTTTTACATGTTTTAAACCTACATTTCCAATTACTGTGTTACAAATGCTGTTTCATGTCAAACACTACTACTGTATCATTTTTTTATTGCTATAGAGAAATTCCACTGGGTTGCTAACTTTTGTTAAACACTGAGGTGATTTCCAGCTTTCATTGTTGTCAGTAGTACTACTCTTGAATGTTCTTACAGCTTAATCTTTAAGTATATCCTTAATTATTTTTTAGGATAAATTTCCAGAACTGGAGTTATTGGGTCAAAGGGTGTTCTGTTTTTGTTAAGACTTTCGGTTGTGAAGCCAAATTGCCCTCCAAAAACATTGAAGTGGAAAATTCTATTTGCTTAGCAACAGTGCATGAAAATATCTCTTTGCATTCTTACCTACACTGAATACGCTTTCCTTCGTTGGTTCTTTGCCAATTTGGATGGAGGAAAAATTATCTCATTGTGTGTTACTATTCATTTACTAGCGAGAGTAAGTGTTGTCCTGTGTGTTTTTCCTTTGTGTGAGTTGTCTATTCATCTTCTTAGCTCATCTTTTCATCTTTTTTTTTGTTTTATTCCTAGTCTGACATTGTAGTCCAGAGTGAAATACTTTTAACAGTGTGGTATCTGTTTCTCCAGATCTTTTTCTGTTTATTCCATTTTAAAATTGGCATCATCTTTTTTGGTTTGTTTTTGTTTTTAATAAAATCAAACATACTTAGGTAGAGAGAACAGCATAGTGAACTTCCATGTACCTATTACCCGTATTCAAAAATTACCAAAAATAATCATATAATTTTTGATGACTATACAGTATTTTGTCATAGTCTATCAAATTTTATCATAATTTAACCAATTCTTTTTTGTTAGATATTTTTTCTAGTTTTTAAAATTATCTATACCAGTGTGATAAATAAATATATGTATACATACATATATATATACAAATAGGTAGTCATGTACCTCTGAGTGTTTCTTTAAAATAAATTCCTAGCATTGAACTCACTGTATTAGAGAAAATGTGTAGTTTTCTTTTTAAATTTAAATTTTTTTTTTTTGGAATACATCCAAACGGTTCAGATTTTTAAAGGTACAGAAGAGTGTACAGTAAACAGATTCACAGCCATCCTTTTCCTCTAATCTGGTTAGTTCCCTGACCTGGACATGCTCAGTGCATATATATGTTATGTACATATATGGGACAGTCTCTTTTAAGGCTTCTTGTACATATTGCCTAACAGTAATTCATAAAGGTAAAATTTACATGCCTTTAACAGTATGTGCCTATGTTCCTGTCCCTGCCGAACACTGGGCATTAATACAATCTCAAGGCAAGTTTTTTTTTGTTTAATGTTTTCCCATGTTTTATTTTTAGTTTATGTGACTCTTAATGTGATGACATTCCTTTGGTAATGCTTGTTAGATACATTTGGCTTGATTACTTATTACTGTAGACTACTTATGTGATGCTTGTTACTATGTAACACTTGCAGTTTAGATAGTAAATTCTCTTAATTCTGGGAATCCCATCTTATCTCCTTGGCATCCTATAAGGGACCTGATGTCCTGTATGTAGTAGCTGTTTGATGAATATTTTCTAATAATACTGCTTTTAGAGTGGTGGTGCAGAATGAGAGAAGAGAAGAGTGGACTTCACTACTTGTGACCATTAAAAAACTCTTCATCCAGTATCCAGTGTTGGTGCGACTGGAACAGGCAGGTACTGCATCCATGTAATAGAAAGTGCAGTGGGAAGGGAGGTGTAACACGGGGGCTGAGAGACAAAGAGGTTCATGCTTGTTTCCCTTTCCGTTGCTGTGTGTAGTTTCTGCGTCTCATCAGGGTTCTATTGCCATATGGGTCCAATTGTTAATTATATGTAGTCAGTTCAACAGTGTCCCTAGTAGAGGGCAGAGGCCCTATAGAGCCAGACACCTTTTGCTTATTCTTTAAGGTGTTCGTCTTTCATAAGATGTTTTTCCTTCTCTGCATCTTTTGCTTCAGAGGGCTTTCCTGAAGGAGACAATTCTACCTCAGCACAAGGCAACTACCTAGAGGCCATCAATCTGTCATTCAATGGTGAGTCATCGGGCCAACCACAGTGAGTTGTTTTATTTACCACACAGCTGTGAACTTCTTTTTACTAATGCCCAAAGACCCAGATCTAGTTGATTCTTCCCCACTACTGAAATTAATTGAAATCCCTACTTTCTGATTGGATAGTTCTTCTGACCAACCTTTAGTTTTTTGGTCTTTGTTGGGAAATTAACTTGCTGTTCTCATCTGCTTCTCATGGTAATCTAAGATAAAGATCTGGAGGGACTCTTACTTGGGCTCTTTGTTTTACTAAGAACAGTGTTCTTATTTTTTATCCTGTCCCCAGATGCTCATGGCTAACTTAAAAAAATATATTTTCCACGCTAGTTTTTAAAATTACAAAAGTAACTCCTGTTACTAAAATTCAAATAATAGAGAGGTGTATCGAGTAAAAAATGAAAACCTATCCCTCTGTCCACTGTCAGTCCCTCTTCTAGAGGGACCGTTGTTAACAGTGCGGTGTGATTTCTTCTAAATTTGTGTCTGTCTTTGTGTGGGTGATACTTTTATTTGCAAATAACAGGAAACTGCAGAGTTGGTATAAAAAGGCAAATTTAAGGAGACAGGTTTGGGGAGGCAGCTAGGAAGACTTGAGCACCATGTTGGAGAAGGATTGGGACAGATGCTCTGGGAACCACAGCAGCAGGAATTCTCAGAACAGCGGTCAGCTCCCACCTGCCCTGTCTCTGCTCTCTGTTCATAGTTCCACATTCCTTATAGAGTCTGAATGGCCCAGCTCAGGTTAGGTGCCTGTCCAGCCCTGGCCAGTGATAGAAGTGATTATGTGTGGTCGCTTCACTTTGTGGATCACCTTTCCATTTGTCTGTACCCGGGTGCTGGTGATTCTAGAGCACAGTGTCATCTTTTATTAGTAAATCTTTCGTCATATTTGAAGATCACTGACTATCCAGAATGAGAATTGCAAGGCCCAGAAATAAAAATTAACTTTCCAAATTTACGAAGTTGTCTCAAAATTCCGGTCTACTCTGTTAAATATTGTCTTAAATTAGTATTTGATTCTTATAAGTTTCAATACAGGTTCATTTATGGCTAGTTTAAGTTAACGGCATGCAATTTCAGCAAGTATTAGGCATTGATGAGGGGAAGTAGCAAAGATGACAGTGACATAGTTCTGTGTTCAAGCAGTTCTTAATGTAGAAGGGACAAGACAGACATGCATATGACTTACTAGAATTCAGGTCAAAATGTGACAGTCACTATGAAAGGAATAGAGATAAAATTCTCTGAGAGCACAGAGATGCCTGCCAGAGATTGGTTTCCGAAAATCTATAGTGTCTTTATTGGGGAATTTTTGTTTCTTTTCAAGTGTTTGACAAGCATTACATCAACCGCAACTTTGACCGGACGGGGCAGATGTCTGTGGTGATCACACCTGGGGTGGGTGTGTTTGAAGTAGACCGCTTACTCATGATCTTGACCAAGCAGCGGATGATAGATAATGGTAACTCTCCCTGGTTTGTGCTCTGTCTCCACGTGTTTATAGCCTGACTTAGAACTCTGAGCTTTCGCTGGTGCTCAGAGAGTGAGGAGACTCACTAAGTGCTCTGTGCATCCCGAGTTCTGAGGGTATGAGTAGGTGTTCGGTAACAGGAAGAGTTCTACGGCCAGATTGGTTTGGAAGTGCTGCATCATGCAGAGTTAAACAATTAGTTTCCTAATTGCAGGTCTTCCTCAGAGCTTTTTGTATGTTAGCCTATCTCTATTATCTCTGTGTATCTGATACTCTGAGTTTCCCAAACATATTTAACATTGGAGAATGTATTTTTGGGAGATTGTCTCCAGGGACCAGTGTGCATTCAACCCTCTCGGGCAGCACCATCTGTATCCCATAGTGCAGCTCTCCCTCCATGATATGCCATGCACCACCCTCGCCCCCACCAAGTCCCCGCATTTGATTTATGTTGTACCAGCAAGATGGAGTTGGGAAAGTAAGCTCTGATTGCCAATAAAGTGATGTGGGCTGTTTTCCTTTAACTATGAGATTACAAGGTTCCTTTCTGGCCATAAAACTTTAGTAATGGTCATTTGACTATCTTCTTTTTACAAATTATCACCTGTAAGGCAGTCAAAGGCTAATTGTGAAACACTGAATAGTGGCAGGTATGACGGGATTCCTTGGTAAAGAGGAAACAGAAAAAATGCATCTGTTTACTTCTTTGCTGTGTAGGCAACACTGCTGGGGTTATTAATTGTAGGATGGTGAGTAAGCTTTGCCTCCTGCTATGACCCAGTTGAAAAACATCATAAATACAAATGGAGGAACTTATCTCTGCCTACTCCCTCCCCCCAACTCTTTTTGTCTTTTCTTTTTTTTTAGGAATTGGTGTGGACTTAGTGTGCATGGGGGAGCAACCATTACATGCTGTCCCATTGTTCAAGGTAATTAGATTTTGATTTGCTTACTAAAGGCCAGTTTCTAGCACCAGGTCTTGTTGTTGTTAGCTGCCATTGAGTTGGCCCCGACTCATGGCGACCCTGTCACATACAGCAGAACGAAATGCTGCCTGGTCCTGTGCCATCCCCGTGAGTGGTTGCAGGTCAGACCATTGTGTTCCGTAGGGTTTTCATTGGCTGATTTTCTGAAGTAAATAGTCGGGCCTTTCTTCCTAGTCTTAGTCTGTAAGCTGTGGTGAAACCTGTTCAGCATCATAGCAACACTAAAGCCTTCAATGGTGGATGGATAGTAGAAAGCAAACCTGAGTCTCCTGCATGGAAGATGAAAATTCTACCACTGAACCACCAATGCCTCAGAGTGATCTTAAGAGTAGTTAAAAACAGAAAAGTTGGAGCAGTTCCCGCCTCTACCTCCTAATTGTTTTCTAGCTGATCTGGGTGCTGGTTTTCTCCTTTCAGCTACATAATCGGACTGCTCCTCGGGATTCTCGTCTGGGCGATGACTATAATATTCCTCACTGGATAAACCACAGGTGGGTACAGTCTTGATTAATATTAGATGATAAAGGTTTGGAGTAACTTCCTTTCCATTTCCTCTTCAAATCTGTTGTTCTTATTACAGCACTAAGTCTTTAGTAAAAAAAATGGGGAAACCCAAGTTCTAACATTTGCTTAAAGACTCTCTACCTGTAAGGCAGTAGCAGTAATATAAGAACAGTCTATGATGATAAAAAATAGAATCAACATAAATTCTGAAAGGCTTATTTCCACTGTTATTCCCAACTCGGTTGGTTTCGACTTTCTTAGCATTTCTTGTGGGGAAGGGCACTGGTGGGGATCCATGGATCAGAGCAGACCAACATTGTACTCAGGCTTCAGGCAGAATGATGACCTCCTCTATTTGTAGAAAAATCCCCATGCATTTTCTTCACATGGGACAAGGCCTCAGTTTTCCTATTGATTCCAGCTCAGGGATGGTTTCTCTTGTCCCTCTGCCAGTGCCATTGCCTTATCCCGGTCCACAGCTTTTTTGAATTATTGCAGTAATCTTATTGGTTTGCCTCTTTCTAGTCTTGTCTTCAATCCATCCTTTAGATCCAGGTTTCTCAACCTTGGCACTCTGACATTTTGAATCAGAGTATTCTTTGTTGTGGGGATCTGTCCTGTTGCCTGTAGGATGTTTGGCAGCATACCTGGTCTCTATCCATGAGATGCCAGTACAACCCACCCACCCCCGCGTTGTGACAATTAAAAATGTCTCCAAACATTGCCATGTATCCCTTGGGGAGCAAAATTGCCCCCATTGAGAACCACTGCTTTAGACCAACGATTTTCTTCTTTCCTTTTTCTTTCTTTCTTTCTTGGTGATCCAATATATAAAAATGATAAAAGTATCAGTGTTCTCAAATGGGACTAATGAGGTACAGTAGTCCAGTGACAAGGGCCAGAAGGCAGAAAGGGACAAGGAGGCTGGTGATAGGGAACCCAGGGTTGAGTAAGGATATTGTTGATGTGTTGTGAGATTGTTAACCATTGTCATAGGGCAACATAGTAACTGTTAAATGAGAAACTATTTTGTTCTGTAAGCCTTCATCCTAAGTGAGAATAACAGCACAATTGGAAGAGCGTAGTCAATGTTACTGAACTGTGCATGTAGAAATTTTTGAAATGGTGTATCTTTGGCTATGTGTATTTTCACCAAAAAAAAAGGTTGAGAAGTTAGAGGGTTGACCTGTTGTGGGGTTGTTAACCAATGTCATAAAACAATATGTGTACTACTGTTTCATGAGAAAGTATTTGTTCTGTAAGCCTTCAGCTGAAGTACAATAAAAAAAAAAAAGAGAGAAAAGAAAAAAAAAAATTTGTTATAAAAAAAAAAAGTTGGTCAGGTGGCTTGATTACCGAGGATCCTCCTCAGCAGTAAAGCTGCACCCCTCGTTCGGGGCACACAGAGGGACGAAGACCTCAGAGGTGGTGCTGGGCGGGGAAGCGCCAACGGGCTATAGGCCTCCCTTTGACACCACACAGGTGCAGGGCTTTGGACAAGCTAGTTAATCTCATTGTGCAAAGGATGTTTGTTGTGAGGATTATGTGAGTAAATGCGTGTAAAGTTCTCTGAACTGTATAGTTAGTGCTATAAAGTAGTTAGCATCTACAACCCCCAAACCCATCTGTTCGATGAACTAGAGAACCTTGAAGTGCATCTGCTTTGGGCATTGTGCTCTTTTAAGGAATTATCTGTGTGAGATCAGATTGACAATAGAAACTCAAAAGGTTGAATGGGAAATTTAGGGAGCAGTGTGTTTAAGATAATGGTGGTGGAAAAATTTGGAAAAGGATAGCAAGAATGGTGGCACAACTTGAAGAATGTAACCAAAGTCTCTGAATTGTACACGTGGAAATTGTTGAACTTGTGTATCTTTGACTGTGTATACGTTCACCAAAATAAAAAATAAAAAAGGACCTCCCAGCGCTTAAAAAAAAAAAAAAAGAAAAGAAAAGAAAAGCATCAGTGTTCTTCTCTACCCTCACATGGTAGTCCTTGATGTAGCTCCGAGGAACCCGGAGGACCTGGGGACCAGTGTCTGACAATCACAGAGTCATTTCTATGAAAACCAAATCCTACTGCTCTTTCCATCTGTTCCTCATGCCGGCTTAATACCCAAGGCCTCCTCTCCTACCACTTGCCCTTTTTCATTCTGCATTGCGGACACCCACATCACTGCCTGGAGGCCCTCTCCACCTGTTCTTTCTCTCGTGAACGCCTGTTTATCCTCTGAGACCCAGCTCAGATGTCTCTACTCTGTGAAGTCTTCTCTTCAGAGCTTCTAGAGCATTCTACCCTTCTCTGCATTGTTTCTCTAGGCCAGGACCCATGATAGACAGAAGACCACTTGGCTCAGGTCTCAGACACAATAGAGCCTTCAATTTTGGCTGCTGTTGAGTTGCAAATCTTCACAGGAGACCAGCTTGAAACTTCATCAGGAATGTTGATTTTAGCCTTGCATTATATTTATCTTTTTTATGGGCCATATTGCCATCAATATTTTGGTTGTTGCTGGTCACCTATAATTGTTCATAGGTGAAGAACCAGTTTCATGAGCAAGGAATGGCTTGGCCAGCTCAGTAAGGATGGTATTGTCACTTTATCATTCACCTGCTCCGAGTATGCCCCTCTAAGCCCAAGATGCTCCGTGAGGTACCCTTGTGACTGGTCATCCACGTCACTCCTTTACATATGTATATATGATGTTCACTTTTATATGTTGTCATTGCATTGCCTGATAAAGTCACTATTTAAAAAAATATGACTGCTTCATAATAAGATGCCTTCTTAATCTTTTCACCTTCTATTTACTGTCATTTTTAAAACTTTGTTCAGGTAAAGTAGGAGTATTTTGAGCTTATTTCTTTTTTGCTTATTTCATAGACCAATGTATCTTCTTTTTCGTCAGCCCTCTGTTTTTGGATCCATTTGTAATTTTTTAATAGATATTCAGATTCAAATGCCAATACAAAAAAGCTGCTGTTACATTACATGCCATATTTCGTGGTTTTAAGTTTAGTTCAGGAAATAATTGAGGTAGCAAGTAACTATTAAAAACAAAACAAAAAAACCTGTTGCTGGAGAAAGTAACTATAGCACACACTAAACTGTATGTGAATTTAAGTACTGCCGTTTTTTCAAATTTTGCGTGAAGTTTTCCTGATTTGTCACTTTATTTTTCATCCTAAATTGACCGTTTGATGCCAGTTAAGATGGACGATGATGTGAAAATTGTTGAAATGTCAAATGTTTTGTTACATATATATTTACCACAATAAAATAAAGATGAAGGATGGATCCACAAGTGAGAGGCTTTAGAATCTGAGGATTGGGAGGCCCTGAGGCCTGCTTTCACATTTCATTGTATTCCTTGTTTGCCTGAACCACTCGGGGATGGGGATCGGAGGGCTCGTGGTCTGAGATTAGCAGCTGCTCACAGGGGCCATTGTTCTCATCCTGTCAGCAAAGCCTCTTCAGAAGCGCAAGTGCCCCTGCTAGAGTAAGGCCAAAGACCTTAGTAAGCATAATCAAATGGTCTTCAGTGAGAACTTATTACCCTAGAGTATTACTGGCTAATAATGAAAATCGATTCAAAAAGTAGATTAGTATTAGGTACGTAAGAGTTATAAAACTGGGATTTATGAGATATCACAGGATATAGCTTGGAGATAATATAGACCATTCAGTTACATTGTACAGGCGAAGAAACCAAGTTCCAAAATGGTTAAGTGGCTTGCCTTAGGGTTTAATAGCAAGTCCATGACCGAGCTGCAGCTGTTCGTTTGAACCATTTGAGTTCGCAATATTCAACTATTTTTGACCTTTAAAAGCAGCAATTTTATATGGTTCAATCTAATAGAAACCTATCCTTCTGGCTAACATCACTTTACCAGCCAGATCTTTTACAATTAATGTCTGGAAAGCGAGTGGCATCCTCTGAGAGTTCTTTACTTGGTACCACTGCACGAGGAAAAATCCTGGAGGCTGGTTGGACTAGCCCAGCTCTGGTAGGACTCTGACTGCAGGTGACATTCTTGTGTTCTTATGTGCTTCATGTGCCAGTAAGATTGCCCTATAGTCCATTGGTTATCTATTGAGACTGCCTGTTTGTTTTTGGTTTTTTTTTTATAGTCAGAGTTTTGATGGAAGTGGAGATAGGTAATAAGTCAATCTTCAAAACATCTTTATAACAAATTAATTGTACATAATGGCAAAACAGAATACAGAGAGATACTGGAGGAATAGAAAAGGCTGCACAGCCTCTGTTCACTCATTCCTTCAGCATGCTCAGGACATTGCTGGGTTTCCAGTTTTCTTGTGTTAAATACCTGACATGAGTATATTAAGATGTGATTTTCAGAAGGGTTGGGAGTTAGTGATTTCTGCTGTCTTTTCTTGAGGGCAAACCATTTTCTTTTTCTTGCCTGGGGTATTCTTGCTCATCAATCAGTGAATGATAAGGACCTCCTTGAGCCCAGCTTCATGCCAGATGTTGTTATTAGCCGCCTTCAAGTCAACTCTGACTCATGGAGACCCATGTACATCAGAACGGAATGTTGCCTAGTCCTGTGTCATCCTTAAAATTGCCGGCATGTTTGAGCCCATTATTGGGGATATTGTGCCTGTCAATCTTACCAAGGGTCTCCCATGCTTTCACCAAACATGATGTCCTCTTCTAGTCTTTGATCCCACCTGTTGACGTGTCCAAAGCAAGCGAGTTGGACAATCTTCTGTTGAGATCCATAAGGTTTTCATTGGCTAATTTTTGGAAGTAGATCACCAGGCCTTCCTTCTTAGTCTGTCTTAGTCTGGAAGCTCCATTGAAACCTGTCCATCATTGGTAACCCTGCTGGTATTTGAAATACCAGTGGCATAGCTTCCAGCATCATAGCAACACACAAGCCACCACAGTACAGCAAACTGACACATGGGTAGTGGTCATGCCAAGTATCAAGGTGAAAAAAGTATCATGGTATAAATAGATTAAATCCATGCCACAAGGAGGAGATTCTAATCCAGTTAGGAATCAGGACTATCACACATGAGATAATTTATGGGAAGACAAAGAAAGAACAATTGTTATGGCTTGCATTGTATTCCCAAAAAGTATGTGTCAATTTGGCTAGGCCATGATTCCCAGTATTGTGTGGTTGTCTTCCATTCTGTAATCTAATATAATTATACTATGTGTTGTAAATCCTAACCTTTATGATATTAATGAGGCAGGATTAGAGGCAGTTATGTTAATGAGGTAAGACTCAATCTACTGGATTAAGTTGTATCCAAGTCAGTCTCTTTTGAGAGAAATAGAAGAGAGGAGAGGGAGGACCTCATTACCACCGAGCAAGAAGAGCTGGGAGCAGAGCGTGTCCTTTGGACCCAGGGTCCCTGCACTGAGAAGCTCCTAGATCAGGGCAAGATTAATGACATGGACCTTCCCCCAGAGAGAGAAAGCCTCCCTTGGGAGCTGGTGCCCTAAATTCAAACTTACAGCCTCCTAGACTGTAAGAGAATAAATTTCTGTTGTGGTATTTCTGTCATAGCAGCACTGGATAACCACGATAACAATAAAAACATAATAATGTTTTATAGTAATTGCAAAAGAAGTTAGAATTAAAGAAGATCAGTGAAGCCTGAGACAAAGCTAGGCACGAGAGGGCTGATCCTTGGCCAGGATATCAACTGTCTTGATGTTTAAAATGGAAGAGCATTAGATTAATGGCCCTGTTTGTTTCTTTTACAGTTTTTACACATCCAAAAGCCAGCTCTTTTGTAATAGTTTCACCCCACGAATAAAACTGGCAGGAAAGAAGGTAAGTTTCACCAACCAGTATAGCTTCAGGAATACTTTTGTCCTGAGTTATCTTCCCTCCCCGCCATAGTCATAAATAGAAATTAAGAAATTTGGCTTAGAACTTTACAGTTTTCTATATTAAATAAATAAATAACAAGGCAAACCCCAGACTGCAAGAAATATTCTTGGAAAATATGACAGAGTTAATTTTATTATTATATGAGTGGTTTATTCAGATACTGAGACCAGATAACAGTGGAGATGTAGACAAAGATAAAGACATGGATACATATTCTGCCAAAAGGAAATCTGATAAAAAGCTCACATCTTAGTAGTTAAAGAGATGCAAATTCAAACAAGAATGGGGGTTCTTTTCTTGATTATCAAGCAGGTTTAAAACATTAACAGTTATACCAAATGCTGAGAAAGGTGTGATGAAATTGGTTCTTGAGTACCTGGTTGGCATTTGATCCTTTTGGAAAGCAGTTTAGCTAAGTGTATCGATCAAGAATGAAGCAAACGTTCATGCCATTTGACCAGTAATTCCATTTTTGGCTGTGTGCTCTGAGGAAGTATTTGAGGGTATCTTGTGCATGTAGATTTTGTTCTAGTTTTGTTTATAATAGTGAGAAGTTGAAAACAGTAGAGAAATGGCTAGATAAATGAAATATCCACTCAATGGAATATATTTACACTCAATAAAAATACCAATTTAAAGAACCTGGAAGAAGTGTTTTTGTTGTCAAGAGAAAAGCAGATGTTATGTTTCTGGGCACCACTCCGCCACTCTCTCCATCTGTGTCTAACAGAGCTGGACGCTCTGTAGGTTGCCCCATTATAGTTATGTTATGCTAGTAGCATCAGAGCCACTTCTTTCCTTCTTTTTTTTTTTTGTAATGATAGTCTTCTAATAGGGAAAACATTCATTTGGAGGGATATGGAAGACTCCTAAATGAGTCCATGTCAGGTAGTCAGGTGCTGGGAGGTGAGACTCTGCCTAGAAGATGCCTTCTTCTGCCTTCAACCCAACATTTTTGGCAAAGTGGAACATAGAAAAACTTTTGCAACATGATCAGTTTAAAGAGGAAAAGGATGAGTGCTGTTATGGGAGGTTTATTGTTGTGTGCCATCAAGTTGATTCCAACTTATAGTGGACCCTGTAGGACAGAGTAGAAGTGCTCCATAGGATTTCCTAGGCTGTAATCTTTACAGAAGCAGACTGCCACATCTTTCTCCCGCAGAGCAGCTGGTGGGTTCAAACCACTGTATCACCAGGACTCCTTATGGGAAGTTTAAGGGTCTTGAAAAAGATTCTTTTTTGTTGTTGTTGTTATTGTTGTGCTTTAAGTGAAAGTTTACAATTCGTTAGTCTCTCATACAAAAATTTATACATACATTGTTATGTGACCCTAATTACTCTCCCTATACTGTGACAGCACACTCCTCCTCTCCACCCCAGATTTCCCGTGTCCATTCACCCAGCTCCTGGCCCTCTCTGCTTTCTCATCTCACCTCCGGACAGGAGCTGCCCATTTAGTCTCATGTATTTACTTGAGCTGAGAAGCATACTCTTCACAAGTATCATTTTAAGTCCCATAGTCCAGTCTAATCTTTGTCTGAAGAGTTGGCCTTGGAAATGCTTTTAGTTTTAGGCTAACAGAGAGTCCGGGGGCCATGTCTTCTGGGGTCTCTCCAGTCTCAGTCAAACCATTAAGTCTGGTCTTGATAAAGATTCTTAAAAAAAAGTTATGGCTTATTTCAGTTTTTACTCTACCTTTGTACTCCATTTCATCAAATTGGGCATTCTGCCAAGTGCTCAGCTCTGGTCAGTAGAGGCAGACGGGTGACAGCGCCATGGTCAGATGGGAGCATGCAGAGTTTGAGCCTGTGGTGGAAGAAACACAACAGTGGACTGAACAAAGTCTGAAGATCTGGGCTGGGTTTGGGCTCTGTCACCTGTGGGTTGTGTGCCTTTGGGCAAGTCCCTTATTCTCTCTAGAATTGAATATCCTTGCCTGTAAAGTGGTGTCCGTGCCATCTGCCTACTGAATAGGGTTGTGAGATAAATAAGATACGAGGTGGAAAGTAAAGGACCTAGTAGGACCTGACACCATGGTAGGTGTCGTATATTAGCTCCTGCCTTTCTTGAAGCTACAGTGAGGGTTAAGACATGATCCCTATTGTATCTTTTGGTTAAATTCTATTCTAGCAGAGGAGGAAGTGATGATTTATGTATTTAATTTTGCAGCCTGCCTCTGAGAAAGCAAAAAATGGCCGTGATACATGTGAGTATTTTTTGAGATCCTCTTTTGTCACTTTTAGAAAGAGTCAGCTAACTTATGGCAACAAAATTGTTTGAGGGCGCATAAAAAGTTCACAGCTAAGTTGGGAGACCTGAGTCCTAGTTCTTGTTGTGTGACCTTTGAAAGGTCCCTTAACCATTTTGTAATTTTGTCCCATCGACTGCGAAATGGATGATGACAAAACCTGTTTTTTCTTTTGCATAGGTCAGTTGCAGGAATCAGGTAGAAAATTGTAAAGAATAAGCATATTGAGATGGTATTTTTTAATCAGGAGCACAGAAGAATGAAATACTTCAGACACTTGGCCTTTATTTAGTGCCATACTATTTACATACCACCTTATATATGAGTCATTTAATCTTGATAACCTGGTGAATGGGTGATTGTCCCATTTTTCTGGGGGAGATGATGATGATCACCTGTGCCTTGCACATTTTGAGGAAGACGCTCTGAAGGCACCTGTGTGAGATGTGTTTTGATGACAGTTTGCATTGCTTGTGTATTTCAGCTCTGGGGACTCCCAAAGAGTCTGAGAACACCATTCCCATCCAAGTGGATTATGATGCCTACGATGCTCAAGTGTTTAGGCTGCCGGGCCCATCCCGAGCACAGCGCCTCGCCACCTGCAGGTTTTCTCTCAGATTCACTTTGGGGTGGAGATAAAATTGCTTAGGAGATCAAACTGAAACCTGCAGTCTAGTAGGGAGCTTCACAAGAACTTAAATGTGATATTGAGAACTATAAAACTCTTAGAAGAAAGCAGGGGTAATGGTTCGGGACCTAGTTTTTAACCATGGGTTGTTAGGTATGACACCAAAACTATGAGCAGCAAGAGACAAAATAAATTGGACTACATAAAAATTACAAAGTTTTGTGTATCAAAGGACTTTATCAACAAAGTAATGAGACAACCCACAGATTGGGAGAACATTTTTGGGAACTGTCTATTTTATAAGGGTTTAATGTCCAGTAGGGACCTTCATGAGAGCAACCTTAAAGCTATTTTAAATTAAAATTAGCCAAATGGAAGCTATCTCAGATCACTAGGGATTCTGTTTTCAGGCTCTGGGCCCAGCCATTTTGTTTGGCTATTAAGTATTGTCTCAAAATAAGAGTTGTTATGCTTTTTCTAGCCAGGTGACTATCATGTATTGTCTCAAAATAAGAGTTGTTATGCT
The DNA here is from genome assembly GCF_000243295.1 of Trichechus manatus latirostris. Lineage (NCBI taxonomy): Eukaryota > Metazoa > Chordata > Mammalia > Sirenia > Trichechidae > Trichechus > Trichechus manatus. The sequence continues at coordinate 2,573,089 of NW_004443997.1, forward strand.
TTTTCTAGCCAAGAGAAGAAGCTCACAAATTCCAGAATCTGCCTCTTAGTGGACTGACCCAGAGATTATAGATCATAGGTCCCAGAGTTTCTTTAAGTTTATTATTTCTAGCGAGCAAGAGACTTTTCTTCCCTTAATGAGCTGATAGTAGTCTCATGATAGTTTTCTGTCCTATTCTGTCCCCACATCCTAACATCTCTCCTGAGAAAGCTTCTTGTTGTTGTCGTTGTTAAGTGCCGTTGAATTGGTTCTAACCCATAGCGTTCCTATGTACAACAGAACGAAGCACTGCCCGTTCCTGTGCCATCCTTATAATCGTTACGCTTGAGCCGCTGTGTCAGTCCATCTCGTTGAGGGTCTCACTCTTTTTCACTGACCCTCTACTTTACCAAGTGTAATGTCCTTCTCCAGGGAATGATACCTCCTGATAACATGTCCAAAGTTCAAAGTCTTAGAGCTCAGAATAAGTGCTGTTAACAGCAGCTTCAATGACATGGATGCTACTTAGGAGCTAAGCAGTGCTTTTCTTCTGAGCATTTAAAAATGTTTCAAGATCCCTAGTCTTCTTTTTTCTAATCAAAGATAGCAAGACCTGGTGTTTTAGAGACCCAGGTTGTGTGTTCCTTGAGGGCAGCATAGACCATGTCTTAACCAGTGCTGTATCCCTGCACAGGACAGAGCCTATAGCTGGTACTGAAATGTTTATTGTTGAAATAATGAACCCATAGTCAGCACTTGGGATCTATTTTTGGGCTCTGTTTAAGCCCTTATATTAAACAAAACCCTTCCAGGAGGAAAGAGACCAGCTCTGATGCCAGGAGGGCAGCCCTGTCGGTAGTGGCTAACTCTTGTTCTGAAGTTTTGCCTCCCCATTGAGCTTCTCTCCTTTTGATCCCTCCTACTGCTGCCAGAGTCTTCCCCTTAGGAAGTTTTGTCTTAATAAGGCTTTACTTTTAAAACTTTTATTAAAGATATGTTCAAACATGTACAGAGAGACTAGACTAGTATAATGATGTTATCAACATGTTGCCAATCTTGTTTCATTACTTCCCTCAATTTTTAAAATTTTGGTTAGAGTATTTTAAAACAAATCCTAGGCATCCTATTTTATTTTTCTGCCTGTAAATACTTCAGTATGCATCTGTAACAAATAGGAACTTAAAAATGTACATGGATTAGGACAGCACCATTATGATTAGTAACACAATTAACACTAATTCCTTGATATCATTTACTAGCCAGTCTCATATTCAGATTTCCCAATTGTCTCAAATAGGTTTTTACAGTTTGTTTGAATTGGAAGCTAAACAAGAGCCACACACTGCATTTGGTTGTAATGTCTCTCTTTTCTGCGACAGTAGAATGTCTTGCTTTCTTCATTTAGCTGATTGTTTCCTTGTGATATTTAACTTGTCCTCTGTTCCCTGAATTTCTTGTCACCTGGCTGTTATCTCAAGGCTGGATTAGATCTAGGTTCAGTTTTGGGGGCAAGAAGATTTCTCAGGTGGCACTGTGTTGTATACTTTCTCTTGCATCACATAGCCTGTCTGGTGACTCATTTTTGGTCACGCCCAGATTTATTTGTGGGATCAGGTGGGGTCAGACGGGAGCTCTCACTGCCTTACCGATGGTGATCCCAGGACTCTGGCTGTTTGAGAACTGTCAGTCATTTCCCCTCTTCTTAAGCCACATCTCAGGCTGCCCCAGGCGGAGTACCTCCTAGATTATTTCCTGTTCATAAATCATGATGGAGTTTTTTGTTATTGCTTTCCCAAGGAGCTTGGGCTGGTGCCGGGTTTGGGATTTTTAACTCTGGATGGCCAGCATTCATTGCTTGGTGGTAACTATTTGTCTCTCACTTGTCAGGTCTGTGAGAGAGCGGGAGAGTCAGAGTCGAAAGAGCGCCAGCTCGTGTGATGTCTCCTCCAGCCCTTCCCTGCCAAGCCGTGCACTGCCCACAGAGGAAGTGAGGAGCCAGGCTTCTGATGACAGCTCCCTGGGCAGGAGTGCCAACATCCTGATGATCCCCCACCCCCACCTGCACCAATATGAAGTCAGCAGCTCCTTGGGCTACACCAGCACTCGAGGTCAGAGTGCTGAAGCCTAGGCAGAGCTGGACAAGCTGGGGCAACTTCCTTTCTGCGGTGGGGGATGGGAAGTGGAGTGCAGTGGTTAGGTGTGGCGTGTCTATTCCACATGTTAATTATTTCTGTTCCAGCCTGGTGGGTAGGAGGGTATGAATCTCCTTAGCTGTTGTATGTGTATGTATTATGCTGTATTTCTTGCTATCTTTTCTTCCCCATCATCATAACTATATACTTTTCCACTGTGTTATTGGAGAGGTTTTCTTAGGCCTGGGGTGTAGGCGTTAGTTCATTTCTTTACCATTTCCATTTGTGCCATCCTTAAAACAGCCTCTGTCTTAGATGCCATTTTAAGATTTCTCGTAGCAGTTACCTGTTACCCTGTCTTACTCCAACACGCACAGGCGCAGCTTTTCCTATACTTTATTGTGCCCATCCAGGTACCTGCAATTATACAATGCTGGCCCCTCCTGACTTTTTTTTTTTTTAACTTTATTTTGAAATAATTATGAATTCTTAGGAAGTTGCAAAACATGTACAGGGAGGTCCTGTGTACCCTTTACTCATTTTCCTCAGTGGTGACATCTTGCATAACTACAGCACAGTATCAAAACCAGGAAATTAGCATTGGTACAATCCACAGAGCTTATTCAGATTTCACCAGTTTTACATGCACTCAGTATGTGTGTGTGTATTTCTGTGCAGTTTTATCACATGTATGGATCATGTAACCACCACACAATGAAGATACAGAGCTGTTCTGTCACTGCAAGCCTCCCTCATGCTACTCCTTATAGCCACACCCTCCCACTTATCTTTCTCTGTAATTTTGTTGTTTCAGCAATGTTGTGTAAATGGAAACATACCTTTCCTGACTTGATCACCAACTTAGGGATGTTATGTACACACAGATGCGTCCTATTGCCCTGGAAGGATTCCCAAAGGGCAAGGAGTGTTTTCCGTGACCCAGCATGTTGATGGGTACACCATTGGCTGCCGGAACCTCAGGCTGGGGACCAGGGCACTTTCATCCATTAGGCACCAGAGACACTGTACCAAGGGCCTATGAAAACTTTTGAGTGCTGAAAAACATTTTTTTAATGTTTTAAAATATAAAAAGGAAATTCTAAAAGAGAAAGTGGCAGCTCTTTAATCCACTTGGTTATGCAGCTTGCTGTTTCCATTTCCACAGTAGGGACCTATCTGCCATTGGACAGGACAGGTTGAGTCTAAATATCATGCTACCTCCTTGCTTAGTCAAGACTACATGCATCTTTTTTTCCCCAAGTTTTTTTTTTTTTTTTAAAAAAAAAGCACAATAACGTTTCTTATTCATGTCCACTGAGTCAGTGGGGGGTGGGGGGTGGGCCTGATCCCACCTAGTAATTCAGGGCGCCAGGCTCATTCCATCCTAGGATGCCATGGTCACCAACAGTGGTCTCTGAAATCACAACAGAAGGGGACGAGAGAATGGAGCTCCTGCATAGATTTGTTTGTGGTCCAGGCCTGAATTTGGAGCATGCCACTTCCACCTTTGTTCTGTTGGCCAGCACTCAGTCACATGGCCCCATACAAAGGGACAGGGAACTTTAGTCTCTTATGTCCAAGAGGAAAAGCAAATGGGTTTAGTGAACACATAAAACTGTCTGTGCCAGAATCTGCCCTTCTGGGGGCCAAATACCAGTTTTCACTGTTCCTCCCATACATAGAGGGAGACATTTCAAGCCCCATCATTCAGTCATTGTGTCCAGGTCAAAGTCTAGGGTCTCCAGGTGACATGTGGTGCTCCCTTTTAGGTTTGGATGTGTTTTCATTAGGGCTGGTAATTTAGGAATTGGAACCCCTTCTCCCAGCTATTCTATTTCTTTATAGTTTGGTGATTTTACTCATTTCTCTCACTCCTTTAGCCTTTATGATAGCCAAGATTCTTGTCAGCCTTGGCCTCAGTCTCCCTAGCTTGGTTTCAGTGTGGTTTTGTGCTTTCTCTTTGTGCCTCAACTCCTTGACAACGGGCAGATGTCCTGGAGAACATGATGGAGCCTTCGCAGCGAGACTCCAGCGCTCCGGGGAGGTTCCATGTAGGCAGTGCGGAGTCCATGCTGCATGTTCGGCCAGGTGGATACACACCCCAGCGAGCACTGATTAACCCCTTTGCCCCCTCGCGAATGCCCATGAAGCTGACTTCCAACAGAAGGCGCTGGATGCACACCTTCCCTGTGGGTAAGTTATCTGCTCAGGAAAGAGCCTGGCCGAGGAGCGTCTAATCATGGTCCTCAGCACCAGTCAACCTCTTGTCCTTGGTCAAGTATCTCAACTTCTCTGAGCCTCTCTTGCTCCACCCACTTTGCTTATCCCGGGGATGTTAGGAGGATCCTTGAAGACACACTTGGGAATAGACTTAGTAACCACAACTAGCTGTATGAGCCTAAGGGCTTCTTTTTCTCTATTTGCTGCCTGCTTTCTTTCCTAAGACTAATGCTGTCATCTTTATGTGTTCCTTCCTTTCCTGGCTTTCTCTGGATATTGATATTGTGGTCTGGGTTACACAGAATTAATGTTGTTTTCTTTCAGGGGTCTCTGACAACTGAAAAAAATTTTTTTTTCAAATTCACTCTTCTTCTTAGCTTGTCCTTTTTGATCTGTATTCTGTCCTAAAGGAGATGACAGCGAGGTTTTATAAAGCTGTGGCTAAAATTAAACTTCGGCTTAATGGGCTATTACTGGACTAGAAGGGAGCGCAGATGTGTTAAACTCCAGGGTTTTGTTAATGGAAACCATCCTGCTGGATGCCTGGAAATTTCCAGTTATTTTCTTTTGCACATGCTTTCAGTGTTTAAAAGTTAAATACTTGAGAAATGAATCTTGTTCATTTGGCTATAGTTGAGGATCATTCCCAAATCCCCTTATCTCTACTATAATCAGTCCCACTACATGTTTCTTTCTGGTGTCTCTTTTTATTGTTATCCCCTCTGGCTCCCTTTGAGTTCTCTTAAGAGACTTCTTCCATGACCTTCAGCTCTTCTTGTTTCTGTGCTTTTCTTCCTCCTGCCCATCACGCACATAGTACTAAAACAACATTCTCCCAAACACAGCTTACTTGAGTTTGCCCTGCTGCCTACCTGGCCTTCTAATCTTGAAGGCTCTCCTTTGCCAGGGTCCCCAATTCTCCGTCCTTTTGTTTTTTTCCTCCGAGGCCCTTTTCTTGCACAAACTAATCTTGTGGTCTCCTGCATGTGTTTTGCCTCTTCTATGTCTGGGATTTAACACATATCATTTCTTCTGTTTAAAATGCCCTCCCCTTCAACCCCTGCTAACCTCTTTCATCTGTCAGCTATAAAAATTCTCTTCCTCTAAGAAACCTTTTCCAGTAGATTAACTAATTCTGATTTATCTTCTGCTTGCACTCCTTTTTACATTAGTGCATCTTCTGCTTCTTAGAGTCACGGTTGTTACTATCATTTAGGTGTTTCACTCTTGTTTTCCTTCTCAGTTAATTGGTGTTAACCCTCCTGGGAAGGGCCCTTGCCTCCCATTTTTCTGTATCTCTCCATGGCACCTCACTTGACCTACATTAGACCTAGACTATTCTTAGCAGACTGAACAGGATGACAAACATCAGGATGGCTGCTGTTTGGCAGTAGAGGTGTCCTCGGGGAGCCAGAGGGTCCTGTGTATTATGTTCCTCTGTGATGTGCTCGCCTTTCAATCTCTCCAACACTCATGTCCCAGCAGCTAGAGAGAAGGAAGATTGGAATTAAGTGCACAGCACTAGCCGTTGGGTGGGAATGATGCTCAGTGGATCTTTGTCTGGGTAGGACCATCCGGAGAGGCCATCCAGATCCATCACCAGACCCGACAGAACATGGCGGAGCTGCAGGGCAGCGGGCAGAGGGACCCAACCCACTCCTCTGCTGAGCTGCTGGAGTTAGCATATCATGAAGCTGCCGGCAGGTGAGGATGTTCACAGGGCTCCAGGAGGTGCCTTGAGAATACTTTCTGGCAGCCAGGACAATCTGCAGAACAGACTACTGACAAAATGTCCTGCTGATAAGACTTGAAAGGACAGTATGAAATCAGGCCCTCCCTTTGTTAGTCAGCATCGTTCCCTTCATTGGCAAAGTGCAAAGCAAACAGCCTGGCATTTTTGCTTGAGATGTTACCTAGGCCCTGCTTCAGGTTTTATTTTGAATCCAAAACACACTTTGTAAACCTCAAACATGGGTTTCTTGAAAACGCCAGTCAAGGGTGAAAACGAGAGGAAATGCTTTGGTCTTTGTACTCAGAGACAGGTGCTGCTGGCTGTGTGTTTCGGGCAGCTTCTCTCTGACTTCTGCTGTTTCGGTCATTGAGAGATTCCACTGTTGAGTTTAGAAGACGTTAATACTAAAAGCAATGTGGAAATCGAGACCTGTGTTTATAGGAACAACTGTTTTTGTGAAACGAGCTCTGAATGTGTTACAAGGCATCCAGAGAGAGTCATATAGGAAGAGAGTGATTTACACCTTGGCAATCCTGGGCTCACTGTTCCTGGGATGCTTTGCAAAGGGCAATCTGTGAGCCCTTTTTCAATCACCTTAACATCATGTGAGATGGGTGACGGCTGAGGGCAGTACACGGCCCTCTTTACCTCTGCTCAAGCACCTCACATCCTACTCTTTCTGTGGGTACTTGTAAGGCAATGGGAAAGCATCAGGGTGCCAGGGCAGGAGGTGGTAGCCATAGGAGGCCAAAGCTAGCACACAAACCAAGCCGTGTGACCTGCTGGCCTTTGATATGGATCCCTGTGGCCAAATAGACAGGTTCTTGATGACAACCCCTGGTGTATAGGGGGAGCAGGATGTAAAAGGTGATGGTCTGCATTAAGCCGGGTGGCTGGGCTCTGTTCTCTGCAGGCACAGCACTTCCCGTCAGCCTGGTGACAGCATGTCCTTCTTGAACTGCAGTGGAACAGAAGAGCTATCTGTCAGCCTGCTTAGCAACAGTGGTGCAGGTAACCATCCGAGAGGTAATAGACTTGGGATGCTCAGAGCAGGCTCACATCTCGAAATGACATGAGAGCCAGTAAGCAGAGTCATGTCTATTTTGGGATCGTTTCAGCCACAATTTTGGGTGGCCCATTTAGAAGCACTGCTGTATAATGCATGGAATTATAAATGGCCTGCACAGTACATTTTTAGCCGAGAACATGTTGGTCAAGCCACGTTTGTCATCGGTCTGTCAGCAAGTTGCAGTGGAGGGCTGCTTAAGGGCTGGGTGTGGGGGAGACACCGGGGATGGGGCAGGAGTGGTCTCTGTTTAAGGGTAGCTTTCAGTTGGGGGCAGGGGCAACCCACTCCCATAAAACAGGAGTGACCCAGAAGGGAACAGTGTGGTTCTGGCTATGAGATCGGAAAAGAGAAGGGTGGCAGAGTAGCTTCAAAAAGTGGGCAGGCACCTCAAACTTGCTGGGATATAATCTGGTTAGGTAGAGAGTTAGAGGGTGAGCACCCAGATGGAGGTGAGGGGAAAGTATGAACTTATATTCATAAAGGTTTCGTGCTTCTGGAAGCACTTTGATTTTGATGATCACATCCAGTCTTTCTAATAGGGCATAAGTTATTAATATTTTACACATTGGGCAACTTAATACCCAGAGATGTAGAAATATTAAACCAATTTCTCAAGCCAGTTGCCAGGTGTCCTGACTCGGGCAATAAAAATAATGTATTTATTTTGAAATTTACACACAGTAGAATTCACTCTTTTTGATTCCTCATCTGACGGCGCTATTCAGGATGCCTTTAAGGGTGCAGTAGAACATTAGTTCGGATGGGTGGAGGCAGATTTTAGAGAGCCTCCAAGGACAGATATTCTACAAAATGAGTGTGGAAGACATTAAAACTGGGGGAAAAATGGTGCTACTACTTACTGCTTTAGTGTTCTATAAGCTAACTATTCTTATTCCTGCATTAGTGTTTTGTAAGCTGACATTATTCTTCCTGCCTTAGAATTTTATAAGCTGACTTGCATTTCTAAAACTTGACTTAAGGAAGGTATAGTAAAAAATTGGTTAATCAAGTTTCCCTTCATTCACTGACAGATTCATCTGATAATATTCCTAGAGGCCTATGGTTAAGGCTTGGGAACTGAGTTCGCAGTAAGAGAATCCCTAAAGGATTATAATTTTATTCATTTGTTTTTTTTTTTTTTAAAATGGGGAAAACAAATAGAATAAAATTTTGGGGATAAGTAAGGTACTTGGTGCCTTTGCCCACACAGTGCTGATAATGTTATCTGGCTATAAGACTCTTATAACTTGCCTTCAAGATATTATATATAAAGACACAATTTTTATTGCTTTGCTAAACCAAGGAGCTATTTTTTTAGGAACCCAGAGATTGAGCTTCCTAGGTTGTTGGGGTAGAGTTACACCAAAGACGGTTATTCTGGGGCTGGCTGGACTACACATTGAGCTAGTTTCACTGGTGCCTAAAAAATACCAAAACCAAACCCGTTGCCATTGAGTCGATTCTGACTCATAGCGACCCTGTAGGACAGAGTACAACTCCCCATAGCATTTCTAAGGCTGTAATCTTTACGGAAGCAGACTGCTACATCTTTCTTCTGCAGAGCAGCTGGTGAGTTCAAGCAGCCAACCTTTTGCTTAGCAGCCGAGCTCTTAGCCACTGTGCCACCAGAGCTCCTTTCACTGGTGCCTAGAAATGGGGAAATTATAGCTTCAGATGGTTGCAGCACCAGGAGCAACCCAGTGTAGTTTCGGAGTGGTTCCGGGCCTAGGGAAGCTCAGGTAGACCAGATGATTCCCCAGAAGGTGAGTCTTTTGCAATTTTCAAATCTACTCTAGGGAAAAGAGGAAGGTTTCAAAGAATCCTGATCTGGGGATGCCTGTGGAAGATCCTCAAGTGACATCAGTCCTCTGAGCTAAGAGTTACCCGGCACACACAAAAAGCGTTTGCACCAACCTGGATCTCTGGCTCAGCCCTCTCCCTCTTGAGCTCCTGAGCTCTAGATTCATTTGCCTGATGGGCTACTCTGCTTGGGTGACCCCCACGTACCTTATCTTTGTTGACGATGCAAGTACCTTATCCTTGTTGACAATGCAACTTATGTCTCCCTATTTCCCAAACCCACCCTTCCTCTTCTGTTCGCTCTTTCTTCATTCGTTGATAGCTCATCTCCATTCTTATTGCCATTGCCTTTATTCAGACCCCTGTCATTTCTGGCCAGGATTATTGCAGTAGCCTTCTAAGTGATCTTGCCAGTCTGTTCTTATTTGTCCTCTCTGATCGTCTTCCATGCTGTCACTGATGAGATGTTTCCAAGTGCAAGTCTGATCAGCCATTTCTTCCCACATGTGAAACCTTCAGTCGTTCCCTGTGGATTATAATGCTGGTTGTCATCTGACTCCTGCCTGCCTTTGTATCTTCATCTGCCTCCACTTTCACACAGCACTGCCTATGGAAAGAGAGCAGGCTCTACAATCTTAGGATGTGGGTCCTGACTCCACCTCTCACTAGCTGTGAGGCCTTTAGGCCAGTTACCCAACCTCTGTGCATCTCAGTTTCTTCATCTGTAAGAATCATGAGTATTAAATGTGATGATCCACGCAAAGTGCTGAGAACAGTGCCTGTCACCCATGGTGAGTGCTCAACAAATGGTAGTTGTCATTGTCATTATTATTGTTAAATGAGTATATTTTATACTCCAGCCATTGCTTGTAGTTCCTCAAGGAACTATGTCCTCAGATACCTTCCCTTAGACTAGTACTTCCGTATGGAAGATGCTGCTTCGCTATCTTCACCTCCTTTGTCTGCCTGACAGATGTCAACTAGGTCTTTATGATTCAGATTGAACAATACCTCCTCTTTGAAGGCCTCTTTGGTGGTTCCTGTCTCTTCCCCATGCCCTCCCAGCAGATGTTTCCGCACAGCTCATTATGCATAATTCAGTTGTGCACCTTGGCACACCATGATCCAACTGTTTCAATGTCTGTCTCTCCACTAGACTGAAGGAGCTTATCTTTAGTCATCTTCTCCCTACAATGTTTAGCACATTTATTTACAAATGCATTTTATATTTCCAAGACCAAGCTGCTGTATACGAGAAGCATTCAAACGACCCACAAAATTAATCTGTTTAATTGGTATGCAAGTGTTCAGTTATATAAATGTGTCCTAGAATATTCAGCTTCTTATGAAAGATGTGGGTCCTTGGGCTGTCTTTCCAATCAAGGTGATATAGTTAAGCAGCGTCATCCTTACCCTTGTCCACCAATCTTCTTATAATCAGTAGCATATGTTTTCAAAGGGTCATCTGGAAGTAGTCTGTAGCAATTCTCACATGTGAATTGAATTTCCATTTTGACCCTGTGCTACCTGATCTATTTTGTTAACTAGTGACAGAAAGAAAGTAGATAAGATCATTTGGATTATTATTACTACATGCAATAACCAGTTAATAAGCACATCTTGTCAGAGCTATCTTCAGGATACACCCAGAATCAGGCCAGATCTCATCATCTCCGCCAGTCCTACCTTGGTCCAGGGTACCATCATCTTTTGCCTGGATTGTCATAGTAGCCTGCTAACTGGTCTCTTGGCTTCCTCCTTTCCTGTGGTTTATTCTCAACACAGTAATTCCGAGTGCTCCTTCTAAAATAGAACTCAGATCATGAAAGTTCTCTGTGCAAAAGCCTCCAGAGGCTTCCTATCTCAATCTGAGTAGAAGCCAAAGGCATTACCATAACCAACGGAGCCCCCTGTGTCATGTGGTCCCTTGTTATTTCCAAACCTTGTCTCCTACTCTTCCCTCTCACTTCACTCTAGCAGCTCCCCAAGCCTATCAGGGATACCCTGAATCTCAGGGCCTTTCTCTAGTTTTAAGAACAGGAGAAATAGCTATGAATAAAACAAAAATCCCTGCCCTCATAGAGCTTACAGTAAAAAAATGTAGAAGTCCCCTGTGCTGTAATGGTCTTAGAGAGCTTAATGGCTAAGATGTCCATATGTCTGGGTTTGTCCAGGATAGTCTTGGTTTGAGTTTATTGTCCTGTATAATTATTAATAGTGTTACCTTTCACTCTCAGAGATGTCCTGGATTAAATAATACATTATATGGGCTCCCTGCCCACAGCTTGCTCTCATGTACCTGAATTGCCAGGTCCTATCCTGGCACTCCCCACCCATCTTCCCTGCCTAATATTTCTTCATAGCACGTATTACCACCTGACATACTAGATTTTTAAATTTTACATTTTTTGTTGTAAGCTCCATGAGGGCAGGGATTTTTGTTTTGTTCATAGCTATTTCTCCTGTTCTTAAAACTATTTCTGTCACAGATTAGGTGGTTGAATGAATGCTAAAAGCCTTCTTAGGTTAACATCTCTCCACTGAAGAACAATTTTATTTTTTTCCTAATGCTTTTCTTCTCTCCCATATAACTTTTTTGAATAATTAACTGTATTCCTTTCCTGAAAGATTTGGACAATCTTTTTCTAACTTCCTTGGTTTTGAAGTGACTTTCCTTTCAAGTCATCCTCCATCTCCACAGAATATGGTTTGCTTTCCTCAAACTCACTAAACTTTTACCCATTCCAGAAGTGTTTATTGAACTCTACTAGGACACTGTGCTAATGGTTGAGAAGAAACAAAAATAATTAAGACACCTACTCTCCAGGCCTCAGGGAGCCTTGGCACATTAATCACTTGAGATTCTATTTGAAGTAGTTCCATGTGGGGTGGGTAACGTGTGAAAGGAAAGCCTTCTCACGGGAAGTTGGACTATGAGTTGTTCTGGTGATACGCTGCGCTTTTAGCATGTGATCCCTGCTAAATTCTGCTGTACTAGATGAGTGAGTGTTCTGGATCAAAGCCCCAGCCCTGCTCCTCGCTGGTGCTTGGAGGTTAGCCTTGAGCCTCCATTGAGCTTCAGGTTCTTCATCTGTGTCATGGGCATTACACACCTGCCTGCTTGCCTCACAGAGCTGGAATCAACTTGATGGCAATGTGTTTGTTTTTTTGGTTTGGCCATCTCTATAGCCCAGAGAGGAGGAACAACCAGACCCAGGCATGGGCTTCTAGATGTGCGTCTGGGAGCAGCCCCAAAGGCCCTATACGGATTACCCTTTCAGGCCTTGAGGTAAACTACCAGAGAACAAGTCCAGACTTCTTGACTTTGAACAGATGTCAAAAGAGACAGAACTGAGATGACTCTTTTCAGTGTTGGCTCTCCAAATTATGTGTCTGGCATTGAACTTTGAGAATGAGTTTTCATTCTCAAATGTTGAGTTGGAGCACAGTGACTGACCATGAGGTCTCACTTCTGCCATGTTAGGTTGTTGAGGGTCTTCATATGCCAACAGTGAGTTTACTGGCTAAAAATAAAGCCTCAAAGGCAGAGCCTGTGGGAGAGGCAGTGTGGTAGCCATGGACTGCAAGGAAACTGTGTAAGTAGCTTGCTAGAAACCCTTGAAAGATTATTTCCTTATTTTTTTGAATTTTTAAAAATTGCTGTTTCATTAAAATTATTGGGGCGGGGGGGAGGGCTGGCGGGCTTGAATGGGCCTGTATTGGTTAGATATGAAAAAGGTCTCTTTTTGGCCGAAGAGCCAAAGCTCCTCTGAGAACCCTTTTCTTGGTTGCCTCTATGAACTTAAACAATTGCTTGCAGGATTATAAATTGAACTATTTTTTAGAGTAAAAATTACAGTTGTCTCACAGACCAAATCTAGATTGGTTTTTTTGGTTTTGTTTTGTTTTTTCCAAAATGCTAAAGTATCAATATAAAGTAATATGACTAACTTTACAAAAAAACGCTCAAACTTAAGATCCAAATAAGCATTGCCTCCTTGAGAACAGTAATTCTACTATTGCTCAGTGTTTTGGGAATGCCAGTTTTGTAACTGCCTTCATACCAGTTCTCAGGCTGAACAAGAAAATCTACCTCATTGCTGCTGTCTAGTCTTGCTTTATGTTTGCATGAAAATGGATGTTGGTAGCCTTTTCAGAAAATTTAGCTCTAAATGGCTTTGGCAGTTAACAAAGAACAGATTATGTATGTTTCTGACAGCTGAAAATTGGTGCCCCAGATGGATAGCTGGGAAATAGAGTGGCCAGAGAGTTGAACAGAGAGGACAGCCTCAAGGACCTAAATGTGGGCTCCACCTACTTTCTGTATAATCTTCAGTAAGTTACCGAACTTCTCTGAGCCTCGGTTTCTTTAGCTGTGAAAAATGGATAACACCTGCCTCACATCTACCTCATGGTGTGGGTTTGAATGAAAGGAAATACTGTATATGTCTGACTTAATAAAATACATCTTCTATTGTGATGACGGGTAATTTTTAAAAATCTGCAGAAGGCAGTTCCAAAAAATAGGTTCTAAAATTGTTTTGACCAAGTGATACCATCTTTTTAATTTAAAAAAAAATTATTTATAAATTTTAAAAAAAGATACATATTTTTAATTTATGTACAATAAAATTCACCCTTTCTGGTGTTTAGTTCTATGAGTTTTGACAAATGCATAGTTCTACATAACCACCGCCACATCAAGATACAGAACATTCCCACTACCCCCCAAAATTTCCTTAAAATGCTCCTTTGTACTCAGCCCCTCCCTGTGTCCCCTGGCAACCTGTCCTCTAGTTTTGCCTTTCTCAGAGTGTCATGTGCATGGAATCATACAATGTGAAGCCTTTTTAGTCTGGCTTCTTTCACTCGGCATAATGCATCTGAGGTAGATTCATCCAGGTTGTTGTATCACTAGTTCATTCCTTTGTATTGCTGAGTAGTATGCCGTGGTATAGATGTGCCACAGTTTGTTTATCCATTGGCCAGTTGAAAGGCGTTTGGGTTGTTTCCAGTTTGGGGCAATTATGAATAAAGCCACTATAAACATTTACATGACAGGTTTTTGTGTGAACATAAATTTTCACTTCTCTTGTGCAAATTCCTAGGAGTAGAATTACTAGGTCAGATGGTAAATATATGTTTAACTTTTTTAGAAATTACTATTTTCCAAAGTGGCTGCACCATTTTGCATTCCCACCAGTGGTGTATGAGGGTTTCAGTTGCTCTACATCCTTGTCAGCGCTTGGTATGGCCAGTTATTTTAGCTATTCAGATAGGTGTATAGCGGTAACTCACTGTGGTTTCAGTTTACCATTTCTCTAATGACTAATGATGTTGACCATTTTTTCATGTGCTTATTTGCCTTCTGTATGTGTTGTTTGGTGAAGTGTCTGTTCAAATCTTTTGCGCATTTTCTTTCTGTGTTTTTTTTTTTTTCTTTTTCTTCCTTTCTTTCTTTTTCTTGAGTTTTAAGAGTTCTTTATATATTCCGGATACAAGTTGTCAGATATGTGATTTGCAAACGTTTTCTTCCAGGCTGTAGCTTGTCTTTTCATTCTCTCATCAGTGTCTTTCACAAAGCAAAAGTTTTTGATTTTGATGGCATCCAGTATATCAATTATTTCTTTTATGAATCATTGTTTTGTTGTCATATCTAAAAACTTTTTGCCTAAGATATCATCTTATAAAAGATTTCACAAGGAATTTACAAATATATATTCTTGTTATAAAAGATTCAGATGACACAAAAGTAAAAAGTGCAAGTTCTCTTTTACCTCCATCCCCTCCTACAGCTTTCTTTTCAGAGATAACCACTGTCAATAGTTTACTAAGGATCCTTCCAATCTGTTTTATTATACCATAGTTTTGTAGTAAATACATATGTTTTGAAAAGGGACATTTTAAAATTAGTTCTATTACTTTACCATCACTAAGTTTTGTATCAAAGAATCTATTTTTTTACCCCAATTATAGGTTAAATCATTGTTTTTCTCTTAAAAGTAGTGAGTTCTGTTTCATATTCTAGAAAGTCATCGTTTGAGGAAGAAAATTCCAGAAAATAAGATGACTATTGAGTGGATTGAATTTAAATAGGTCATTTTATATTTGCTAAAGATTGCTCTAATTAGTTGAAGTGACTTTGAAATATGTCCATTTTCTTAAAATAAGTGGTAGATTGCTTGCGTGTATGTGTGTACCCGCATGTGTGCTAAATGTCTCCTTGGGCAAATGGTATTGAAAACCTGATGGTAAAGTTCTGGCTCATTCCCAAATTTTAGACTGCTCGTTTTTCTTTGATTGATTCTTTTGTGCTATTTGAAATACTCAACACAGAATTTATAGCTGGTTCACATTTTTATTTTTAGCTACAATTTTGGACTTTTTCAACATAACTATTCAGAACCTTTTTGCAGAATGACCTTCATTAATATAAGCTGTTTTCATCTTTCCGTAGGTATGAATCCTAGGACCCAGAATAAGGATTCTGTAGAGGACAGTGTCTCTACCTCTCCAGACCCAAGTAAGAGGGGGCGGCTGACTGGGGAGGTGGGGAGGGTGCTGGTCAGAGCATCTAGAAATAAGAGGGGGACCTTTGAGAAGAGGATGGTCTGGAAGTCCACATGTCTCTGGGGTGAGGGTAGACAGTATTCTGAGCAAGGACTGGTCCTTAGGGTCTCTGATGGAAAGTGAGATTGGAGTGGCCAAATACTCCTGAATGTGATTCAGGGGCACATGGGAAGAGTAATAGAATTCCCACAAGCCCCTTGTGCCAGTCCAGAACTGGCCCTTAGTCCTTAAATGCCCAGTAATGGCTCTGGGGAGAGGTCGAAAGGAAGTAATAGGAAGAGCTGGAGCCATTTACCTACGTGCAGTTGAAAATATTTGGTTGGGAGGCATTTGTTGTGATCATCCTTGTCTATTTAAATGGCTGTGCAGTAAGAGAACAGCTAAATACCTACAATAACAAAACAACAGGGAAAAAAAAAATCCTACCACCTAGTGGACTTATTTTACTTAGTTGTGACCACTGTGTATACATCACTGAGTCTTTTTTGTCCCCATTTATGGTGAACTTAATAATCCTTTCATTATTTCTTCAGTTCCCTCGTATTAGTCTTTTTTAATGACAATTCTATCACATGACTATATCCTAGTTTGAATAATTATTTTTCTATTGGTGGCCATTTGGATGGTTTCCAGTTTTTTTAGCTATAACATATAATGCAGATTTAATGCATGATACAGTAGGTCTGTTTTCTCTTTTGTTTCATGTCCTTGGAATACATTCCCCAAAGTATGGTTGTCAGATTGATTATTTTCCAGAAAGTTGGCAGCATGAATAGATCAGCCTATTTCTCTGCAACCCCAGCCCTAGATTTTGTTACCTGTGTTTATCATTGCTAATTTCAGGGTTGTGAGATGGGACCCCCTCAGAGGTCTTCTTTGCAGGACCAAAAGAAATGGGGGTTCTTTTCAGGGGCCCACGCCCTGGAGACAGGGCATCATTAAACTTAGAACCGAGAGCTGTTCTCACCATGGGATCTTGGACCAGGCATTTGAATTCTCTGTATCTTGGTGTGTGCCCAGCAGAAAACATTTCTGAAAGGTTTTAGTAAATCTTGGAAGCTGATAGGGCCAGAATGATCTAATTGCAAATGAAGATATAGCTGTCTTGTGTTTCTGGCTTCCCCCATTGTGACTTTGATCAAGTCTCTTCCTTCTGATCCTGGTTCTAACCAGGAGGTAGGAACAAGCACACCCTCTCATCTGCCATATAGGTAAGTTGGAGTGATTAATTAGGTAATTCTAGGCTATGTTGTGAGCTCCTCAAAGTATTAGTAAGTTGACAAGACCAGTCTACATTGTGGGGTTAGACCCACTGCAGGTCAAATCATCTTCCCAAGGTGCTGGTGCTGCATAAGGGTTGTTTCCTACTGTGACACAGTTCTCCTCTCGTCCTTTAACTCCTGGTTCAGTGAGACTCTGTTGTACTGGGTAGTTTGTGTCTGTCACACACTATATGGTGGAAAGATCCCTGAGCAGAGAGGCTTCTGTCCTGGCTCTGCTACCATGTTTAACTTCTTGGAGGTTCGGCGTGGTCATGTGTTTGAAGGGGTTGATGGTGCCACCATACCTACTCCATGAAGGCAGCGTGAGGTATGATGTGACAACAGGTGCTATACCACATTGTATAGCACTGTACAAATGAAAAGTGTATGAGTATCCTGCTAAGGAGTCAGAGGCAAAGGCATGGAGTATTTTTGCTTCATAGTGCTCCCTCTTACAGAGATTTGAAAAATAATCTTTACTTAAATTACTTAAAGAGGTAACTTCCCTATTCCTTGAACTTAGTGGTTCTCAACCAGGGGTAGCTTTGCCCTCTAGGTGGACATTTGGCAATGTCTGGAAACATCATTAAGGAGCCCTGGAGGCGCGGTGGTTAAAGTGCTCAGCTGCTGAAAGGTTGCGGGTTTGAACCCACCAGCTGCTCCATGGGAGAAATATGTGGCAGTCTGCTTCTGTAAAGACTACAGCCTTGGAAACCCAATGGGACAGTTCTAATCTGTCCTACAGGGTTGCTATGAATCAGAATTAACTTGACTGCATTGGGTGGTTTGGTTTGCTTGGAGACATCTTTGATTGTCACACCTTGGGGGTGCTACTGGCATCTAGTGGGTAGAGACCAGTGATGCTGCTCAACATCCTACAATGCACAAGACAGCCCCCACAACAAAGAATTATCCTGTCCAAATGTCAGTAGTGCCAAAATTGAGAATCCTTGCTTTAACTGAAGAGCAGGCATTTCTGGACAGATCTATGTGCTCGAGCCAACGCTGCTGACTGCAGCTTTCCTTCCTGGATTGTTAACTCTGTATCTTAAAGTTCTGGCCTCGTAACTTTCCCACACATCCTTCCTTGATTTCTCCTCTTACCTTTTTGGATCTGTTACTCATTTTTGCAATTCTGAAAATGTTCCGGATTCTGCTACTGTATGCTGTTTATTCTGAAATCAGGTGGAGCTCTCCTCCTTTCCTCACCCTGACCCTCTGCAGCCCTGGGAAGAGGCTGTGGCTTGAGCCTCTCTCCTGCTCTTGGAATGTTGATTTGCTTCACATGTAACTGCCTACCCTGCGGTAACCTCACTGGCATTGCGTCTGTAGCTTAAGAGCAGCAGAAAATTAAACATATCAGCTGTGACCATTTGCATGATGGGATTGGATAAGCATGTGCACTGTATTATCTAACAAACTCTGTTTCTCTTTCTCTCCCCCCCACCCACTCTCCCTCCCTATCCTGGCAATTTTATCACCTTTCACCATGAACGTTTTTTCCCCACCCTTCCCATTTCCTCTCCCACCTGCATCCTACACCTGCTGTGGCGACCACATGTGCCTTTTTCCCCTGCGACATGAGGCAGTTCTGACACTGTCTGCTCCCCCTGTAGTGCCAGGCTTCTGTTGCACAGTTGGAGTGGACTGGAAATCTCTCACTACTCCGGCGTGCCTCCCCCTCACCACCGACTACTTCCCTGACCGCCAGGGCCTGCAGAACGACTACACGGAAGGCTGCTACGATCTCCTCCCAGAAACAGACATCGACAGGTGAGTGTTGAAGGAGAGGTGCACCTTGCCTTTGTTTGTGGGGGTTCCAGATGTGTCCCAGTAAATGTGCCCAGTTTTCAACTCTATGCCCTTCTTTCTGTATTTAGGAAATTTTATGATACGGGACTTTTTTTAGAGTTCTATTGATATGCCTCCATAACAATTCCTCCTCGTTGATTATTTCTCATATTTTCTAATGCAGTTGTTTTGGGTGCATTCAATCTGATTTTCTTCTCTAAAATTACCCAATTGGGCATTGAATTACGTGCCTTCTTTTTAATTGATTTTTTTTTTCTTTGAATTGATCATTTCTTCCAAAGATGGTTTACAAATTGTTAATTTTATGAACTGCCATAGAATGGTTGTCAGGGCTGGTTTGTGGGGATGAAGCAAAGGAAGGCAGGGGACTGTGAACTCTTTAAGTGTAACTCTGTCCGGGGCCAAGCGGATCCATGTGAGGAATCGTCTGTGTTTTCAGGCGGGATGAAGAGGGTGTGCAGATGACGGCCCAGCAGGTGTTTGAAGAGTTCATTTGCCAGCGACTCATGCAGGGCTACCAAATCATAGTGCAGCCCAAGGCGCAGAAACCCAACCCCGTCGTCCCACCCCCACTGAGCAGCAGCCCGCTCTATAGCCGAGGTGAGTTTTTCTCCTTGGACTTGTTTTTTTTCCTTCTTTTCTACTGAAAGAAAAGTTAGTGGGAGTAGTCTCAAGATAGTAGAGAATAGATAAATTCAGGAGTAATTGTTTTCAATGCAACTTTTTTTTTTCCTAAATTTTACTTTACATTAGCCTCTAATTTATCTTAAACACTCTCTTTGACCTGTGGCTTGGGAGTAGCAGACAACCAAGCTGATACTGAGCTGTCAAGGTACATAGTAGTAGATATTCTAAACCATTTAATAGAAATATCTATTGAATTTTTTCTAGCACAGTACCTGACACACAGCCGGTTCTTAGATGTTACCTAAACCTTAAGTTTACACTTGGTCTTTTTCTCTTGCTTATCACTAAAGCTTAGTGACTTAAAGTGGGAATGGATTATCCATGAGTAGCAGAGGCTAATGAGTGACAAAGAATTGGCACCTCAGATTGAATTAGAGCCAGGTTCCAGAGAGCTCTTTCAAAATAACTCAAGCAGAGAGAATTAAATGCGCTGCCAGGAACCAGAAAGCAGAGAGGTAACTTCCCAGAACAGTCAATGAGCTATTACAGTTTGCCCCCTCTTCCTCATTGTTGCTAATGAGGCCCCCACTCCATAAACACCCAGCTCAAAACCTCACATCATGTTTGGCTCCGCTAAAGCATCTCTGGCCAGAGGATGAGAGAAGTGTGGATGTGTTATGGGAGCTTCGTGTTCATTTAGTCCAGGCTCCATCTTTTATAGGCAAAGCTCTGGACTCCCTCAGGATTTTCTTTGAAAGCTTCTTATGACATTTATTACACGTTACCTTGTATTCATATGCTAGACTCTAATGAGCAGTAACCTTTTTTTTTTCTTTTTTGGTGAAAATATGGACAGCAAAACATACACCAGTTCAACAATTTCTACATGTACAATTTGGTAACATTAATTACATCCTTCAAGTTGGGCAACCCTTCGTGCTATCTTTTGCCAAATTATTCTACCACCATTAACTTACGTTACTCACTGCCCCCTAAGTTTCTCATTTAACTTTTTGAGTTGCCGATGTCAGTTTAATCCCATATTGATAATTCTTTAAAAGAGCACAGTGCTCAAGGTAGAAACTCTTTACTAATTAAGCTAAACTATTGTTTGGCTTAAAGATGAAGTCAGGGGATAGTTTTGTTTTAAGGGTTAAGGTTTAAAGATTATCTCAGGGCAATAGTTTTGGGGGATTATCCAGCCCCAGTGGCCCCAGAAAAATCTGGATTCCATGAGAATTTGAAATTTTGTTCCACGTTTTTCTATCTTTTGATCAGGATTCTTTTATAAATCTGTGATCAAAACTGAACAGTAACCTTTTTGAGGGCCAGGACTATTTCAGATTTATCTTTTTTATCCTCCACGATGGAAACCACAGTGCCTAGCATACAACAATGAGGGTCAATAAGTATGTTAATTAATTCACTCATTCCAACAATGTTTTTGAAGCCCCTACTCTGTACCAGGTACTAGAGCTATGGTGGCAAACAAAAGAGACCATGGGCCCTGCTGTCAGGGGATTTACAGCCAAGTGGGGGAAAATAATTACACATGATAACATGTGACATGTGCAAAGGTCTTGTGGGAGGAGGCACTGTGACACCTTCTGGGTGCAAAAAAGAAGACTGATGTGGTTGGGGCACAGGGAGTGAACCAGAGGTACGGCTAGAGAGGCTAAGAAATCTAAGCCTCACAGAACTGTGGGAAGGATTTTGTTGTCTATCCCAAGAGTGGTGGAATGAATTTACTTTTAGTGTCATTGGCCCCATCCGGGCTGCCCACTTGCTGCTCTCTGGAATAGATGGTTGATGTCCCTTGTTGTTGTTGTGTGCTATCAAGTTGATTCCCACTCATAGTAACACTATAGGACAGGGTAGAACTGCGCCATAGGGTTTCCTAGGCTGAAATCTTTATGGAAGTAGACTTCCAGGTCTTTTCTCCTGTAGAGCTGCTGGTTTGAACTGCCGACCTTTTGGTTAGCAGCTGAGTGCTTAACCATTGTGCCAACAGGCTCCTTTGATATGCCTTTAAAAAAAAAAACAAACCGAACCCGTTGTCATCGAGTCCAGTGTGATCCTAGAGGACAGAGGAGAACTGGCCCATAGGGTTTCCAGGGAGCAGCTGGTAGATTTGAACAGCCCACCTTTTGGTTAACAGCCATACCTCTTAACCACTGCACCACCAGGGGTCTGTAATTTCTCTGATGTCCAGTTCTGTTCCTGCCTGATTCGTGAGCCAGGGACCACTTGCCTGACTGTACCCTTCTGGTTTTTCTTTCTCCTTTGATAAACTGAATCCCTCTTATTTCTGTAGGAACAGCAATGGTACCATTCTTATTATAATTCCTGGAAAACTTGCCATCATAACCTGTGATACTCATCTCAGATTCATTGAATACCAGTTTTGTGCTGGGCCCTGTTCCAGTAGTTCTAGCATCAGCTCTGCTCTCAGAGTTTACAGTCAACTGAAGGAGACAGACGTTAAACTAATAAGCCTCAGTGTATATTTGGCCAGAGATTGTGAAGAGTGCTGTGCAGGAAAAAAACAGGAATTACAGAGGTGCACCTAATTTAGGATGGGTCTCAGGGTCCCATGGTAGATGATTGTGAACATTATCCTGTGACATTGTCTTCCTCACAGCCCGCAGGGTGTTTGTTGCATGAACAAAGGAATGCACGAGTAGGGCATGTCCTTTCTCTAGTTGGAGAAAGCGCGGCTCAGACAGGTTTGGTGTCCAAATTGCACAGCTGGCAAATGAAAAGAGCTGGATTTAACACAGAGTGCCCTGAGTCAAAGCCTGTGGTCTTTCCTGTATGTGCCCCACCTGCCACTCCCTTGGCATCCTCTGGAAATTTTCAACATTCACAGTGAAAAGCCTTTCAGCTCCGCCCCCCCCCCTTTTTGTCCTAACCACTCTCCTGCTGCTTGCTACTGTGAGAACCTCAAAGTGCGGAACAAGAGGACTGAGTTTCAGCTTGAGACCAAAGGAATCTTGTTTTGGCATGGTTGTTCTTCAAGACACTATTTTGATTCTCTTGAAAGCTTGTACTTGTCTTGATTCCGCCTGTGTTCAATTCAGTTCAGTACTTTTTGAATATCTACTGTGGAGTTGGCACTTTTCCAGGTGCTACCGAATATATAAGCAAGATTTGGGCTGTGGCCTCCTCAAACTTCTAGTTTTTAAGTGTATGAGACACACACATAAAGAACTACACACAAGGTAGAATTCAGACGGCCGATAGAAAGAATAATCACATTTTATTAGGGAAATCAGGAAAGGTTTTGTGGGGGAAAGTGGCATTTTATGGTCACCTTAAATGATCCATGGGTTTTTTTTTTTTTTTTTTTTGTGAAAATATACACAGAAAAACCTGCTCCTGTTCCATAGTTTCTAGACATAATGATCAGTGACAGTGGTTAAATTCTTCACATTGTGTCAGCATTTTCATTATTTCTGTTCTAGTTGGTTTACTTCTATTAACTAATCTCCTTGCCCCTCAATCTTCTCATCTATTTAAAATAGCTGTTGACCCTTTGGAGATATATATATGTGTATATGTATATATATGTATATATGTAAAATTATATATATATATATACACACAATTTTCTGTATATGTACACATAATTTTTTAAAATAATGTAATACTCAAGGGTGACAATCTTTACTCTTTGGGCTAAACTGTTACTTAGTTTAAAGATGACTTCAGGGGATAGTTTAAATTCAGAGTTTGAAGAGTAACTTAGCCATAGTCTAGGGGACTCCTCCAGCCTCAGTAGGTAGAGTAAGTCTGGATTATCTAAGAATTTGAAGTTCTATTCCACATTTTTCTCACTTTTTATCAGGATTCATCTATTGTGTTCCTGAGGAGAACATTCGGTGGTAGCAAGGTACCATCTAGTTCTTCTGGTCTCAAGGTGGAGGAGGCAGTCATTCATATAGACAATTAGTCCTGATTCTTCCTTCTCTGATTCTTGGATTTCCTTCTTTCTCTTTTGTTCCAGATGAATAAAGACCAATAGCTGTATCTCAGATGGCTGCTCGTAGCTTTTAAGACCCTAGACACTACTCACCATACTGGGAGGTAGAACATAAACTTTAAGAACTGTATTATGCCAATTGACTGGATCGTCCCACGAGACCACGGCCCTAAGCCCCCAAACCAAGAGAACTAATCCCATGAGGTGATTGGTTTTGTCTAATTGGTATCAGCATCTGTAGCCTCCCCACTTTTTTAAGTTGTTGTTATTGTTGCAAAACCATACACACTTTAGCATTTGCCCATTTATCCCCTTTTCCCTGTGTGTACAGCTTATTGACATCTAGTATATCCGTTATGCTGTGCAAATTTCACCCATAGTTGGTACCACCTTTCCCATGTCTATAAACAAAAAGTGGCTACTACCTAAGGAGTACTTCACCCACCCCAACCCCTGGAAACCACTAATGAACATTAGTTTTTATGTATTTACCTATTGATGTCATTTCATAAAAGTGAGAACATACAATATTTGTTTTTTTGTGATTGACTTATTTTGTTCAGCATAATGTCCTCCATGTTGTAAGATGTTTTGGGAACTCATTTTTCTTTATTGCTGAGTAGTATTCCATTGTCTATATGTACCACATTTTACTTATCCATTCATCTGTTGATGGGCACTTAGGTTGTTTCCGTATTTTTGCTATTGTGAATAGTACTGTGATGAACACAGTGTGCGTATGTCTGTTTATGTCACTTCTATTAGATCCCTGGGATATATGTCTAGGAATGGAATTGCTGGTCATATGGCAACTCTACCTCTAGTTTTCTGAGGACTCGCCAGACTGTTTTCCACAACAGCTGTAGCATTTTGCATTCTCACCAGCAAACAATGAGGGTTCCAACTTCTCCACATCCCTTCCAATACTTGTTATTATTCCCTCTCCCTTTTT
>NW_004443997.1:2597325-2611647 GCF_000243295.1 Trichechus manatus latirostris
TTTTTTTTTTTTTTGTCTTAGCTACCCTAGTGGGAGTGAAATGGTTTCTCATTGTGGTTTTGATTTGCATTTCTCTGATGGCAAATGATGTTGAGCATATTTTCATGTATCTATTAGCCATTGAATATCCTCTTTGGTGAAGTGTCTGTTCATGTCCTTTGCCCAGTTTTTGATTGGGTTATTTGTCTTTTTGTTGTTACGTTGTAGAAGTTTTCTGTTAGGTATTACACCCATGTCAGTTATATCGTTCTCAAAGAGTGTTTCCCAGTTTGTAGGTTGTCTCTTTAGTCTTTTGATAAAGTCTTTTGGTGAACATAAGTATTTAACTTCCATGAGGTCCCAGTTATCTATTTTGTTTTCTGTTGCACATGCATTCATTATTGTGTTTGATAATCTACCACTGAAAAAAATTAGCTCCCAAAGCTTTGCTCCTATATTTTCTTCCAAGAACTTTATGGTTTTAGATTTAACATTTAGGTCTTTGATCCATTTTAAATTAGTTTTTGTGTATGGTGTGAGTTAGAGATCTTGTTTCATTTTTCTGCATGTGGAAATCCAGTTTTGCCAGCACCATTTGTTGAAGAGACTCTTCCCCCATTGAATAGATTTGGCTCCCTTGACCATAGATATTTGGATTTATTTCTGGGTTTTCAGTTCTATTCCATTGGTCTATGTGTCTATCATTAAACCAGTACCAGGCTGTTTTGATTACTATAGCTGTGTAATATGTTTTGAAGTCAGGAAGTATGAGGCTTCCTACTTTGTTCTTTTTCGAAATTACTTTGGCTATTTGAAGTCTCTTGTCTTTACATAGAAAATTGAGGATTAGTTTTCCCATTTCTGTGAAGAGTGCTGTTGGAATTTTTATCTGGGTTGCATTGTATGTATAGATTGCTTTGGGTAGTATTGACATCTTGGCTATGTTAAGTCTTCCAATCCATGAGCACAGGATGTCTTTCCAGTTAGATCCATGGGAATTTTATTGTGGCCCAGAAAGAGAGGCAGAAGAAGAAACACGAGCAAATGTTTGGAGGAGGGAAATTACAGCACATAAATAAATGGTCGTTTAAGACTGAGCATGATCTAGTGTGTGGGAGTACCCAGAAAAACCAAACTCATTGCCGTCAAGTCAATTCTGACTCAGCGATACCATAGGACATAGTAGAACCATCCCATAGTGTTTCCAAGGCTATAATCTTTATGGAAGCAGACTGCCACATCTTTCTCCTTCAGAGCAGCTGCTGGGATAACATCGGGAAGAATGGGAATTCCGGAACACTTAATTATGCTCATGCAGAACTGTACATAGACCAGGAGGCAGTTGTTCAGACAGAATGAGGGGATATTACGTGGTTTAAAACCAGGAAAGGTGCGTCAGGGTTGTATCCTTTCACCATACTTGGTAAGTCTGTATGCTGAGCAAATAATCCGAGAAGCTGGACTATATGAAGAAGAACACAGCATCAGGATTGGAGGAAGACTCATTAACAACCTGTAATATGCAGATGACACAACCTTGCTTACTGAAAGTGAAGAGGATTTGAAGCACTTTTGAAGCACTTACTCAAGAATATCAAAGACTATAGCCTTCAGTATGGATTACACCTTAACATAAAGAAAACAAAAATCCTCACAACTGGACCAATAAGCAACATCATGATAAACAGAGAAAAGATTGAAGTTGTCAAGGATTTTATTTTACTTGGATCCGTAATCAATGTCCATGGAAGCAGCAGTCGGGAAATCAAACGACATATTGCATTGAGCAGATCTGCTGCAAAAGACCTCTTTAAAGTGTTAAGAGTAAGGATGTCACCTTGAGGACTAAGGTGCATCTGACCCAAGCTACGGTATTTTCAGTCACCTCATATGCATGTGAAAGCTGGACAATGAGTAGGGAAGACTGAAGAAGAACTGATGCACTTGAATTATGGTGTTGGCAGAGAATATTAAATATACCATGGACTGCCAGAAGAATGAACAAATCTGTCTTGGAAGAAGTACAGCCAGAATGTTTCTTAGAAGCAAGGATGGTGAGACTTCATCTTACGTACTTTGGACATGTTATCAGGAGATCCCAGTCTCTGGAGAAGGACATCATGCTTGTGTAAAGTAGAGGGTCAAGGAAAAGGAGGAAGACCCTCAACAAGATGGACTGACACAGTGGCTACAACAATGGCTCAAGCATAGCAACGATTGTGAGGATGGCGCAGGACCAGACATTGTTTCATTCTGTTGTAAATAAGGTTGCTATGAGGCAGAACCGATTTGACAGCACCTAACAACAACAACAAATCTTTATGGAAGCAGACGGCCATATCTTTCTTCCTCAGAGTGGCTGGTGGGTTCGAACCGCTGACATTTCAGTTAGCAGACTAGCGTTTAATCATTGTGCCACCAGGACTCCTTTGTGTGGCAGTAGTGGGAGCTAAAGCCAGAAAGCTAGGCTGGCTGCACCCTGGGGTGAGGGCCTTGATGCTCGAGCAGGCAACTTGTGCTTGTGTGGAGTAGATTCCATTTTACTCCCACAGTCATCTGTTGGCATGTTAACGGTCACTCTAGAACTTTTCTTCCCAGGGCATCAGACTGTTCACCTTTGAATGTGTCATCTAGGTGCTATCAGAATCCCCAGCTTCTGATCTGCTACTGGTTGGTTCAGTAACAGAAAAATCTGCCAACTTCAGCCCCTCCCCACCTTTTTTTTTAACCAAGAATAATTTTGTTCCGTGAAAGTACCCCTCAAAGGAAAGTGCTACTTGAATTGGCAAATATGCTTTGACAGTATGACAATTAAAAAAAAAGGAAATAGATAAGAATAATAAATGAATGAGACAAGTGATAAAGGTACATAAAAAATCCTGGTACAATGATTGGCACACAGCAGATATTCAGAATATAGCCCATTATTATTTTTACATTGATCATCTATTTAGGACTTTCCAGCAGAGAATCTTAATCTTTCTACTATAAATAAAGAAGAGTAATACCTTTAAAAAAAAAGCATTTACTCTTTTGTTTCTCTCTTCTGAATCTATATGGGGGAGAATCAATTGCCTGTTGTAGAACTGACCCTCAACCAGATGGAAGAAGTGATTTTTTTTTCCTCTGTTAGGCCTTGTGTCCCGAAACCGCCCCGAGGAGGAGGACCAGTACTGGCTAAGTATGGGCAGAACTTTCCACAAAGTGACACTGAAGGATAAGATCATCACAGTAACGCGATACCTTCCCAAGTGAGTCCTTGGATATTTAAGGCTTTCAGCTACTGCCCGTATAATGCATAATTCAAACATTTAATTCAGAAGAGTTGAGTGGTTGGTTTTTCTTTTGGAGTTATTGTTTTGTTATTAGGATTATCTGGGTTATAGCTCACCTGCCTCCAAAAAAGATTTGATTCAGATCATATTGTTTAATTTAACATGATTCCTAACAAGCCAACTAAAAATAAGGAATGCAAGGCTAGGAGAATGAAGAAGTTTAAGAAGATTTGATAAATCTCCATTATCTGTTCCCTGGGATGAGTTGGTTACTAGAGTTGAGGGTTGAACACCAGAGATGGTGGAGGATTGGGGGAAATTCTCTTTTGAATTTTTGGACCTGCCCTTTGTTTTTCAGGTACCCTTATGAATCTGCCCAGATCCACTACACCTACAGCCTCTGCCCTTCCCACTCAGACTCAGAGTTTGTCTCCTGTTGGGTAGAATTCTCCCATGAACGGCTGGAGGAGTACAAGTGGAATTACTTGGATCAGTATATCTGTTCTGCCGGCTCTGAGGACTTCAGGTCAGAGAGCAAGCTTTGGCTTCCCATGTGTGCTGCCTTGGGTGTATGTGTATTTTAACACTTCTGTCCTGTTTTCTGATTACAAAATGATGTCTGTTTTAGAAAAAAATAAAAGAACAAAAAGCACATCTGTCCTTTAGTAATATCTCTTGCATTGGGTTAAATACTCAGTGATGATGTGCTCTTTGGTGGAAGTATCAGTGCAGATCAGGTTCTTAACATTTTCCCGACTAGTTGGCTGGTCGCTTTGTGATGTCTTGTTTTTAGTTTTTATGTGTGATTTATGATAGTGATGATAAAAAGCCAGAAGTTCATTGGGCCTGTGTGCACAGAAGTGTCTGATATCTCTGGGATATAAAGTAAAAGCAGCCTTAGCGGACTTCCTTCAGAGCTTGGGTTTTAAATGAACCATTGTACCATCAGATACGCATGCTCATGGGAAGATAGACACACGCACGCACGATCTCCAGAGAGACGATCAGGATGGTATCTTCACTGGGAGTGCTTTTATTATCTACTTTTTCTCAGCCCCCTCCCACCTCCTTTTTTTCCTTTGACCCTTCATAGCTTAATTGAGTCTCTGAAGTTCTGGAGGACCCGCTTCCTGCTGCTGCCAGCCTGTGTCACTGCCACCAAGCGCATCATGGAGGGGGAAGCCCACTGCGACATCTATGGGGACAGGCCCCGGGCAGATGAGGAGGAGTGGCAGCTCCTGGATGGCTTTATCCGCTTTGTGGAGGGTCTAAACCGGATCCGCAGGCGGCACCGCTCCGACCGCATGATTCGGGTAGGGGGGCCTTTGGCTCCTGGTTTGGAAGCAGGACCTACCTCCTCCTGTCTCAGGGGCCACACATTGGCCAGTTTACTCCGCATTGCCCAACGCTTACCTTAAATCCAAACGATGAGTTCTCCAGTGCAGGGGAGAAGAAGAAGGGATGGGTGCAGACAGCATCTGGGCAGTGTTCCATGGCATGAAGCCACCCCTCTCTACCTGAGGACACAGCTCCTGTGTGTGCTCCCCAAATGGGACCTGGTATCAGTATGGCCACTTTTTGTGATACAGTGCTGAATTGCTGAGTAGAGACTTGTTCAGGAAGAGTAACGGCAATAATACTTTCTCTTATAGCTTTTAGAGTTTTCAGCTCTCTTGAAACTATGAGGAAACTGAGGCTCACACTGCCCTGTGAGGAGGCCAAAGCTCATGGGGATTGTAGGATATGTCTGAGAACATACATACCCAGCTAATAAGAGGCAGATATGGGACTCGACTGTGTGTTTTTTTTTTTTTTAAATTAACGTAAAATTGGCTTTTTTGTTGTTGTTGTTCAGGTCTGTGACTTTTAACAAATGTATAGATTCATGTAACCATCACCATAATCAGGATACAGACTAGTTCCATCATTCCAAAAACACCTCCGCATGCTACCCTTTGTAGTCACACCCTCACTCCAGCCCTAACCCCTGGCAACCGCTGGTCTGTTCTCCATCGCTATATTTTTGTCTTTTCCAAATGTCATATAAATGGAATCACACAGCACGTAACCTTTTGAGGCTGCTTTCTTGCACTCAGCATAAATGTCTTTGAGATTCATGCAAGTTGTTGTGTGTATCAATATTTCATTCCTTTTCATTGCTGAGTAGAGTTTCACCATCAGCTGTGTGATTTCTGTTTTTAACCTCAAGTTCAGTGTTTTTACCACCACACCAGCTTCCTTTTGTACACAGCCTCACTTGTGACTAGAAACATTTCCAGGAGAGCTTGTATAGAAGAAAGCACCTTGGTTTTGAAGTCAGGTAACTAAAGTTTGAATTCCAGCGCCAGTGGGATTTGGGATTCTACTTAACCTGTCTGGCCCTCAGTTTCTTCTTCCATGAAATAGAAATAACGTTACTTGCTTCCTATAGCTGGGGTGAGAGTATGAGATGATGTGTGTAAACTGACTCCAAGAGGTAGTTTGTTTTGAGTCCGACAGGCAATGGGGACCTTCAAGTGAAGAGCAGTTTTCTCTCACTTACCGAACACCGCACACCTGTGCTCCTCAGCTTTGTTAGTTGGATTCCCAGGGTCTGAAGTTAACAGATGCAGAAGCACGTGCTGGGGTAAGAGTGGCGTCCCCTGGGACAACCCACTTGGGCTGATGGCCTTGTCTACTCTCTCTGCTTTAGAAAGGGACTTCCATGAAAGGCTTGCAGATGACTGGGCCCATTTCCACACACTCCCTTGAGTCTGCCGGCCCCCCAGTTGGGAAGAAGGGAACCTCAGCTCTGTCTGCCTTGTTGGAGATGGAGGCCAGTCAAAAGTAAGTGCCTGGTGGAGAGTGACTCGTCCGAGTCCCGCAGGCCCCGAGGGACTTCAGTTGCCCACTCTCATGAGCAGGGTAAAATATGGTTTCTATTTCCAAGGAGGTTGTAATTAAGAAAAAGACACATGCATGAAAAGAAAGCTAGTCTAATAACTGCTAAATGTCAAATAACATGTATGAAAGAGACCAGAAGTTATAAACTTGCAGTCTGTGTGCTTAATTTGACCTACAGATGTATTTAGTTTGGCCTACCAGGTATTTTTAAAATATTTAAGCCAGATTTTTTAAATTTGAAGATTTCCTATAAAAATCTGAATTTTATATCAATTTTTATGTGAAAAAAAAATATACATCATACATATAAAATAATGAACGATTGCATTATATAATATATAAAACAATATACGACATATAGTATAATGCACAGTCATATATAATATATAAAATCTAGCTTTGTTGAAATATTGGCGGCCCAGTAACACTGGATCCACATCCTGACACAGCCACGGTGGGCTGGCCCTTCAGAAGGGGCACGTGCCCTCTGGTCAGCGGAGCCCAGCATACCCTCTCGTCTGGCACTTGTCTTGCACCCTCAGTCATGCTGCCTGGTCAGCTTCTCTGGGCATCTGAGTGTGTGGCCCCTGTGTAAGCAGTAAGTATACAGTTGACAGGACACTGGTAGGGCCACGTCTTGCTTGGGCGGGCAGGGAGAGTGTCACAGGAGGTGGGATTTATGCTGGCCTTGAAGGAAGAGAAGGACTGGTAGGGTGTGGGGTGCGTGGGGTGCAGGGAGGGGAGTGAGACTTGGTGGAATGGGGAAGCCATTGTCATGTGCATTGACCTGCTCCAGGGAGCTTCCCTGATGCGCTTATTCTCTTGACTGGATTAGGTTCCCTCTGTGCTTCCCAGAGCACTTAGCAGTGTTCTAGTGAGGGCCACAGTCGTCTGTTCGCTCGTCTTCCCCAGAATTGACTGTATGCTCTGAGGGCAGAAACTTGTGGCGTACATATTTAGTGAATGATGGAGGAAAGCATGCTGCAGGACCCCCTGTACAGACATGGGGCTGAGTGTGTCAGGGGAGACTGGACCACATCTATGTGCTGTGAGGGTACATGCTGTGCCCAGCAGGAGCCCACACTTGAGGCTTTCCAGCAGAAGTGGTAAGCGGATGAGCACATGAGGCATGATGGGAGCTGCGATGCCAGGCTGTCATTATGCTTCCTGATAGCAGAAGGAATGCTTTGAAGGTTTTACTTACTTTTTTTCTGTAATGGACAATTTCAAACAGATAAGGTAGACAGTCTAGTATAATAACCACTCGTTTACCCATCAGCCAGCTTCAATGATTGTCTACTCATGGCCAGCCTTGTTTCATTTGTATTCCACTCACTTTAATCCTCCCTTTTGTTTTTTAATCAAATCTCAGACATCACATCCCTTCATCTGTAAATATTTCAGTAAGAATCTCTGAAAGATAAGTATTCTTTTTTTTTTTTTAACATCAAAACCATAATACTATAATTTACTTAAAAAATGACAGCAATTCCTTAATATCATGAAATTGCCAATTGGTGTCTTTAGCAGAAGTGGTGTTTTCAGCGGGGCTTTGGATCGCTTCTTCCTGATTCAGACATGGCTGAGGAAGTGAAACCAGAACAGATCCGAATTTTTAAAATTTGGGTGAACCCTAGCAATAACTGGAATGGGAATAATTACGGGTTGAAGCCCTGCTAGAATCCTAATCTCCCTCTTAGAAAACAAGGGTGGCGTAGGCATTGCTTAGCAACCATATATCTTGCCCATCTGAGCAGAGTTGGGAATAGCGATACCCTACTCAACGATGGCAGCTAACCATGCCACTTTGAATGTGTGTGGCTATCCACAGTCCCGTCAGTAATCGAGTCTCACACATCAGGCTCCTGAAAGGGCTCACTATGCCTCTTCTGAGTCTCCCATTCCAGGGCTTTGACCTGTAATTTTTCCTGTCCTGGATCATTCAAATTGTAAAAATTTGAGTCTGTTCTGGTTTCGCTTCATAGGCTTTGACTGAACTGGTTCAAACCAGTGTGAAGCCCTGGTTTTCAGAGATGGACCCCTCTTCTGGGAAGGCTTGAGAGGGGTGCCAGGAGGCAGAACCTGACTAGGA
The DNA here is from genome assembly GCF_000243295.1 of Trichechus manatus latirostris. Taxonomy (NCBI): domain Eukaryota; kingdom Metazoa; phylum Chordata; class Mammalia; order Sirenia; family Trichechidae; genus Trichechus; species Trichechus manatus. The sequence goes on from NW_004443997.1 coordinate 2,605,555, forward strand.
GGCTCAGAGTCCAGGCAAGAGGTGGCAGAGGCTGCATGGGAGGGGGGGTGGTAGTGATGATGATGGAAAGGAAGGGTGCAGTGAGAGAAAGGAAGAACATAGCCAAGTGATTAGAAGGGAAGTGAGGGGAGGAGAGCTAGTATTGATTGGGCTCGTGACTGAGGGAACTGGTTCCTCTTCAGAAAATATCTTTTATTGGACCAAGGAAGGACCCTAAAACCCTGCCTGGCAGGTTCTCCCTGTAACTAATCACAGACCTTTCCCACTGGGAAAAAAGAACAAGGAACATATGTTGCTGGGAGGGTGTGAATCTGAGAGTGGGGGGATCTTATTTTAATTTGTTAGTGAGTCATTGTGTAGTGCACTCCAAGAGGCCTCTTTCTGTTCAGACTGGAAGAGAAGGGCTAACTTGGGGTGGTAGCATCCCCTGATGTGAAGGGTGAGACTCCCAGCTCACCCCATAGCAGGGGCAGGACAAAAAGAGGCCTCAGACTTCTTCCTTGCCCCAGATGACTGCTCCTGGGTGATATACATTTTCTCAATGCTGGAGGTAGTGTAGAGGGAGCCAGACCTTTACATAATGTTTGCTGATGCATTCCTTCTGTTTGTTTGCTTTTTTTCTTTTGTTGCACCAAGCAAATTCAATTTTATTTTCTATGGAAAACAATATTACAGCAACAAGAAAAAGAATTTCTAAAACTTTACATGTAGTCCCGCCATCTTACCATGACTGTGTTTATTTCTCCCAGTTCCCTTCTAGTCCTTATCTGTAGGCATGTACACTTAGTCAGGCTTTTATGGAAGACAGGCTCCTGAAGTCTGCCTTGTGCTGATTAACAGTATAGATTGGGACAAGTCTGGAAAGCAGGTACCAGTCAGCGGGCTTCTCTTCTCTTATTAGCTGAGGAGACCCAGTGACAGCCAAGGCAGGGCAGATAGGGAGACACCCCAAAGAGACAAGAAGTTCATGGCGTGTCCAAGGTGGGTCTGGTTCTGTGTACTTGTAGCTAAAGGCTCCGTGGCGAAAGCATACTGGCAGTGTGACATCAGCCTGCATCTGCCTGCAGCATCACAGGAGAGTATTTGTGTGCTTTTCCTCATCCCGCCTCTATGGAGGCTGTGTCCTCCTCCCAACGCATATGTCACTTCCTCTGCGGAGGCTTTACTGGTGACCCTCTTCTTGGCAGAGTGTTGTGTGCCCTCGTGTATGTTCCTGCGTATACACGTATGCCTTATCTCTGGTTGTTTTGTGTCTGACCTCTTCCCCTGAGCTATCAGACAAGGAGCATCTTACAAGGACAGGGTCTTACTCATCTTTGAATCTGATTCCTAACCCGTGGGTGACAACTCAATAAATGTGGATTATTCTGTGTATTAGACGACGCATCTGAGGGGCCACTGTGGGGTAACCCAGGCTCCCTGCCACAGCTGTCCTAGCCCCAGCCTGCTGCTGCAGCCTCAGGAGATGCAAGAGAACATCAGTGTGTGTTTGTGGATGAGGGTGAGAAAAGACACACTGCAATGTAATAGAAACAGTATGGTATAAGTGGACGAGAGAAAAGATCAAGCATTGATTCTGCTTTTCCTATATGAATTACACCTCAGGGTAACCAAGTAATTGGTGTGGGGAAGTTTCTATTTTTAAAATATTCCAGTTAATATGTGCCGAAGGAATGGTAGAATATCACCATTGTGTAGTCTCTAACGAATTAATGAATATAGCAGAGATCGTCAGTGTTTACTAACATCACCAAAGAGAGACAACTAGACATTATGGGCCTCCAGGTAGAAGTGCACCACTACTAAGGAAGTATTCTTACCCGAAAGCAAACCTAACTGCTCAAACCTCTAGATATAACTTCTGATTTTAAGGATCTGCAAGGCACAGAGGAACATGTTAAACGATAAAAGGGTGTTATCAGCAGAATCTAGACTATGTAAATTTATAGTACAAATGAACAACTTTCTTCAAGAAATAAATTACAAGGATAAAAGGAGAGATGGAGAGGAGCTTGTAGTTTAAAAGAGACTTGAGAGACATAACTTATTGCAAACTAGGGACCTTAATTGAATCCTGTTCTGAACAAATTGTAAAAAAAAATTTTTTTGAGGATAATTGGAGAAATATTTTATATTAGGAAATTTAAAACAATTTTAATAGAATTTTTAAGTTATCTTTTAGAGATGCTGTGCACACTGAAATATTTATGGGTGAAAATATCATATGTAAATTTTGCTTCAAAATAATCTAGGTGATGCAACCAATGTCACAAAAAATTTGTATAAATTTTTGAATGAGAAACTAATTTGCACTGTGAAGTTTCACCTACAACACAATCAAATTTAAAAAATATATAATTTAATACAAAAACTAATTCAGAGTGGATCAAAGACCTAAATATAAAACCAACAACTATAAAGATCATAGAAGCAAGAATAGGGTCAAGGCTAGAGGCCCAATACATGGCATAAATAGGATACAGACCATAACTAACAATACACAAACACCAGAAGATAAGCCAGATAACTGGGCTCTTCTTAAAATTAAACACTTAGGCTCATCAAAAGACTTCACCAAAACAAGAAAAAGAGAACCTACAGACCGGGAAAAAAATTTTGGCTATGACATATCTGACAAAAGACTAATCTCTAAAATCTACAGGACAATCCAACACCTCTACAACAAAAAGACAGATAATCCAGTTAAAAAATGAGCAAAGGTATGAACAGATGCTTCACCAAAGAAGACTAACAAAGACATGAGGAAGTGCTCACGATCACTAGCCATTAGAGAAAGGCAAATGAAAATTACAGTGAGATACCATCTCACCCTGACATTACTGGCGTGAATAAAAAACAGAAAAAAACAAATGTTGGGGAGATTGTGGGGAGATTGGAACTCTTATGCACTGCTGATGGGAATGCAAAATGGTGCAACCATTTTGGAAAATGATATGGTGCTTCCTTAGAAAGCTAGAAATACCATATGATCCAGCAGTCCCACTTCTAGGAATATATCCTAGAGAAATAAGAGTCATCTCATGAATAGACATATGCACCCATGTTCACTGCAGCATTATTCACAATAGCAAAAAGATGGAAACAACCTAAGCGCCCATCAACAGACGAATGGATACACTATGGTACATACACACAATGAAATACTGTACGACTATAAAGAACAATGATGAATCAACAAAATATCTCACAATATGGATGAATCTGGAGGACATTATGCTGAGTGAAGTAAGTCAGTCACAAAAGGACAAATAGTTTATGAGACCACTGTTATCAAAACTCATGAAGAGGTTTCTACACAGAGAGAAACTTTTTTTTTTTAAACATTCTTTTTTATTTCGTATTAAGTCTTCAAAATGCAGCATTCATTTTACACTTAAAGTGTGTGATGGTTAAGACCGTGTGTCAGCTTGGCTGGGCCATGATTCTCAGTGTTTTTGTGTAATCACTCCCATGATTGAATATACTGTGAGTAGCCAGTCAGATGAAAGGGAGTCTCCTTAGGGGTGTGGCCCACATCTGTATATAAGCAGACTTTCTGGCTTTTTGCTCTCTCTGGATCCTGCGGCTGCTTCCTGTCATCTCATCTCCCGTTCTTGGGACTTGAGCTGTCAGCTTATCTGCCGAACCTGGGATTCGTCGATCTGCACAGCCTGTGAGCGGGAGCCCTGCTCTCCGACCTGCCGATCTTGGGCTTGCCAGCTTCTGCAGCTGTGTGACTTGGGAAAGGCCTCTACCCTGATCCATGCACTTGGGACGTTCTAGCCTCTGCAGTCATGTGAGCTGTTTCCCTGATATAATCTTTCTCTATATATATATTTATACACTTTACTGGTTTTGCTTCTCTAGAGAACCCACGCTAAGACACAGTGCATCTCAGTTGGGACTAGTAACATTTCAATGCACAGTCTCTGTCTGGCATTTCTAGGTGGCATAGACACATCAACAATGACGTAGACTTTATGGCCATTCCATTAATAGTGACAGTCTATACTCCAAACCCTTGCATTCTGAGGAACCTTCAGAAATACAGAAATGCTCACAGCTTCCTCGAGCATCCCTGTGAAAGCACAGATCCCAGAAATTATCCTGCAGTAAAAAAGGTGAAGATGAGCTAGGGTGTAATTTGGGGTCACGTATTTTGCTTCCTAATCTTTCGTTTTTTAAGTGTACTTTAGATGAAGGTTTACAGAACAAACTAGCTTCTCATTAAACAATTAGTACACATATTATTTTGTGACATTGGTTGCCAACCCCATGACATGTCAACACTTTCCTCTTCTCAACCTTGGGTTCCCTATTACCAGCTTTCCTGTCCCCTCCTGCCTTCTTGTCCTTGCCCCTGGGCTGGTGTGCCCATTTAGTCTCATTTTGTTTTGTGGGTCTGTCTAATCTTTGACTGAAGGGTGAACCTCAGGAGTGACTTCATTACTGAGCTAAAAGGGTGTCTGGGGGCCATACTGTCAGAGTTTCCCCAGTCTGTCAGACCAGTAAGTCTGGTCTTTTTTGTGTGTGTGAGAGTTAGAATTTTGTTCTACATTTTTCTCCAGCTCTGTCTGGGGCCCTCTGTTGTGATCCCTGTCAGAGAAGTCAGTGGTGGTAGCCAGGCACCATCTACTTGTGCTGGACTCAGTCTGGTGGAGGCTGTAGTGCTTGTGATCCATTAGTGCTTTGGACTAATGTTTCCCTTGTGTCTTTGATTTGAAAGAAACAGTCTTTGATGGTTACGAGGGAGGGGAGGGATAGGGAGGGAAAAACATTAACTAGGCAATAGATAAGTGATAACTTTGGTGAAAGGTAAGACAGTACATGATGCTGGGGAAGTCAGCACAGCTTGACCAAGGCAAAGTCATAGAAGCATCATAGACACATCCAAACTCCCTGAGGGATCAAATTACTGAGCTGAGGACTGAGACCATGGTTTCGGGGGGCATCTAGTTCAGTGGCATAACATAGTTTATAAAGAAAATGTTCTACATCCTACTTTGGTGAGTAGCGTCTGGGGTCTTAAAAGCTTATGAGCGGCCATCTAGGATACTCCACTGGTCCCACCTCATCTAGAGCAAGGGAGAATGAAGAAAACCAAAAACACAAGGGAAAGATTAGTCCAAAAGGACTAATGGACCACAGCTACCACAGCCTCCACCAGACTGAATCCAGCACAGCTAGATGGTGCCCGGCTATCACTACCAACTACTCTGACAGGGATCACAATAGAGGACCCTGGACAAAGTCGGAGAAAAATGTGGAACAAAATTCTAATTCACCAAAAAAGACCAGACTTACCAGCCTGACAGGGACTGCAGAAACCTTGAGAGTAAGGGCCCCGGACACCCTGACACTTCTGAGGTTCATCCTTCAGCCAAAGATTAGACAGGCCCATAAAATAAACAATAATACATATACTTCAACAATGTATAGAAGACTAAATGGGCACACCAGCCCAGGGGCAAGGACCAGAAGGCAGGAGTGGACAAGAAAGCTGGACAAATGGAAATGGGGAACCCAAGCTCAAGAAGGGGAGAGTGTTGACACATCGTGGGGTTGGCAACCAATGTCACAAAACAATACGTGTATTAATTGTTTAATGAGAAAATAATTTGCTCTGTAAACCTTCATCTAAAACAATAAAAAACAAAACAGAACAAAAAACTCAAAAAATATATAATCTAGGTGAATAAATAGGGGTATAAATGAAAGAAGATTGGCTTTAAGTATATAATTTGGGCTTCTGGGTATGTAGGGGTTCATTATATTATCCTCTTTACTTTGGTTTGTGTTTGAAATTTTTCATAATAAAATGTAAAAAGAGTGCAACAGGTTACTATAGGAACACTTTTTTTTTTATTGTGCTTTAGGCGAAAGTTTATAGAACAAATAGTTTCTCATTAAACAGTCAGTACACATATTGTTTTATGATATTGGTTAACAAACCCACGACATGTCAACACTCTCTCTTCTCGACATTTTTGTTTTTTTTTTTTGATGAAAATATACATAGCCAAAGATACACCATTTCAAAAATTTCTACATGCACAATTCAGTGACATCGATTATGTTCTTCCAGTTGTACTG
>NW_004443997.1:2611747-2688233 GCF_000243295.1 Trichechus manatus latirostris
TTTCAAAAATTTCTACATGCACAATTCAGTGACATCGATTATGTTCTTCCAGTTGTACTGCTATTCTCAGTTTAGATGAAAGTTTACAGAACAAAATAGTTTCTCATTAAACAGTTAGTACACATGTTGCCCTATGACAATGGTTAACAACCCCACTACATGTCAACACTGTCCTTACTCAACCTTGGAGGGAACACATTTTTAATCTCAGAATTTAAGATGAGAAGTGTTGAAGGTTGGATTCATGGGAAACAGACTCTGAGGCAGAGTTTAGTGTGCAGGATGTTGTTAAAGAGTGGCCTTGGGATTAGCACCTGTAGGAGGGAGAGGGCAGAAGCAGGACCGCAGAGGGAGAAGCTGGGCTATGATACAGGCCCAGTGACAGCCTTGGCTGGCCCACATGAGCCTGGAGCTAGAACAGCCTCCAGAGGTGACCCAGTTGGGCCAACAGAGCCGGGCCTTCATACCCCCTCATCCACCATTCATTTGATGTGGACAGCCAGGGAGTGTGGCCTCAAGGCCTTCAGGACAGGGGGATCTGAGCGGTGCCTCGCAGTGTCCACCACAAGAGGTGTATATCACAATGATAATGAAGCATTTAAGACTCTAACGTGAGTCTTCTGAATACCTACTAAAAATAGGATGTGATATATTAAAATGATTTCATTTGGAGGAACATTTAAGCTATAATAGTTCACAGTTAATTTTAGTAAGGAGAAAAATTAGGAAAATAAATATGAGAATATTGATTTATGCACATCAGAGTAAGATGAGATGTTATAAGAAAACCATAGTTGTCTTGTGTTATGAGATAATGTCTGTGAGATTTATGTGACTGCGTGCGGGGAAGGGATACAAGTATGTATGTTTGAAAGACTAGCATATAAATACCTTCACAATGTATAGAAAGTTAACACATTTTCCCCTATTTGATTTATGCCACATGCTAATGTGACTTTAATTTTCAGAATGTGCTTCTGCTGGATATTTAATAAGAAATTAGGGATAAGTCTTCCCAGAGGATTAAAAACATGGTGTTCATGGATGGAGTCACTAAAACTTTATCACTCGCCTTTGCAAAGTCATATGTAAGCACCAGGGACTGCCAGGATGCTTTTTAAATTGGGCTGTTTTCTGATTTCCCATGGAGGACTTGTGATTGTCGAGGCCAATGAATGAAGTCAGGGTATCATGCAGGACCTGAGGGAGAAAACATGGCAGAAGTGTGTGTTCAAAGATGACAGAGATGTCTTCATCTTGGCTAATGTGGATCCTTCAGCAGGGAGCTCTGAGCAACCTGCAGCCGTCTGTGTTTCCTCCTTTCAGGTGCCTCGGAGAACAGCAGGCAGCAGTGCATGGTGGGAAGAGCTCCACCCAGCCTGCAGAGAGCAGCAGCGTTGCCATGACGCCTACCTACATGGACAGCCCACGAAAGGTAAGAGACTCTTCTAGTAGGGGACTGCCGCATGATGTGGGAGGATGAGTTGATTGTTTATTCTGTTACCTGGCTCCTATCACTGGAAGGTGAAGGAGATTTGATAGATGTCTTTTATTTTTCAAAATTGTGGTCAAATTATACATCCATCTACATATTATTTTACTTTTATATCATGAAATTTCCCTGTGCCATTAAATATTTCCCAAAAGTGTAATTCTTTAACAATAGTTATATAATATTTCATCATACAGATGAACCTTCATTATATCTTACTTTTTGGCTAAAAATGTAGATGGTTTTTCTGATTTTTCTATCATTTTCAGTAATTGCTCCAAGAATTTTTATAATCATTCTTTAACATATCACAATTATAAATAATACTGCAAACATTATTTGTACATAATTATTCAACCACATCTCTTCTTATTTCTTTAGGATAGATTACTAGAATTGGACTACTAGAATGGAGGGATTAAAGTCTGAGAAAAAGTATCAGCTAAGGCTATAGGCATCTTGTAGAAGCTATAGACTAGAGGTCAGCAAACTGTTTGTTAAAGGTCCATCTAACGTTTTAGGTTTTGTGGGCTGAGAAGCAAATCAAAGCTATTGTGGAAGTACCTCCATAATCATTTAAAACTGCAAAAACCATTCTTGGCTCTCAGGCTGCAAAAAAGCAGATGTCTGGTCCGCTGACAATAGTTTGCAGACCCCTGCTCTAGGTAGTGGCTTTAGGTACAGTCCCAAGGATAGTCTACATGTAATGCTGTTGGTCAAGGGAGAGTCTTTTCACCTGTCCTCACATGTGTACTTGAAGACCAGCAGCTTCTCTGTGTCCACATTTTCTGGCAGGGAAAGGACACAAATGAAACAATGAGATACATTGTGTGTTGTCCACTAGCTTTTACCTCTGCTTATTTGTCATCTTTGGGGATTAGAAACAGTTCCAGGGACAGGACTGAAAAGTAGAGAGAGAAAGAGTCACAGTGTTAAGGGTAAGATGCACCAAAGACCAAATGTTAGATTGCTGTACAGAACACTTTCCTAATGTCATCTTCCAACTGAACACTAAACTCCACATCTATGAACCGTCAGTAGTGCTGGATGTTGATTTCCAAGTCGTCAAGACAAAGCAAAGATATCACGAGATGGCCAAAGTGAAGAAACCTGGCTGACATGCCCAGAAATTTCTTGTGTAGGCTGCACAGGGTGCCTGAATCTGCATCTCCATAGCCCACCTTTCCATGGTCTGCTCCTGGAGTTTGCAGTGGATTATAGGAAAATAGCAGGGTTGATAAAACAAACCCCCAAATAGTTCAGTTATTCTGCTTTTAGGCTTAAGGAAAAATTGTAGGAAAACAGGGACCTGGAGAGATATCAAGTGCCATTTCTGAATTTCAGTGATGATAAAGCATAAACTATAAAGATTTTGAAAGCACAGAGGGCGCTTCTTGACCTTAAGAAGATGTAAGAAAATCAGAAAAGATCTAGCAAATAGAGCGTCAACTGATGAAGTGACCCCTGTGGGGAAAGGCTAGAAGGATTAGGATTCAGCATTAAGCATTCATGCATTCAGGTATTATTGAGTACTTTCTTTATACTACGTATTAGGGATGCAGAGATAAGAAAACTGCCCTAGCCCTCAAAGGAGCTCACAGTTTATAATGGGAATAAGGCTGTAAGTAATAATTATGGCACATGGTCAAGGTATGGTGGCGATACATTTGACCAAGGTTATATCCACGGAGAGAGGCTCTTGACTAAACTGCTGCCTGTAATAGCAGAGGTAGATGGGGGTTGTCATAATGGAATGAAATCATATAGAGATTAGGTGTCTTTGGGAAAATGACTTACCCTCTCTGGGCCTTACATTCTCCCTTCTGAAAATGACATGGTTAGACGAATCATTGACTTCGAAATTTGTATTCATGAAGCCGTTTGTTCAGATAAAACACACTCTGAATATAAAGGTGCTGATAGAAGCGCTTACTCTGGTGGACAGGAGCAGGAGAGCCAGATCCTCCCTTCCTGCTTGTCCTCCTCACTTCCAGAAACCTTCACAGAACCCCCAGGGCTCCCTGAGATATTTGCAGCCATTGAATGTGATGGAATCAGAGGTCACTTCTGCCTGCATAAAGGGCAGCAGCAACTAACACTGGCCTTCTGCTTGATCCCTTGGTGCCTTGCTACCTGGGTAAGAAACGGCTGGTCTGAGCCAGAGTTTAAGCTCTTCTCAGTTGTCAGGACAGCAGTGTAGTTCTGAGGAATGGTCAGGGCTCCTGGAATTGTCTTTATGTGTCTTACTAGTGCTGTTAGAAGCCCTGGTGGTGCAGCGGTTAAGCACTCGACTGCTAACTGAAAGATTGGAGGTTTGAATCCACCAGCTGCTCTGTGAGAGAAAAAACATGGCAATCTGCTCCCGTAGATTTACAGCCTAGAAAACCCTATGAGGCAGCGCTACTCTGTCCTGTAGGGTCGCTGTGAGTCAGAATTGACTCACTTTGACCCAACAGCACACAACAACAAAATGCTATTAAGACAGCCACCATGTTCTTTCAGAGTTGGCTATTCCTACATCAGTCACTGAAGGCCAAAGCTAGGACTTTGTTTCCTGTTTGAAACCAATAGAAACTAGGGGAGCTCCGGTGTGCAAAACAGCTATAAAAGGTTTATTTACAAAACTGTTTCAGGAGAATTCTTTGGAAAAGCCCTCTATGCCATTTTTGTTTCAAATATATAGTGACTTGAACCTTACTGGAGTAAGGTGGAAGGGGAAGAGTTTCACAAAGCCTCTCACGACACATGCTTGTGCATCTGACATTACATATTTCCTAGCTTCTTGTTGAAGCCTTTGTTACACAACCAATAGAGGAGAAGGTATTGCTGCTTCTGTGCCCCTTGTCTGTTCAGAAAATTAAAAATGTTTCCTGCATTAAATCCTCTTCTCCCGTCTGGCTGCCATGTTAGTGACAGAGGCAGAAATGGAAACCTCAGGCCTCTGTGCATCTCGCCCCCCCAGTCAGGTGGGAGGCCAGGATGCTGCCGGAAGCTGCTCTCTGCCATCCCTACCAAGCTTCTCCGTGGCCTTTCCCTTCCTTGGCATAGGTCTGAAGGAATTTCAGAGCTATGCGAGAGGGCGTAAGCATCCACCCTGTGCTCTGATGAGACTTGCAGGATCTTGGACACACCTTCTAGCCCAGGTGCTTCTCCCCCACAGATGGGGTACCTGCCCAAGAAGGTGTGAGTTCCTGCTAACGCTTTGCACTTGGATATTGTCTCCCTGGATGGATCTTTTTTTTTTTTTTCCTTTTCCCTATTCCCCTCATTATGTCCTTGTTTCTCTCCTTCCTTCTTTTTTTTTTTCTCTTCCCCTCCCTTCGCCCTCACATGGTGGTTCACCACTGGTACCCATTCTGTTCCTTCGCTTCCTTGCACCTGCTGCTGCTGCTTCCTCCTCCTCTGACTTCAGGATGGGGCCTTCTTTATGGAGTTTGTCCGCAGCCCACGCACAGCATCGTCCACCTTCTACACACAGGTTAGTCCAACCCAAGGCACCAAACCCGTGCATGCCTGTCCTGTTGGCAGACGCCATGGGTGGGATTGGGCTGACACTGAGTGTGAGGGGCAGTGAGACTGAATGTGAACTCCGAGGCATGTATTCCCCACCGTGGTGTTCACAGCAGTGAAGGGGCTAGAAGAGGTTAATGTACGAGAACATACAATTACACCAGTGTCGACACATGTACTTCTCTCTTCCTGTCTGCTTCATATCATTTTGCCACGGAGTCTTTGCCACATTGCATCATCTTCCCCTGTAGGTGTTTCTGCCCATATGTGTAACATGAAATATGCTTACTCAAGGACTGAACACTTACTTTTTTCCTCCTGGTAGAGCCAGATAAATTCATACCAGTGTTTGAAGAGGTGGTGAAAACCGAGTGAACAGTTATTAACAGGCAATGCACTAGGTCATTGGCTAACAGCGCACAGCCTGGGCAACTTGCCTTGCCCCTGACTCCACTAAACTCATTTGCTAAATAAAAGGTTTGGACTAGATCTTCAAGGGCCTTCTAAGCTTTGAAACTCTTCACCTACTAAGTGCCAAGCACATGTATTATTTCATCTTCATCACATAACCTATGAAGTTAAGTAGAAGTTTTATCCCAGTTTTTACAAATGAACAAATCGAGGCACAAATAAAATTGTCATGTGCTCAAGGCACACAGTAAGGGGTAGAACTGGGATTTAAATTCTGGACCCGCAGCTTGACTCTCTGCCTTCTCTGTAATTAGTGTTAATAATTTCTTTTTTGACAGCTCATAGAGGAGAAGAAAGGAGCCCTGGTGGCATAGTGGTTAAGTGCTTGGCTGCTAACCAAAAGGTCAGCGTTTCGAACCCTCCAGCTATTCCATGGGAGAAAGATGTGGCAATCTGCTTCGATAAAGATTAACAAAACAAAAGAAAACTAGCCTTGGAAACCCTATGGGGCAGTTCTACTCTGTCCTGTAGGGTTGCTATGAGTCAGAATTGACTCAATGGCAGTGGGTTTAGTTTTTGGTTTAGATGAGTAGAAATGGGGCTCCCTACTCTTTATAGAGGCCCCTGGGTATATGAAATTAACTTAGCTACAGAGAGCCAGTTATAGAGATCTGAAAGCCTTGAGAGGGTTTGTGCAGAGTGAAGCAGGCTAAGGAGGATGGGACTTGAGAGGTTCAATGGCAGAGGTTAATGAGTCCTCCTTATTTGATGGACGGAACCAACATTTATTGAGTACACACTCTGTCTGCTACAGTGCAAAGGGCTTTGCAAACATAATCTTCATTACAATCTATGAGGTGCAGTATTATGACCCCATTTTCCAGATGAGGAAACTGAGGCCCAAAGACATTGCCTGGTCAGAAGTGAAGGGCCTGAGCCCCTCCACCACTCTGTTCATGCTGGGAGTGAAAGGACTTAGTTAACAGTGGAGTTGTTATGGATTGAATTGTGTCCCCCCAAAATGTGTGTCAACTTGGCTAGGCTGTGATTCCCAGTATTGTGTGGTTGTCCTCCATTTTGTGATCTGATGTGATTATCGTACCCTTTGCTGTCGAGTCGATTCCAAACTCCTAGGACCCTACAGATCAGAGTAGAACTACCCCGTAGGGTTTCCAGGGAGCCGCTGGTGGATTCAAACTGCTGACCTTTTGGTTAGCTGCTGAGCTCTAAACCACTACGCCACCAGGGCTCCGTGATTATCCTATGTGTTGTAAATCCTAACTTCTATAATGTTAATGAGGCAGGATTAGAGGCAGTTATGTTAATGAGACAGGACTCAATCTACAGGATTAGGTTGTATCTTGAGTCAGTCTCTTTTGGGATATAAAAGAGAATTGAGCAGAGAGGAAAGGGACCCCCTACCACCAAGAAAGAAACAGCAGGAGCAGAGCACATCCTTTGGACCCTGGGTCCCTGGGCTGACAAGCTCCTAGACCAAGGTAAGACTGATGACAAGGACCTTTCCCCAGAGCTGACAGAGAGAACGCCTTCCCCTGGAGCTGGTGCCCTAAATTGGGACTTCTGGCCTCCTAGACTGTGAGAGAATAAATTTCTGTTTGTTAAAGCCATCCACTAGTGGTATTTCTGTTATAGCAGCACTAGATAACTAAGACAGAGTTCTTCCCTTTCTTAGGAGACCAGAGGGGGCTATGTCTATCTGTGCTGGCCTTCAGATGTCTGCACCTGCCTCTCACCAGTGAGCCTCGTGACCGCAGGCAGATCCCCAACAGGACCTTTCAGTCCCAGTCAAGGATCTCTGACCTCTAGCTGTGGGAGGCACAATGTCTGATTGCTTTAAATAGACTTGGGTTGATCTTTTTAGTCCTTTACTTTCTAACAAAGACCCTCTCGTGAAAAGTTTTGGACTTAGATCAGAATTTCACATAAGAAAAATCAACAGAGCTAGAAGAGAATTGTTTTATAAATCCTATAATATAATAATCCACACCACTTCATGTGCTGAAATTCGTCAGTAGAACAAGAGTAGATGAGTGTACGCAATTGGAAATAACAAACAGAGGTCAGACTTCAGGGGGAGGCACATGGATAAAGTTTATATTACTTGCCAGATGTGTTGTTAAAAAGATGTATAAAGTTAAAAAAAATCATAGCTGTTTACAACAACAACAGAAAGAGCAGGTGCTAAGGCGGCTCATGTACAACCAAACACCTCATGGTATTTGGTTTCTTGGTTTTAAGGTTTAGGGTCATGGTTTCATGGGATATCCCAGTTAATTGACCTAATACCGTGTTTAGTGTTTCTGTTCTACCTCCTAGTTCATTGCGTAGTACCCGGGGTCTTAAAAGCTTGTAAGCAGCCATCCAAGGTCCAACAATTGGTCTCTGTTTTCCTGGAGCAACAGAGGAAGAAGAACAAGAACAGGAATAAGAGGAGGAAACGGAATGTGTGGCTAATTGCCTGCATGAACAATGGCCTCCTTTGCCGTGAGACCAGAACTGGATGGTGCCCTGCTACGACTACTGAATGTTTTGATCAGAGACTTTATAGAAAAAATCCTGATCAAAAGGGGGAAAATATAGAAAAGAATTTAAAACTCTAATAGAATCCACACTTTCTGGAGCAGTGGAGACTGGATGATCCCCCTACCCCCTGAAACTTGCATTGAGATCATCTTTAAACCTTAAACTTTAAATCAAAAATATCCCCTGCAGTCTTCTTAAAAACAAATAATAGTTCAGCTTAACTAGTAAAGAATGTCTGCCTTGAGCACTGAGCTCTTTTAAGAACTCTCTATATGGGATCAAATTGACAATAGCAACTCAAAAGATAGGAAACTTCGGGGGCAGTGAGTTTATGTTAATGAGGGAGGAACAGTTTTGAGAAGGAGGGTGAGAATGGGTACACAACTTGAAGACTGTAATCAATGTCACTGAAGTGTACGTGTAGAAATTGTTGTATTAGTGTATGTTATACTGTGTATATTCTCAACAACAACAAAAAATAAATTCTAAAAAATTATTCAGACACAGTTGCTTAAATGTAAAAAAAAATTATAGCAACTCAGATATAGTAAGGGAGCCCTGTATACTTACACAAAATTAAATTATACTTGGTTTGTTTTCTAACCATGCAGTCTGGAAGAGTAGAGAGGAGCAAGGGAGTCAGCTCATTCCAAATTTTGGCTCTGGCATCGTACTGAGATGCCTCAGACACGTTAATTAACCTCTTGAATCTCAGTTTTCTCATTTGTAACATGGAAATAAAAATAATTTCCTTGCAGGGTCATTTTGAACATTTGAAATAATGTTTCTCAACAGATTTCAAGGGAATGAAATCAGAGTATATTTCTTACTACAGGGCAGTTAAGTTACATGTCAGTGACAAAAGGATGACTAGAAAAACCCCATATGTTTAGAAATTAATCAACACATGCCTGATAATGCATGTTGTTGTTGTTAGGTGCCATCGAGTTGGTTCCAACTCATAGTGACCCTATGCACAACAGAACAAAACACTGCCTGGTCCTGCGCCATCCTCGCAATTGTTATTATGCTTGACCCCATTGTTGCAGCCACTGTGTCAGTCCATCCCATTGAGGGTCTTCCTCTTTTTTGTTGACCAAGCATGATGTCCTTCTCCAGGGACTGATCCCTCCTGATAACATGTCCAAAGTATGAGACGTAGTCTCACCATCTTTGCTTCTAAGGAGCATTCTGATTGTACTTCTTCCAAGACAGATTTGTTTGTTCTTTTGTCAGTCCATGGTATATTCAGTATTCTTCGCCAACACCAAAATTCAAAGGTATCAGTTCTTCTTCATTCTTCCTTATTCATTGTCCAGCTTTTGCATGCATATGAGGCGATTGAAGACACCATGGCTTGGGTCAGGCGCACCTTAGTCCTCAAGATGACATCTTTGCTTTTTAATACTTTAAAAGAGGTCTTTTGCAGCAGATTTGCCCAATGCAATGTGTCTTTTGATTTCTTGACTGCTGCTTCCACAGGTGTTGATTGTGGATCCAAGTAAAATGAAATCCTTGAAAACTTTAATCTTTTCTCCATTTATCATGATGTTTCTTATTGGTCCATTTGTGAGGATTTTTGTTTTATGTTGAGATATAATCCATACTGAAGGCTGTGAGCTTTGATCTTCATCAATAAGTGCTTCAAGTCCTCTTAGCTTTCCGCAAGCAATGTTGTGTCATCTGTGTATCGCAGGTTATTAACGAGTCTTCCTCCAGTCCTCACGCCTCATTCTTCTTCATATAGTCCAGTGTCTCAGAATTATTTGCTCAGCATACAGATTGAATACGTATGGTAAAAGGATACAACCCTGATGCACACCTTTCCTGACTTTAAACCATGTCTCTTGGTCTATGTACAGGTTCTTCATTAGCACAATTAAGTGTTCTGTGATTCCTATTCTTTGCAGTGTTATCCATAATTTGTTACACAAGTTCAAGTTGAAAGTAAGAAAATTAGAACAAGTCCAGGAGAGCCAAAGTACGACCTTGAGTATATCCCACCTGAATTTAGAGACCATCTCAAAAAATAGATTTGATGCATTGAACATAATGACTGAAGACCAGATGAGTTGTGGAATGATATCAAGGACATCATACATGAATTAAGCAAGAGGTCATTAAAAAGACAGGAGAGAAAGAAAAGAGCTAAATGGATGTCAGAAGAGACTCTGAAATTTGCTCTTGATCGTTTAGTAGCTAAAGCAAAAGGAAAAAAATGATGAAGTATAAGAGTTGAACAGAAGATTTCAGTGGGCACCTCGAGAATACAAAGTATTATGATGACGTGTGCAAAGACCTGGAGAAAGAAAACCAAAAGGGAAGAATTTCAGCATTTCTCAAGCTGAAAGAACTGAAGGAAAAATTCAAGCCTCGAGTTGCAATACTGAAGGATTCTACGGGAAAAATATTAAATGATGCAGGAAGCATCAAAAGAAGATGGAAGAAATACACAGAGTCACTATACCAAAAAAAATTGGTTGACGTTCAGCCATTTCAGGAGGTAGCATATGATCAGGAACTGATGGTACTGAAGGAAGAAGTCCAAGCTGTACTGAAGGCATTGGTGAAAAAGAAGGCTCCAGGAATTGACGCAATACCGATTGAGATGTTTCAACAAATGGATGCAGCGCTGGAATTACTCACTTGTCTATGCCAAGAAATTTGGAAGATAACTACCTGGCCAACTGACTGGAAGAGATCCATATTTATACCTATTCCCAAGAAAGGTGATCCAACTGAATGCGGAAATTATCAAACAATATCATTAATATCACACGCAGGTAAAATTTTACTGAAGATCATTCAAAAGCAGCTGCAGCAGTATATCAGTAGGGAACTGCCAGAATTTCAAGCCAGATTTAGAAGAGGACATGGAACCAGGGATATTATTGCTGATGTTAGATGGATCCTGGCTGAAAGTAGAGAATACCAGAAAGATGTTTACCTGTGTTTTAGTGACTATGCAAAAGTTTTTGACTGTGTGGATCATAACAAATTATGGATAACATTGCAATAATGCATGAGGCAGCAATAATATATGTAATATGAGTAGCATGGTGCTTGATATGCGGTGGGAATGCTAGCTATGATTAGCGTTAGGATTGTTACAATGCCAGATTTTAATGCTGGTTTTCTGTATCTGTTTATTCGCGCCTACTCTATTTCAGCTGCCTCTTCTGTCTGTCCTAATTCCAGAACCGTGAAGTACAGAGTGTTGTAAGCTCCTTAAGAGAAAGGTCAGAGTGTAGGCTCTGGCATCAGGCTGCCTTGGTGTGAATCCCAGCTACTCCACGACTGGTTGTGACCCTTTCTGCAGTTGTGCTGTCTGAACCTCGGGCTTCTCATCTGTAAAATGGGGCTATTTATTGTGTCCTCTTCATAGAGTTGCAGTGAGAGTGAAACGAAGTGAAGCATCTGTTGTGGAAGTGCCGATCTGGGCACAAAGTAAATTCTTCTTCTGTAGATCTGTGTGTGGAAAGGGGAGGGAGGGAATGAGGAGGTCGGGCTGGGGTTCATGCAAATAAATGAACCTGGATTGGGCCAGTGACGTCTTTTGTCTGAGTGTGTATAACATGGAGATGGACTAGGTGACCTATCCTATCCTGTCTAGATCTGACATTCTGGGATGACCCTGTTGGACTTTAGAAAGCATATAAGTGCTCCAGCTCTGGCTGAGTCTCAAAGGTGTAGCTTGTGGTTTTGCCCCTCATAACAGCTCTCTGCTGAGAAGGGTTTCTTGTAGGCCAAGGAGGGCATCACTCCTGACTGTGATTCTGCTAAGGGAAGGAAGTTCCTGTAGATATGAGTGTACAGAGGCTTCTGGATAATGGGCTGTGCACCCATCTTGGAAAAAGGCCCTTTGTGCCACCAATTCATCATTCTGATGATAATGACTGTGTCACTCCCTGTCTGATAACCAGAACACAGCTATCCAGTTTTCCTCTCTGTATCCTGCTTCCCGGAAATAGGTTTTTATCATCACAGAACTATCCAAGAGTTTGGAGAGCATGAGAAATACTTGGTAATGGGATTGTCCTTAGAAGTCAACCTGTTGATGTCTTCTGCCTTCAGTTTGAAGCCTGAAGGGACACTGATGGTCAAGGAAAGAGGCTTCTGCCAAACGAGGCCAGAGTGAACTTTGGAGTCTTTTCCCCTCCACCCCCTAGCAATCACTCTCACAAGGAGGCTTGGCTCTCAGCAGCTTAGAGTCCAGCGCGTCTTGTGGGATTTGTCTGGCAAGTGTCTCTGAAATCATTGGCTTCTCTCCATTACTTCCATTACCACTGCCACACCCTTGAGTCCAGGCAACCATCTCTCACCTGGACCCTGCAGCTGCCTCCTCTGGTCTCCCTGCCTCCATCCTGGCCTCTCCAGTCTGCTTTCCACCCAGCATCCAGGGTGACCTTTTAAAATGGAAAACTGATTATGTCACCCCTGATTAAGTCTTTCCATGGCTTTCTTCCCCTTAGGATAAAGGCCAGAAATCCTTACGATGGCCTGAAAGGTCCCTCATGATTGGGGCCCTGCCTCACCAGCCTCATCTTCTGCCATATTCTTCCTTGCTCTTGCACTCCAGTGACATGGGCCTTTTTTCAGACCTGTGTAGGCTGTAGGTTTCCTCCTGCCACGGTACCTTTGCACATGCTGTTCCCTCTGATTGTGCCTAGTTAATTCCTACTCATCTAGTCATATACCCATGTTATTGACTTTCATAACTCCAGTACCACGCCTCTTAGCACTTCTCATGGTCTGGTTCTACTTTTGCATTTGTATGACTGGGATTTAATTAATGCCCATCTTCCCCATGAGATTGTAAGCTCCATGAGAGCAGCTACCATGTCTGTTTTGCTCACTGTTGCATCTCTAGCCCCTACCTCAGCCCCTGGTGCTTAGAAGGTGGTCAGTAAATGCTGCCTCAGAGATAATGGTCGTAAAGCTAGAAACACTAAAAGTTTACTTTAAACAATGGAGTCCTTTTTTCCCCATTAATAGTTTATGCAAAACCCTAAAATATACCCTGGTAAACATGGAACTATTTTGTGACAAGTGTGTGGGATGGAGGAAGACTCATAGCCCCAAAGACGCTGTCACACACACCCAGGGCTCTGCAAAATGCACTTTGGAGCCGTGTCTGTTAGGGCAGCAGTTTTCAGTGTGCTCATGGGAGTATGGAGTGAGTTTCTGGGAAGTCAGAGGTGATGTATCTAGAAGTGGACTTTTTGCCCTTTGCTCTGTTTTCTGTCTTCAGAGACATGAATGAGCAAAATGCTCATGCCCCCAAAGGCTTAGCCCCCCACAGAGGATCCCAACCAAACCAAATACCAAACCCACTGCCATCGAGTCGATTCCAACTCATAGTGACCCTGTAGGACAGAGTAGAACTGCCCCACAGGGTTTCCAAGGCTCTTATCTTTATGGAAGCAGACTGCCAAACCTTTCTCCTGTGGAGTGGCTGGTGGGTTTGAACTACTAACCTTTTGGTTAGTAGCCGAACGCCTAACCACTTCACCACCCAGGGACACGCTAATCAACCTCTGCCCTAACCTAAGCCCTCCCCTGCCTGTCAGGTTCTTATCGGGAGTCTACCTGCAAAGGTCAGGGCTGTTCCCCTAAAGGACGCACGGTCCAGTCACAAGTGTCCCAGAGGCATGTCTGGCCTTACTATGCCTTTAAAATTTTAAATTGGTTGGGAATATTTAAAAATCAGAAGATTTCATGCAAAAATCCAGAATCTGTCTTCTGTTGTAAAATTAGACAGACACTGAGCCTGTCAGTAGTCACATGGCTGTGGAGCAGCTGCCTCTTCAGGCAGGGGCTATGGCTTTTTCAAAAAAATACTCAGCTAGCTGTGCCAATATATATTATCTACTGGCTCCTGTAAACATTTTTTTTGTTTGCCACCTTTGTTGTGGACCAGCATTGTCCAGTAGAACTTTCTTTGGTGGTGGAACTACTCTATATGTCCACTGTCCACAACATCGCAGCCACCAGTCTAGCTATTGAGTGTTTGAAATGTGGGTGGTGTGACTGAGGAATTTTTTTTGTTTTATTTTATTCAAATTAATTTACATTTAAATAGAGCTGCCTTATTGGACAGCACAACTCCAGACATTTAAAATGTTACCTTTAGATAAAAAGTATTTATTAGGTACTATAATTCCATACTTTTTCTACCTGTTATCTCTTTACTGGATTTTGTGATCTGTTTATCTCGTTATATGTGTATTTATTTGTTAACCTCATCTTTTTTAGTGATGTGAGATTTAAAAATATAAGTAACCACTCAGAATGAGAAGTTAGGATGGATTTGTGGAAAAAGGAGGCTGTAGCTAGGGAGAAAATTGAGTTCAATCGAGAAAGCAAATACTGAGCACCTCTTATATACAGGGCTGTGTCAAGTGCTATGGGAGATACAGAAACGAATAAAATGCCTTCTGGACATTACTTATTTAATGTCTGTCTTCCCCCACCAGATGGTAGGCTCCGTGAGGGCAGAGGGCTGTGTCTATTTTGTACATCACACTGTCCCCCAGAGTTTGGCACATAGTAAACACTCAGGAAATCTATCACCTTACATGCATACATTCGTAAATGAATATGACACCTTTATTCTCAATAACTTGATGAGATCTTAGGTTATTGATGGGGAAAATGAACTAAAGACCTTGTCCCTTTATTGCCAATAGGTTTTCTTTCCTTTCCTCCTCTCCTACCCATTCTAAACTGTTAAAGAGGGTATTAGAGAGAGAGAGTTTTGATTTGGGATGATATACCTTCCTTCCCTGATATTATAAACTTTGGGAAACAACCTGGCTATGAGTCTGAGAGTTAATCCCAAGCTCTACAGTTCTAGAAGGCATATGGGGTCTGTCATGGGTCCCTTAGGAGCCCTGGTGGCACAATGGTTAAAGTGCTTGGCTGCTAACTGAAAGGTTGGCGATTTGAACCCACCAGCCACTCCATGGGAGAAAGATGTGGCAGTCTACTTCCATAAAGATTACAGCCTTTGAAGCCCTGTGGGGCAATTCTTCTCTGTCTTATAGGGTTGCTGTGAGTCGGAATTGACTCGACAGCAGTGGGTTTTGGTTTTGGTGTGGGTCTGACTGTCATGAGGGAGCCAGGCAGCTGGAAACCAGAGCACCAAACACATTGTCTCCAGGTAAGACAAAGCCGTGTGTTATCTCTACCAGTTGGTTATCTCTACCAGAGGTACATTAGAGATCTGGGCTGGCAGATCTGGCTGCTTCCTGGTGGCTGGTTATCCTCCAGCATTACTGGGTCTTTGACAGGCAAATGGGTTAGAAGACTTGTAGGGGTCCCTGTCGTCGTTGGGGCTAATCTTAGAGGCATCACTGACAGAGCTGCCTCCCTCACCTTCTCCCACAGCTTTGGTGTGTGGAAATGTGGGAGGAGACCGAGGATTGATGCTGCTGATAAGCATTTGTTTGTTTAGTAGTTTTTAAAATTAACTAAACTCCAGACTTTATTTGGATTTAACCAGCTATTTTGTTAATGTTCTTTTTTTGTTCCAGGATTTAGTTGTCATGTCTCTCCAGTCTCCTCTGGTCTGTGACCGTTTCTCAGTCTTTCACTATTTTTTATGATCTTACATTCTTGAGGATTACTGGCCAGGTGTCCTGCAGAATGTCCCTGAATCTGGATTTATCTAATATTTTTCTCATGGTTAGACTAGGATTATGGGTTTTTGAAAAGAATACCACAGAGGTGAAGTGCCCTTCTGTCACATCATATCAGGAGGGACATGAGATCCACGAGGCATCACTGATGGTGTTAACCCTCGTCACTTGTCTCACGTAGTGTTTGCCAGGCATCTCCACAGTGAAGTTACTATTTTTCTCATTCCCTGCTCTCTTCTTTAGAAGCAAATCACTAAGTCTAGCCTACCCTCAAGAAGTGGGGGGAGTAGATTAAGCTTCACTTTCTGGAAGGAGGAATGTCTACATCTATTAAATGGAATCTTTCTGTAAGGAAGATTTGGGATGAGGTTCCTAAGATAAAGTGCATCCTAGACAAGCACCTCCCTCTGCTTGGCCCTTTGCCATCCTGTCCACCCAGCCTGCCTTTTCTTTTTGTTTACCTCTGTCTGGTCTTACTCCAGAAGGTTACTTCAGGTGGATTGTGGAAGTAATGCAACACCTAGAATAAAAATGTGACTAGATAGGAAATTCAGCAAGTTTTGTGCTAAATATGGCTCTGAACTTCTTTATTTTTTTCACCTTTTTTTTTAGAATTTTTTTTTTATTGTACTTTAGGTGAAGGTTTACAGAACAGTTTGTCATTAAACAGTCAGTAGCCGTATTGTTTTTTGACATTGGTTAACAACCCCACGACCTTTCAACCCTCTTCCTTCTCGACCTTTTTTCTTTTTTTTGGTGAAAATATACATAGTCAAAGATACACCATCTCAAAAATTTCTACATGCACAATTCAGTGACATTGATTATGTTCTTCCAGTGGTGCTGCTCATCTTACTTTAGATGAAGGTTTACAGAACAAAATAGTTTCTCATTAAACAGTTAGTACACATGTTGCCCTATGACAATGGTTAACAACCCCACTACATGTCAACACTGTCCTTACTCAAGCTTGGGTTCCCTATCTCTGAACTTCTTGATAGCCAAAGAGAAGTGGGAAACATCTGTTTCAAGATTCAGAGTGGTTCTTGTCACGTGCTGAACTTTCAGAAATACACATAATACAAAGACATTCGTGCCACAACCTGTCAAACAGCTACAGATTTTCTGCTTATGTATTATTTTTCCCATGCTATTTAAAAGAGGCTCCTTTTATAACCTTAAGACCCCATGCAAATGATCACTTCAAGAGTAAGCCCCTTTGAAATGAAGTCCTGATACGATACATGTTCCAACATGGATGAATCTTGAAAAATTAGGCTGAGTGAAATAAGTCCATCACAAAAGGACAAATATTGTATGATCCCACTGTATGAAATATCTAGAATAGGCAAATGTATAGAGACCAAAGTTTATTAGTGGTTACCAAGGGTGGGAGGGAAGGGAAAAAAGGGAGTCATTGCTTAGGGGAAACAGCACTTCTGTTATGGTGGTGAAATAATTTGGAAGTGAATAGTGGTGATTTGCACATGAATTCAGTGACATTGAATGTTGAACGGGCAAATGTTTTGTTATGTATATTTTTACCACAATAAAACAGTAATTAAAAAAAAAAAAGATTCAGAATGGTCCTAAGATAAAAGGAAACTAGTTGTTCAGGATAAGTAACTTTTCCAGGTATGAAAACCTGAGTTAAATGCCTTTCTGTGCAGCCTCTTGAAACACAGGTGTTATATGATATAGAGCAGGGGTCAGGAAACTTATGGGCCAAATCTGGCCCATTGTCTGTTTTTATAAAATTTTATTAGACTACAAGCCACACCCATTTGTATTGTTTTTGGCTACTTTCATGCTACAACAGCAGAGTTGAGCAGTTGTAACAGAGACCATATAGTCCACATTAAACATTTACTACCTGACCCTTTTGGACCACTGGTAGTGCAGTGGTTAAGAGCTGTTGCTGCTAACCAAAAGGTTGGCAGTTCAAATCCACCAGCCACTCCTTGGAAACCCTATGGGGCAGTTCTACTCTGTCCTGTTGG
This sequence comes from Trichechus manatus latirostris, assembly GCF_000243295.1. Classification (NCBI taxonomy): domain Eukaryota; kingdom Metazoa; phylum Chordata; class Mammalia; order Sirenia; family Trichechidae; genus Trichechus; species Trichechus manatus. The sequence continues at coordinate 2,629,345 of NW_004443997.1, forward strand.
GTCACTATGAGTTGGAATCGACTCTGTGACAACAGGTTTGGTTTTTGTTTTTTTCATCTGGCCCTTTACAGAAGACATTTGCCAACTCCTGATATAGGGCATAGCTCCTTAACCATACCCCGACCAAAATAAAACTGCAGGAAACATTGAAGTTTCTGGCAACACCCCCTTAGGTTAGGCTGATGGAGCAATTCTCAGGATGCAGTAGATGAGAGATAACCCTACTACAGGGGCCTATGAGGCGGCCCCTAAGAACCCCTCTTATATGCAGTAGTTCTGGGTCTAGTCCTCAATCAGCTTCTTCTAATTTAATTTTTATAGCATTGTATCTGTTCCAGAGCTTTGCTGGATAGGGGCAGATGGTGATTGGTAATTACAAACTGCCCCTTGCTGAATTGCCCCATGAATTTAGGATGACAGCAAAGCCTGTGTGGTCTGTTTAGCACATCATTGAATGTGTAGTAGGAGAGCAAAATGGTTCTTTTAGAACTGGGGGCGCTTTGCCCCCAAGGGGACATTTGGCTATATGGAGACTTTTTTATTTGTCACAACTTGTGGGAGGAAGTTACTGGCATGTAGTAGGCAGAGGCCTGGGATGCTGCTCAACATCCTACAGTGCACAGGACAGAGCCTACAACAAATCATTATCCAGCCTCAAATGTCAGTAGGGCTCAAGTTGAGAAGACTGCTTTGAAGAAGTGATTTTTACATCATCTAAAAACATATCTGAAAATATAAGGCTCCATTCGGAAGGTACCCAAGAGCCCCATGTTACAGAGAGTAGGAGCCTTATGCTTTTCGAGAAGCACTCAGGCAAGGCTTTGTAATCTCTTCAAATATTTGCTGATGGCCTACTCTGTGTGAGGGAAGCTTAGGCAGATGCTGCAGGGATTCTAGGTGAGCAGGTCGTAGTCTTGCCCTCCAGGACACATAGAGGCAGTGAGACAAATAAGAGCACCATTCCATGAGGCAGAACCTGGCAAATACCAAGGGAGGTCATAGAGGTTCAAAGCAGAGAGAAATATGGTTTCTGCTTGGTGGGTGGGCCCGAGTGAATCAGGAAGCCACATTTGAAATGGCCCCCCAAGACTAATAGGTTTTTAGCAGGTGGTCATGGAAATTCCAGGGCAACAGGGCACATAGCATTAAACATGTGGGATTTGATTTGTCTGGAAAGGTACATGTGGGTGAATGACGGGCTGTCTGGTGGGAACACAGGTAGAGCCTGTGTTGTGCAGGACCCTTAATGCCTTTTATAGCTCATGGGGAGACTTGAAGGATTTCAGAGTAACTGAGCAACGGAATTGGAATGGTTCTTTAGGAAGATGAAAATGGAGGCTGTGTCCTGTCAGGGGCACCATGTTGAACAGGTGGCAGGTAGGGTTTTTGGGGGAGAGGCTGAAGTCAGAGGGCCAATTAGGAGATGGTTACAGCTCTCTGAAGCAGGAGGCATGACTTGGAGAGGCATGTGAGTGAGTCTGGGAGGGAAGGCCACAGGACAAGGCCTCTCTTTAGATGTAAAGCTCAGGAGAAAAGGGTGGTATCAGATGCCTCTGAGGTCTTGAACCTCAGTAAGAGGAAGACCAGCAGTGCTGCTGACAGGAAAGGAGGGCTGGGGGATGGTGGGGGAGAGCATGCCTGCTGTACTGCTCACCTGTCTGTCTCTACGTGTGCTCTCTCTCTCTGCCTCTGCCGTTCTCATGAGAAGTGATTCTGATTTCTTTACTCTTTTTATGGAGATTTTTCTTTAGTGTAAATCTTGCGGTTCAAGTCTGTGCTGGAGCGATTTCTTTGGTCCTAGGGATTTACTATGAACAGTTGCCTCCCATCTAGAAGGCAGTGCACGCAAGCCTGGGTGTGGTCTCTAAACTCTCTTAACTCTTCCACCAGACCAGTGGGGATTAGGAATGAGAGAGGGATGGAAACGACCATGTTTGTAAATTGCTTTAGAGATTTATGTGTGTGTGTTAATTCTTAAATCTCCTACAGGTGTCTGTGGACCAGACGGCTGTTCCACTCTTGGATGGTACTAGCTTGGGGGTAAGCACAGGCCAATCCATGGACAGAGGCAACAGCCAGACCTTTGGGAACTCCCAGAATGCAGGGGAACAGAGCATCCCCTCTGCAAACCCCAGTGACAGCAGGTGAGATTCAGAACGGCTGAACTCATGCTCTGGGCAGTGGGGACAGTCTAACCACAAAGGCTGCAGTGACTGGGAGTCCAAAGCCTGAATCAAAGTTCTGACTCTGCCACGAATTATGTGTAGGACCCTGGGCAAGTCAGTCCTTACCACCACCTCTAAGATAGGGTTAATAGTTTGTGCCCTGTTTTCCTCCCCGCATTGCTAAGAGGTTCCCATAGAGATGTGGAAGAGTCAGGCAACATGCAGGAGGGGGCTTAGTGGGCCCAGACTGAGTCCGCCTTGTTCAACATGGCACCCCTGGCAGGACATAGCCTGGCACAGGATAGCCTGCAGACAATATTTGTTGGTTGAAGAAATGAATGAACAGTGAGTACGTTGCTAATTGTGACCAAAGATGGGTGTTTTTCTCCTACTCATTGTCCAGAAGAAAAAGAAATTTCTTGCACCTCATTTCCTTAGCAAGTGCTCCAGCTTTTGATGCCATTGTCAAATCTGAGAAGCTTCTTTCTTACTTCCTTCCCAGCTCTATTTGCTTTATAATGATTCTGGGCAGTCTGTCTTGTTGCCTCCCTGACTTGAGTAAGCAGTCCTTGGTTAAAGGATCTAACTAAGAAGCTTGACTTTTCTATCCCTTCACCTGAGAGCAAAGGGTCCTCTGGGGCTGCTCACCTGGCTGGCCCCTGTCCAGCAGTCACTTGGTTTCCTTTATGTCCTAAGTTTTACCCTGATTTCCCCTGTGCTTACTCACTCTGGCCAGGGAACATGGGGATGCTGGTCAGCTCAGAAGCAGTAGGAGGTCTGGTCTTCTGGAGTCCTGCCTTCTCCCCAGCCTATAACCCCATCAAACCTGTCTGGCTTTTCAGCTCAGGCCATGGGGGAGGCTGGGGTGGCTGCCCAGTGCGTGGGAAGGGCATGCATTTCTCTGCTTCCTCATTGCTTACAAGGGCAGACCAACAGGTTTTCTTCTGCTTTGGGAAGAAAAGAGGAACTGGGGATGTTCAGGCTGGAGATGAGAAGACCAAAAATGACATGGCCTGGAGAATCAGGACCAGTGACTGGGAATTGCAGAGAACATATTCCATTTCATGATAAAGAACTTACTAGCAATTGGGACTGCTGCGTGGAAACAGGCTGCACTTCGAGGAGCCCAGTTCTCTGCCAGTGAAGATATTCATAGATGAAACAGCCTCTTGTCATGACTCTGACAACGGGGATTCAGGCGTTAGAAGGAAGTTCACTTCAAGGGTCTTTAAAGGCTTTTTATAACTCTAATCTGGGTCCTGGAGCCTCCACATAGCCAAGAACAGGAGGCTAGGGCTAAGAAAAGAGAGAGGTCTAGGAAACTTGAGGGGCTTCCAGGTAAGCTCCAGAGCTGCCCAGTTTGGTACAGTGGTGGCCGTGTGTATCCCGTATTCAGTAGCTGAGTACTGAGTATGTTTTAAGGGACCGTCATACTGTTGAGGAAGAACTTGGCAGCAGGTGGTGGAAACAGCTAGGCTCTGGTGTCAGACTGACCTGGATTCAAATCCAGACTCTGACACTTCCCAGCTTTTTGACTTCACTCATCCTTTAACCTTTCTGAGCTTCAGTGGGTTGATGTCATTGTTGTTACATTTAGTGTTGTTTGCCATTTTGGACTTTGTGGGTATCAGTCCTACGCTTTGTATTTTACATAACATGAACCTCACAACAACCCTGAAAGACAGGAATAGTGTTAGCCTCATTTTTCAGATGAGGATACTAAGGCCAAGAAAAGATAAAGGCCCTACAGCTGGTAAGTGGTGATACTGGGATTCCATCCCATGTGCTCTTACCAGTTACCTAGCTCTCTCTGGTGAAGATAAAATGATGTGACATGTGAAAGGCACTTGGGGCAAATTGGGAGATTTCTCAGAAGTGGTTGGGCCTCCAGCAGGTTATTAGAAGGGGGATGCCTAGTAAGGGTAAGTGAATTTGTACACAAAACCAATTTTATTTTATTTTTTAAATGTATGTGCTTCGGAAGGAGGAAATCACCTGTAAGATACCCCCAGGATGTAGCTGTCCAGCATTTGTTGTAACATCTTCAGTATCAATATCTCTATAAGAAATGGAGTGTGTTTCTAAGATTTGTGCTCTCGGACCATGTGTGTGCCCTCTGGCTTGGCTGACCGGACACTCTGTGTTAACAGCTTGCAGCAGCTGGCGACTAACTCCTTGACATCCTCCTCCACCCTAGTGGAGATCCTGGAAGCCATGAAGCACCCCTCGTAAGTGACCGTCACGTGTGAGGGTGCGGTGGGGGGGAGGATCCCGCAGGGCCCGTGTCATGGCAGTGCTCAGGCCCTGTGGCACGGTGGGTTTATACCATGACTGTTGCTCACCAGCTGTGAGACTTTGGGAAGTTACTTGACCTCTCTGAGCCTCTGTTACCTTGTTGTAAAATGGGATAATAGTGGCTAAATCGTAAGGAGTAAATGAAATAATTATGTAAAATACCTAGTGTGATGACTGACAACTATAGGTATTCTATAAATGTCAGTTCCCTTCTCCTTTTTCCCCTGTAACACCCTTTTTCTTGTTGTGGGGATTTCCCTGGGCCTAGAAATAGTGAAGAGGAATTGTTTTATGGCAGTCCTCACCTCAGATACTAAACGCTTTAGTGGGAGTCCCTTCTTTCTTCTCTTTTCTTTCTGCTTGGTGCCACTGTGTGCGTCCACACCCTGCTCCTTGCTCCTGGAACTCAGGACCGGCGTCCAGCTGCTTTCTGAGCAGAAGGGCCTCTCGCCATGCTGCTTCATCAGTGCCGAGGTGGTACACTGGCTGGTGAACAATGTGGAGGGCGTCCAGACTCAGGTGATGGCCATCGACATCATGCAGGTGAGATTCAAGAGCAGGGCCTGCAGGACTGTCACTCAGGGCCCCGCAGGGCCTTCAGAGTTTCTGAAGGGGTCACTCTTTCCAGTAATGAGATCTGTAGGTTGGGGTGAAGATCTATTTTTTATAAGTGTGAGGGCTGTCTGGAATGCAGGAAAGAACAAGTCTTGCTTTGAAATACACAATACCTTGACTGAAAACTCTGGCAGAATTTATTGTCTGAATGAAATGTTCTGGAAGGAATCTGTGCACTTTTGCACCTCAGAGGAAGCTCTAGGAAAGATCCCAGGGGACACCGTCCCTTTGCCTCAAGCCCCCATTTTCTCCTGGTCAGCTCCTGCTCATTCAGGACCCAAGGCTGGACTCAGGTCCCTGCCTCAGGGCCCTTCTGGCACCCTGTGCGTACTCTGACAGAGCGCTGAGCCCACAGAGGGAAGACTGCTCATATCTCATCTGCCTCTCGCCTGGGCTGGGCTCCTTGAGGGCAGGGCCATGTCTTAGCATCCCTTTCCATATCACCAGTGCCTGGCGTGTTGCTTTGCACCCAGTAGGCACTTAGTGCTTATTAAATTCAGTGACACTGTTCAGACCTGGAATTAAACCTGGGAAAGACTGAGTTGGCCAAGGCGGTCCAGAGGCCCCACCAGAAATCACTGCATTTGCTGACCAGCTGGGGTGTCATCACTGAAATGTAAAACCAACAACTGATTTGGATTAGCATGGGATCCTCAGTTTTGTCTTTAAGGCTCGCTATGTGCTGTTGCCTGATAACTTTATATATACTCTCCTCTCCCTGAACAGCAGTGTTTCCTTAGACATACAGTGGAATACAGCAGTTACACGAGTGAGCTGGAGGTACACGTATCAACGTGGGGAAACGTCAGGAGCGTGATATTGAGTGAAAAAACAAGTTGCAAAATGATATGCATACTATTAGACCCTTAAAATTTAAAAATCATAAAAAATTCTTCATATTCCTTATCAATTAATGTCTGGATAATAAAATGATTAAAAATGGTGTGTGAGAATAGATTATTTATGGGGAGAGAGAGAAGGAAGAGTCCATGGAGTTTTTTTTTCTTTTTTTTTTTAACGAAGAGATCTGAAGCCAGGATAGAAAAATGTTATGTTGGTCAAAGCTGAATGGTGGATATAGCTGGTTTTTCTTTATACTTTCCTGTATATTTGAAATACTTTATGTTATTATTATATGCATATGTATTTTACGATACAATTACACCAAGCGCAGCATTTTTTTCCACTGATATATCAGTGGAAACTTATTTTTTTCCCTAATTCTTTAATATGGAAAAAACGCAGTAAGTCCACTTCTTTTTATGTATGTATAAACTTTATTTTTTTGCTATTGTTGAGAACACACACAGCAAAACATACACCAGTTCAACCATTTTTACACGTATAATTTAGTGACACTGATGACATTCTTTGAGTTGTATAACCATGCTCCCCCTCCTTTTCTGAGTTGTTTCTTCCTATAAACGTAAACTCACTGCCCGCCGAGGTTCCTGTGTAATCTTTGGAATTGTGTTGTCGGTTTGATCCCATATAGATAGTTCTTAAAAGAGTATAATCCACGTCCGGCATTTAACATAGTGCAGCTGTCATGTCCTGTTGGGGGTGGGGGAGGCTCCAGTGTGTAAGTGAGATCTGCTGCTCTAAGATGTCCCTCTGCAGGAATGTCAGAGTGTCCACGTTTTTTCTCCTAGAAAATGCTGGAAGAACAACTCATCACACATGCGTCTGGTGAAGCTTTGCGGACCTTCATCTATGGCTTCTATTTCTACAAGATAGTAATGGACAAAGAGCCCGACCGAGGTCAGAGACTTGCTCTCTCAAATGAACATGCTTCTTGAGCTCCATTTGTGCCTTAGTATTCTAGGTTGACGGATCTGTCAACTTCCTTGAACATTTTACTTAATTTAAGCATAGCCAGAGTGACAGAGTTTCTTAGGCTGCAGTATGTTCTTGGTAAGGACAGTGTGAGTGGAAGATAAATCTGAACGATGCCAAGGCACTTGGTATGATGTAATTCCCACGGGTCGTTTTCTGGTGGCGGTTTTTAATTCTAGCCCCACCCCTCCCCCAGCACAGGTGGTTCAGATTATGACAGCGCCCAGCTCTAGTCTGTGATTTATAGCACTTTTCACTTGCTAGGTCTCCAGACTCCCTTTATTCCCCCAGGAAGACTCTCTGTAGCAGTTTTCTAAGATATATTCTAAGTATTTGTTTTTTTAAAAATGAGAAAAAGTAATTCCCCAGAGGGAGCACTTTCCAGCATGGTCAGAGCAGGCTCGTGTAGCCCCCGAGGTGCCAGGCCTCAGACCAGCATCTCCAGTGCACTCAGAACCTGGGGCTCCCATCCTGTAGACAGCGGCTTCTCCCGCTCTGGGCTTACGGAATCATAAATCAGATGAAGTGGACAGTGCCGTGTCAGAAGTAGACCTCCTTGTAGCCATTAGTGTGTCTGTCATCACCTTTTCCCTTAAATTCTTAGCGCGACCAGTACAGACCTATTTTGCCTTCGAGTTGAAAAAACCCAGGTTACCATGGTGTGCTCTGAGATGAGAGGTCTGAAACAGGAGGAGATCAGTGTTTGCACTGAGGCCCCTCTCCCCTCTGCTCTCCCAGTGGCCATGCAGCAGCCCACCACCTGGCACACGACAGCAGTGGACGACTTTGCCAGCTTCCAGCGGAAGTGGTTCGAAGTGGCCTTTGTGGCAGAAGAACATTTGCACTCGGAGATCCCTGCCTTCCTCCTGCCCTGGCTGCCCAGCCGGCCAGCCTCCTATGCAAGCAGGCACAGCTCCTTCAGCCGCAGCTTCGGAGGACGGAGCCAGGCAGCTGCGCTTTTAGGTAGATGCTGGACCCACGTGGGGTCTGGGGATATGCTGTGGGGTGGCTGAGGGAGAGTGCAGCCAGCCAGGGAAGTGATGCCATATGAGCCGTGGTTAGAGCCACTATGGCTGTCACACCAGCTGTTCCTCTGCCAGCACTGTGGGCTCTTTCACTCTGGCCAAGTGGGTTGAGCCTCATTATCATCCCAGCCGACAAACTGTGTTCAGCAGCTATCAAGTCAGGAACCAGTGAGAAACCTGTGTAGGTAGAAGGGAATATAAAATGTGGCCCTTCCCCCAAGGGGCTCTTAGGATGCAAGGGATGGGGTCTTGTGGGCTGGTCCTCACTCCAGTTCATTCCTGCCAGAGGCCTTCCCTAGACTGTAGTGTCCTAGGGTCTCAGGAAAGTTAGGAACTGAAAAGGCCACCCATTCCTGAGCATGCATCTACCCCCTCCCTCCTCACCACATGTGCTTACCACATCAAGGGATGTCCATTGGGAAGCTCCCTCTTTTCCTCGGTTCCTGCAGCTCTGCAAGAGAGTGGGCACCTGCTTACTGAAGGGTGGTGACTCTGATAGGAAGTGGGGGCTTCCACTCCAGAGCACCCTTAGGAAAGATATGCTGTAGGCCAGGCCTCATGGGAGGTTGGAGAGATCCCAAAAGCCCCCTGGAAGGAAGGAAGCAAGCATAACACAGAGCGACTCTAGTGAAATTCCACCTTCTACTTAGTTTACCTATAAAGGCCCAAACCAAAAAACCAAACCCACTGCCGGTGAGTCAGTTATGACTCATAGTGACCCTATAGGACAGAGTAGAACTGCCCCTTAGGATTTCCTAGGCTGTAATCTTTATGGAAGCAGACCACTACGTCTTTCTCCCACGGAGCGGCTGGTGGGTTCGAACTACTGACCTTTTGTTTTACAGCCGAACACTTTAACCACTGAGCCACCAGGGCTCCTTTATAAAGAGTCGGCTACCCGGAATTCTTATCTAGATGGTGGTCTGTCACTGTAATCACTCTTTTGCATGTACCCTGAAATCCTCTGCCTTCGCCACACTCACATGGCAAAATGCCAGCCCTTGCTAAAGCCAAGTGTGCCACTTCCATGCCTGTACTGCACAACTGTGCCTTGCCAGCAGGGAGGGGGAGACGTACAACCTGCTGCATGGTCTCCCTTTAAATTCAGGATCACTGCCTCAGGGGGGCCCTTGTGGCTGCCTGGGGTCATGTTGTAGCTCCTTAGTCTGTTCACTCTCCCACTCTTTTGATGACCATTGCATTCCTTCTCTCCTTTCAAACCACTAACCCCTGCTCCCCATCCCCACCCTCCGCGTCCCATATGACTGAGAAAACTGAAGCATTCAGAAGTAAGCTCCACAGCTGTGTCTGTCCCCACTCCTCTGCCTTTGCCTGCTACCATGGATGAACCACTGCATGTCTCTCTAAAGCCGGTGCCTCCACTGTACATGAGACCCAGTACCCTGCATTCCTTAGGGTGGTGCTCCAACAGCCATCGCTCTGTGAAGTCCCCTCTCTACTAAACCATCCCCATCAATGGACAGGCATGTATACTCTCTCCCATGATCAGAAGCAAAACAAAACAAAAACCAGATAGAAACTCGAACCAGATTTGTTTATCCCCTCTGCTGGCGCAACTCTTCCCAGAGTCACCAGTGACCTCCATGTGGCTGAGTCTAGCAGTCAGTCCTTAGTCCTCATCTTCCTTGCCCTGTTAGCAGCATTTGGCAGACGACTCCTGACTCCTCCTTTAAACACTTCGTCTACTTGGCTCTAGGGATACCACTCTCTCCTCCTTTCTCACGAGTCTCCTTGGCTGGTTTCACCTCACCTCCCTGCTCTTTCAGCTTTGCAATGCCAGGCAGGCCCTCATCTCTCTGCCCCCAGGGAATCTCGTCCATCTAACAGCCTTGATTACCCCTAGATCTGGCCATTCCCAAATGTGTCTCATCCCAGGCCATGCCCTGCAGCTCGAGACCTCCATCTGTCCACCTACGTGACATCACCATTTAGATGACTGAACCTAAAATGTTTGAACAGTGCCTGCTGTCCCTCCCATACACCTGTTCTCCGGTAGCCTTCCCCGTCTGATTCTGGTTGCCTAGGCCAGCTGTCTTGGTGCTCCTCTTTCTCTCCCACCCTTCATCTGGTTCAGCAGTAAACTCTATCAGTTCCTCCTTCAGCATAGATACAGAGTTGACCACTTCTCACTATCTCCTCTGTGACCCCCTGGTCCCAGCCTCCATTATTGCAGTCACCTCTCGATCGGCCTCCCGACTTCTGTGCTTGCTCTCCTATAAGCCGCTTTCCACACAGAAGCCAGAAAGACCCTTTTAAAATGTAAGCTGGATCACATTCTTCCTCTGGGCAGAGTCTTCTGCTGTCTCCCCAGCTCACTCAGAATTAAAACATCTTTCAGCCGCCCACAGGCTCTGGTCGTGTTCATGCTGCCTCACCTCACGTTGCTCTCCTCCTGCCCAGCCTGCTTCACCGTGCTGGCTTCCGTTCATAGCTGTGAACACACCGAGCACACTTCTGCTTTGGGCCCTTTCCTTCTGCTTGGAGCACTATCCCCCAGGTGCCCTCAGGGTTTCTCACTGCTTTGCCTGCTTCAGGTCTCTGCGCAGAGGTCACTGCATAAAGGAGGTCTCCCAACCGCCCCCCACTCTGCACTCTTTGGGCCCCCGACCCTGCTTCTTAGTCCCCTTTGCTCTTGTCACCATCTGCTGCTGTGTGTGTGTGTACGGCACGAGTGGTTTTCCACTTCCACGCGAATTTAAGCTGTGATGCACTTTGTTTTCTCCACTGGATGTCCCAGCACCCAGAACAGTACGTGACACAATGAATAAATAGTTTCAGATGAATGAAAAATGTGAATGAATGTAGTTTGGCAGAAATGGAGAAAGCTGAATTTGGAACATTAGATTTGGAGTCAGTAAACCTTCTGACACTAAGTAAGCAGTTATATGTTGAAATGTCAGAAAGGCAGTAGTTCTGTTGTTCATTCTGTTGAAAATGCTGCTGACCAGTAAACAGACAAGCCATGTGTCACGGAACTGTGTGCACAGGCCCCAGCCCGTCTGCTGCACTTACGCCTTGGTTAAGGAGCCCTGGTGGTGCAAACGGCTAAATGCTAGGCTGCTAACCGAAGGGTTGGCATTTTGAACCCACCCAGTGGCTCCGTGGGAGAAAGGCTTGGCAATCTGCTTCCTGTAAAGATTACAGCCAGGAAAACCCTATGGGGAAGTTCTTCTCTGTCACATGGGGTCACTATCAGTCGAAATCAACTAAAGGGCACACAACAACAACTCCTTGGTTAAAGTTAATGCTTCTGAAAAATGCTTCAGGAATGATCACCTTTGTGCCACCATTTTGGTTCTGTGAGTTATCATGACAGTTGCTACATAACATCCTCATTTCTGAAGACTTCTCCTTCAGCAGGCTGGCAAAACCTTCTCTTGACTTCCATAGTCTTAAGCTCAAGATGAGCGTCATATCATCCCATTTTAGCTTTGACTCTTGGTTACTTCAGAAAATTGTGCTTAAAGAGGAGCAGCATATGGAAAAATAAGTCATGTCCAAAAGAGAGGGAGTAGGGAAGAAGAGAGGATTTCTGTCCCTAGCAGGTAGTTTATTAAATAGATACTGTTAACCTGGGATCTGTACATGCGCTTAAGGGGGGCTTGTGAATCTGAACCTAGGCAAAATTTTGCATGTGTGCATGTTTTCTGTGAAAAACTCCTTTTATTAGCTTTCTAGTGGCTCCCATGATTGTTACAGTGAGATTTTTATTCCACTAGCTTCCTTTCCCACGTGCCCTCCCACGAGGAAGTGTCTTTTCCTTTTAAACCCAATCTGGCAATATTCCCGCTAATTCTGTCCACTGACAGCCCTCAGACCTTTGTGTTCCAGTTTGAGATGCTTCTTCCCAGTATTTCTTCAGGTTACAGTATAGGCTTTTACTGTGTCGTTTACTAAAGTGAGAAAGATCTGTTGTCTTTAAGTTGGATTATCTATAGTGTGTGTGTGTTTTAATAGGCTTTATTTTTTAGAGCAGTTTTAGGTTTACAGAAAAATTGTGCAGAAATACAAAGTTCCCATATGCCCCCCTCCTATTAACATCTTGCATTCTTGTGAGTATTTGTTTGTCAATGGTAGCATAATTGGCTTTTTCCTCAGAAAAAAATTAGCAGGATCTATAGATGGAAAAGGCCTATGTACCATTTATGACCTATTTCTTTTTTTGTTTATTTGTCTGTTTTGACATGTTCCTTTTTAAACATCTCTGATTCTCAGCTAGAGGTTAGCAGCAAAAAGTTGCTTTGACACATGCCTGATAGTTGGCCCATTGGTCCTTTGTTGCTCAGCCCCTGGTGGCTCCCATTTCCCATCTCTTTCCTCCTGTTTCACTGAGCTCTGATGCTGCAGGAGTGTCTAAGGATCTGGAAGAAGCAGCACCACATCCCTTAAGCCCACTCACATGCCTTTTACTTGTTGACAACCAGCTGGATCACAGGGTCAGAAGGGACTGTAGGGCGCATCTGTCATGACCCTGATGCATGACCATCTTCTACAACACTCCGGATAAATGAGGAGCCAGTTCTCTTTGAAAACTCTCATCAACGTGGAACTCACTCCTGAGACTGCTCATTCTGTTGGGCACTCTGATTGTGAACAAGTCATTCGTATGTCCCTGGGCGTTGGAATTTTTCTCCTTAATTAACATTCCCCCAACTATGACCTGGGTAAAGGATGCTCTGCAGCTCCTCCTCTGGGTTTGCACTTATTGTTGGACTTTCCATCTCTCTCTGTCCCCAAGGAAAATTAAGTCGGTTCTCATGGAGCTCAAGTAATGATTGCGAGAACTCACCTAACGCTGCCACTCAGCAGGTCTCAGACTGTTGTGAACATTGTAAGCCTGCTGGAAGCGTCTGTACTGTCAAATCTAACCCCTGGAGTATGAAGCCAGTGGTTTCTTGGCTAAACAGTGTACTTCCTGGAGCTTCCTCAAATTAGCATGCCAGGTGGAAGAGAGATTTGCGAGGTCTCTGCTGGTATTTATTGAGTGCCCTTCTTTTGTGTCCAGGGCTTTTCACTTGGGGAGGAGCACAGTGCCCTAGACCAGAGAGTGAAGTGTTTTTTCTTTGATTTGGACTGTTAGGTTAAGGGTTACTGTGGCTGTGTCATAAATCGGGAACATGAGGCAGAGACAGAGTCTAGTTTCAATGAACCTTTTAGCACCAGAGCTATTGAGTTCTTCCACCATGTCACAAACAGCTAAGCAGTGTCCGTGGAAGTCACGGATGGCCTTGGATTGAGGATTGGCGAGCTAACTACTTAAACTGGGAGGAAAGAATGACATGAGTGGAAGGAAACGAGGAGAGTTACAGGTGAGGGTGATCGGAGGAGGAAGCAAGAGGGGGATCTGTAATCCCTTCTCATCCATTGTTTCACCTGATCCTCACCACTCCTCTGTGAAGGAGGTGGGCCTGGTACCTTCTCAGCTTACAGGAGAGATCAAGCAATATTCTCAGGGTCACATGTCTAGTAGATGGCTGAGCCTAGATCTTCCAATTCAAAATCTAGAACTTCTCCCACTTTATATGTTTTGGTTCTGAGAGAATGTTGAGTTGTCCACCTGGCAGCTGGGTGTCAGTTTGCCAGGTGCTGTTCAGCGCCCTAGCAGTAGCTCCCCTCCTTCCCAATGAAGCTCATCAAAATCACTGACTCAAGAGTTTGAACCAATTTATCCTTGTCAGTGAGAAAAACCACTCAGGGCATCTGCCTGCAAAACTCAGCACTAAGCTGGCTGTTTCAGATAAAGAAATACCATTGGACTCGTGGGGGCAGAGGAGATAATTGTTTATAGAAATCCTAGGTCTGGCAGTACCCAGCCAGGCTACAAACAGATCTCTGATCTTTTCTCTACTTTTGAATCTATTTCAGTCCTTCATTCTGGGCAGGAACTTGACTGTCTGACAAGTCTCTAAAACTTCCCTCTCAATTTGTGTAGGATTTTTAAGCAGGAGTCCCAGCTATGGGTTGAGCAGGTTTACTGTTAACCCGGGATCCTTGAGCAACACACAGTTGATGGAACTGGGTGTTAGGCTTTATTAGGAAGATCCATTTCTTCAGAAAAGATTATAGAATTACTGCTTTCTTTGGTTGAAACCAGAAAAGCAAGACTTCCTCTTCTCTGTGATCTGGACTGTGTGTCCCAGGCTGTCCCCTTGGATCAGAAGAGCTGAGTTTCAGCCTGGCTGAGGTTCTGATTCTGTCGTCCCCGGGCTGCTGTTTCTTCATCTTTAAATGGAAAGACTGGATTAGATTAGGGGTGGCAGACTACATCTTAACCAGCCAAACCAAGCCTACATCTGTTTTTGTAAGTAAAGTTTTATTTAAACACAGTTGAGCCTATTCATACTCTAATGGCAGAATTGAGTAGTTGTGACAAAGACCATATGGCCCACAAAACCTAAAAGATTTATTATCTGGGCCTTCAGAGAGGAAGTTCGGCAACCCCTGGACAAGATGATTTCCAGGGAACTTCTAGAATCTACGATTTTCTATTGGGTGACTTTGCAGTCTCACATCTGGATGCTTAATTGTTCTTCCTCCTCATCCCACTCTTCCGTGCCCTCTTTCTTGGGGTCCCTCCTGTGTGCTGACATAGCTGCCACTGTCCCAGAGCAGAGGACAGTGACCCTGGACGTCGACGTGAACAATCGCACAGACCGGCTGGAGTGGTGCAGCTGCTATTACCATGGCAACTTCTCTCTGAACGCAGCTTTCGAGATCAAGCTACACTGGATGGCAGTGACTGCTGCAGTTCTTTTCGAGATGGTGAGCGCCTTCGCATGCTGGGGTTAGGGTCTTTGGCTTATCTTGCAGAGGGGCATGGTGGATGCTTAGTAGAGGTTCATGTCACTTTTTTAGTGCAGGCTCCTATCACCTTACACCTAGATTACTGGAATAAAAAAAAAAAAAAACCCAAACCTGTTGCCATTGAGTCAATTCTGACTCATAGTGACCCTATAGATATTGGAATGGCCTTTTTTAAAAAAATAAATAAACATAGTAAAAAAATTCAAATAGTTAAAAAGAGGGTTTTTCAACCTTACTCTCCTGACATCTGGAGCCAGATGATTCTCTTTTGGGAGCGAGGGTCTCCTGTGCAATGTAGGATGTTGAGCAGCATCCATGGCCTGTACCCACTAGATGTCAGTAGCACCCACCCTCACCCACCCCCAGTTGTGACAGCCAGAAATGTCTCCATATATTACCTCGTGGCGGTGGGTGGGGGGAGTGCGGGCAGACATTGCTGCATATTGGAAACTACTGGTCTAGAGTGAAAAGTAAGTCTCTCTCCTACCTTTATCCTCGTTCCCTGGGACCTCCATGTAAAAGCAACCACCACTACCACTTTGTCACTTTGTTGAGTGTGCTTCCAGAGAGTTTCTATGCATATACAAAACCATGTTACTTTTTTTAACAGAGATGATAGCATGTGACATAGTATACAATTTACATTGTGTTTTTTCCCATTGCCTGTATATCTTCCATATAGTACAAATAGATCTGCCTTGTTGTTTTTAATGGCTGCAGATAATTCCATTATTTGTTTGTACCATAGTTTACTTAACCAATCCCCTGTTAATGAGCATTGCTGCTTTTAACTCAGTGGTTTTCAACTGGGGGCAATTTTGTCCCTTTCCCCCAGGGCATTTGACGATGTCTAGAGACATTTTTGGTTGTCACAACCGGTAGGGGGTACTACTGGCATCAAGTCAGTAGAGACCAGTGGTGCTGGTCAACATTCTACAATGCAAAGGACAGCACCCACAGCAAAGAATTAACTGGCCCAAAATTTCACTAGTACTGAGGTTGAGAAGCCCTGTTTTAACTGGTCTTCCTGCCTGTCTTTCCTCCTTCAGTGCTATCCTGGCTTGTCTCTGTAATCAGGCCAATCATTACTCCTGCACTAAGAAGCCATCCCTGGCCACTCCCACCCCAATCCCATTGTTGATAGAAGAAACACTGCTTAACCAAATTGTCTGTATCTTCTAAGAGCCCTCTGTAACCATCTTGAAGTTATTAACCATCTGACTACTCTCTTTCACACACTGTCCCCTTCAGCCAAAAGGAATCTTTTTTTCCACGGTTTCAACTGAGTCCTACTCCCCTCCCACCTTGAACCAAGCATCCTCATTGCACAACTGAGAGCAACTGGAAAATTCGGAAAGCGTTTACTAAAAGCTAGGAGATAACCAAAGAGAAATGAGCATAGCATTGGCTGACAACATAAAGATCTTTGTCCAGAGCTCATAGGCTCAGTTTTGTCCCACATAACAGGTATCCCAGGGAAGAGATTTGTCTGGGTCTCTGTTGGCCCAGCCCCTAGTCTGCCTTCACATGACATAAGCATCTGACAGAGACCTTCCCTCAGGAGAGAGTCCATCAGGGAACATCCTTAAAATCCAAATCAAAAAAGAGGCCCAGTTGCCATCTGCTCAGCTACGAGAGGACATTAGCTCCTCCCCAGCTGGTTGACACCAGGCTGACCACTCCCTTTAGGCAAAAGTAACCCTTTGTCCATGTAGGCTTAAGTGGTCTCCCTGCAGGCCCTAGGAGACAACCATATCTCAAAACACCAGGACCGTATGCAGAGAGACACACATACAGTTAGTCTGGCAGTGAGAAGAGTGTTTTGTTTTCTTAGAGGAATTTAGGTATTATTTTTTAAAAATAAACTTTTTACATCAGTTCATGTAGAACCCACTGAAAGCTGCTAATCCCTTTTATTTTGTTACAAGTTTTTTAAAATCTGTGGTGTGGGTTAATTATTATTTTAAGGGAATGCCCAAATGTGTTAAAATCAGATTTTATTAGGATAAATATTACATAAAATAAGAAAGTTATTAACTAAGGCTTGAAATTATTTTGGCCAAGAAGAGATTTTGCTTTTTTCTTGTATAATTGTTGCTATTATGAGGAGAAAAGAGTGGTATCCCTCAATTTTTAACATAGATATATTTAAGTCAAGATACAGCCCAAACTGTTTTGTTTTTTTTTTGGAAATAGTGTGTAACACGAATCTCATCCATATGCCTGAGCCACATGCATTAGCTTTTTAAAAAATATACGTATGTTTTATGGTTAAAAAAGAATCTCAATACCTAGAACACTGTCATGGTTCCCTAAGAAAATGTTATTGATGAAGAAGTTTGTCTTTATGCCCCATTAACTTTCTTTCTTGGTCTTCAGGGCCGTCTGCTTTTGGGAGTTTGCTGTGGAGCAGCTCTCAGTCTGTCAGGCCAAGGCTTGTTGCTTCTGGCCAGAGGCCACCACAATCATCATGTACTCTGCATCATGTTCCCCTCAGCCAGCCTGAGTGGGTTGTTTTCCTATGTGATGCTTTGGACTTACTAAATTTTTGATAAAGGACAAAACAGAAGAATTTAACTTATATCTTATGACCTTTCTCCAACATTCCATAGAGTAAGTAAGGTTTTTAGGAGGTGAGAAATAGCTCTCTCCAGTCTGCTCATTCCAAAAGAAAAACAATGATGAGAAGCCATGTTCTTAACTCACAGGTATTCAGATATTTGTTGGAAGTTAAACTGTGCTTCTTCCTGTCCAGGACCGGCTTGGAGCCAGTGAACATTAATAAATGAACATGCCAATCAATATGTGTGCTGCAACTCTAGCAGGTTTGCTTCTTGGGAAGCATTTTGTCTTAAAGAACTTGGAGATGACTTTGTTTGTTTCTGTTCTTTCCACCAGGTCCAAGGTTGGCATCGAAAAGCCACCTCCTGTGGCTTTCTCTTGGTCCCAGTTTTGGAGGGTCCCTTTGCACTGCCCAGTTACCTGTATGGCGATCCCCTTCGTGCCCAGCTCTTCATCCCGCTCAACATCAGCTGCCTGCTCAAGGAAGGCAGTGAGCACCTGTTTGATAGTAAGAGATACTCCCCTCTGGAGGTTCTGTCTCTACCAGTAAGATGCCCTCCCCCACCCCCTCCCCCACCCCCACCCAAGAACTCTTCTCTGGGTATCTCATCCACACAGGCTAGTGCAAAGGGAGAGCCTTTGGGCAAGGGCCAGAAAGGATCTGCGTTTCTATCCCAGCTCTTCACTTGCTCTGTAACCCTGGACAAGTCACTTAATGTCCCTGAGTCTTGAATACCTTACTTCTAGCTACTAATAGGAGTAGTCAGAGCTGCTGGCCAACCTCAGGAAGACCATCGTAAGCCTAGAGCAGAATGCTGGCAAGAGAGGCTTTCTGCACTGTGGTGAAGAGTGGCACTCCCGGTCTCTTGCACACTCCTTTCAGGGGTAGAGCCTAACTGGTCTAGGCTGGAGCCTTGGTGGTGCAGTGGTTAAGAGTTTGGTTGCTAACCAAAAGGTCAGCAGTTTGAATCCACCAGCTGCTCCTTGGAAACCCTATGTGGCAGTTCTACTCTGTCCTCTAGGGATGCCGTGAGTCAGAATCAACTCGATGGCATCATCAGAGCAGGAGACAGCTCCGAGGAGGCAGTGGGACCCAGATCAGAGCTCTTGGAACAGGGATGTCAGTCAGAAAGGGAGCACATGGGCCAGCCTACCTGCAGCTTGACCCCAGCCCACCTGGACTCAGAGGGCAGAGGCCGGGCATGTCAAAGTTCAGGCCCTGCTTCACACAGCACGTGATGTTTTATCACCCAGGGTTCATTGCAGCTGAACATACAAACAGCTCCTAAAGAGCTTTCGATGAGTTCACAGATGATCTTTTTTATTATTGCTGCTGATACGTCAGAAGCTCTTTAGTTTCTCAGGTGTAGAGATTATAAACGTGAAAGAAATAACTTGATGTAAGGGAGGTGCTTTCTTCTTATGCCCTTCCATGGCTTGTAAGTCTGTGTCATGGTCTGCAGCAGAGGTCTGGTCCAGAGGGAGAGGTGCCACCAGGTGGGGCTGCCAAGCTAAGTATTCCTGAGCTTTTCCTGTGACAGGCTGTCCTCGTGGTGCAAACTGTTTTTATTCCGAAGGCTCATGTATATGTCCTTTGTTTAAAATTTGGAAGACATTTTTGTATAGATGTAATGTTCTAGGTGATTGCTGGGACTCCAGGTGAGCCTTACAGAGCCACTGGAGACCATAGATGCCACAGTACATTACAGTCCTTAAAGCGCTCTTTACACGCACACACCAACTTTCTCATTTAACCTCACAGTGTAGCTGAGAGAGGACCGTCATAACTGACCATCCTGAGCCAGCAGCACCTCATACCGTCGTTTTCATATATTAAGGGGGCAGAGAGATGCTCCCCCACATCGCCCAGAGATGCTTGGGGGCATTCTACCTTTGCTGTAATGGCGCAGGATTGCTCGCAGAGCTAGCATTGAGGACATCTTTCTGTGAGTTGATGGTTTTCCCAGCCAGTCATAACCGAGTCTGCAGGCTAGCAGTCTCTCTTGGTTGCCATGGTTACAGCTGAAGAAAGGCATCCTAGTTTAAACGAATAAGGACTTGAATCTGAAATCGATTTTCTTGCTTCTGTGCTGCTTCTCTTCCTGTCACTTCCTCTTCCTATAATAGTAAATTCAAAATCTTAAAAATCTGACCAGAATGTGCTATGTATGTGGGGTTTTTTTCCCTCAGTTAAAACCAAAATCTTCTCATTTTTTTTAATCCTAAAGGTAAAAAAAAAGAGCCTCAAATCTAGCCTAGGTAGAAAATTCCAAATGTGGAAAGAGAAACAAAGCCACCACAGGCACCACTGTTCTTCAGAATGTCTTGTGAACTCAGCCATCAGCCCCTTCATCCCAGAAGTAGTCCTGGCTTCATTGCCTGGTGCCCTGTGACAACTACCTCTGCCCTCCGACCTCCTTACTTGGCTTCCAGTCCTCACCAGCAGCCGAGCAGGAAGGGGGGAGTGCTGCAGCGATGAACTGGGGGTAGGAGATGGGACTTGTCCTCTCTGCTCCCCTCCCCAAACGAAAACTTTTAGGAAAATCATTTTTATATTTGCTTCATCTCCCCACCCCTAAAATGGGGCTTGGAATATTGCTTTTCCTTATGGGGAAATGGAAGATTGCAAATTTAAAAAAAAAAAAAAATTTTTTTTTCTCTTTAGAAGCAGATAATATGTATTTAAAGTTTATCTTCTGTTTGTATTTTAATATCATGCTCTTTTCAGTTTTTGGCATAAGAAGTCATTAGAATAAGTCTTAATTTGGTTTCTGATATCTCACACCCAGATACTTGCTGAGGACTTGTTCATCTTTCTAGACCCTAGTATAGTTTGGTAGGGATATGATGTGAACACACAGCCGTCACTCTCATTGCCCTGTGGGATGGAGGCTGGTCTTCCCAAATGCAGATTGTGTGGAAAAGCAGAACTCAGGCTCAGGGGGAAGAACTGCCAAGAATAGTGAAGGGCCCAGAGGAGCAGATCCGAGGAGAATAGCAAACCTCATCCACAGCTCGGCATTTACTCTTCTTTTTTTCAGGCTTTGAACCAGAGACGTACTGGGATCGAATGCACCTTTTCCAGGAAGCCGTTGCACACAGGTTTGTCCCTTAGCAAGAGGGAATAGTGGGAAGGTATCAGTGTTTACCTTGAACAGCATTTACCAGAGTGAAACCCAGTTTGCTTCATTTCTGGAGAAAGGGACCTATTCTAGCAACGACAAGTTCGCCACTTATCTCTGACAGAACTCTGCCTTGATTTTGAAGACAGGCACCAACCTCCAGTTTCTATAGCTGTTGCTTTTCAGACCTTGTTACCCTCTTCCAGTTGAGGGGAGTCCATACAGCTCTTTCCTTAGCTTCCAGCAAGACCCTGAGCCAAGCTATCCAGGAGATAGCATGAAAAAAATTGCAAAATTTGTCAAGAGACCCTTAACATGTGTTGAAAAGACAATGAATGGTTAAAAAGTAATAGATGAGTCAGTATTTACTGAGCACTTAATATGTGTGGCAGGGAAGTCCTTTCCTGTGCTTAGCTATCTACCCCCTCAAACCAGTCTGGCAAACCACTAACTCAGTGTCCAGTTGCTAATCCATGTTAATCATGGTGAAAACAAAGCCTCCCTTCCTTGCTTCAGTAATCCGTTTGCCATGCCTTCTTCAGTATTATAGCCTCTGCTTATTCAAGCATCTCTAGCCATTACCACCCTGGTCCCTATAGCCGCAGGATGAAGGCCAGACTCTTGAATCTCCCGTCACCAAGTCTGGCCCTAGCCTACTTCTTGACCTCATTTTGTGCTTTTGTTTTATCGATCTAGCTCAGAAGCTTAATAAAAGCTTGTGGAATGAATGTAAGAACAGCTAATCTCTCTTCTCCAGCAGGAAGGAGTGCAGATTTGGGGTAGTAGGGAGAGAGTGCAATGGTCATTGGGAAGGAGTGTTGGGGTGGGAAGCAGATGGCCTGATTCAGCCTCCACCTTTACCAGCATCTGGCTGAGGAACTGTGGGAAGTCCTGGAATGGCTTGGCCTTTATTTTCTCGTAGAGCTATGGGGATTAGACTAGCTCTGACCTCACAGGGCTGTTAAGAGGATCCTTTGATGTTCCTGCCTCCTAGTCAGCCCTCAGTCGACAGTAGTTATTATGAATGACCCCAGCTAATTGATGTGTCTATGAGCAGGTCTTACACTGCTTGCCTTAGGCATCATCGGGCAGTCATTGAACTGTTGCTGGCTGGATATCACTCAGGACCTGGCCATTGTCAAATCTGCTTTTTTCTTCACAACATATTCCTTGTAGATCCACCTTAGTCCCGATTCTAGTCATATCTTCTCTAAACCACTGCCATTTCCTCCCCTTCAGCCTACTTTTCTAGCCTTAGCTTTCCTTACATGGCTTCTGCCTGGTCCTGTGCATCAACTCTACTACACTTTGTTGTGTGTCCCTTCACCTAATCCCCTCCCACCTTCCACACTTAAACCGCCCTCCCACCTTCCATGCCTAAACCCCCCTCCCACCTTCCACATTTAAACCCCTCCCACTTTGCACATCTGTCCCCCTCTTGCACTCTCTATACCTAATGCCTTCCCATCTTCTATACTTAACCTCCCTCCCACCTTCCACACCTAAAGCCCTCCCCAACTTGCCACACCTAAACCCCTCCTACCTTCCACACCTAAACCCCTCCCCCACCTTCCACATCTGTCCTTCTCCCCCACCTTCCACACCTAATGTCCTCCCATCTTCTATACCTAAACCCCCCTCCCACCTTCCACTCCTAAACCCCTCTCCTTCAGCACATGTTGGTCTGCTTTCAGCATGGATTCCCAGGTCCCTCCACTCTGAATTCTTCTTTCCCTTTTTTTCAATACACTCTGTCCATCTATTATACCACTAATTTGGGGGCCCCTAGAGGTCAACGAGGAAACCCTGGTGGCATAGTGGTTAAGAGCTACGTACAGCTGCTAACCAAAAGGTCTGCAGTTCAAATCCACCAGGTGCTTGTTGGAAACCCTATGTGGCAGTTCTACTCTGTCCTATGGGGTCGCTATGAGTTGGAATAGACTGAATGGCAATGGGTTTGGTTTGGTTTGGAGGACAAGGATGTGTCTTTGTCTCACTTTTGTTTCTTTCTACAATGCCTAGCAGAGTGCCTTACCCAGAGTAGTTGTTCAATATGTGGCTTAGAAATAGAATAGAACTCTAGATGGGAATGTGGCTCTGAAATGAAACATTAACCAAAATCTAAGCCCATTAACGTCAAATTGATTCCAACTCAGTGACCCTATATAATTGAAACATTAGCCCACCCATAATGTCCATCTCAGAAAGAGTTAGAAAAGTGTCCAGCTTCCCAGACCCCTGTGCTCTGGCCCCCAGCTCCTCCTGCATCTTCATCTGGGCAGTTGGGAGGTTGGTATGTCCCCTTCACAGGGACTGGAGCCCCACCCTCCCTGTGATCCTGCCTTACATTCCCACTAAGTGGAAATGAGGAGGCCAGAGCAAGCTAAGGAAGAAGAGAGGCAAGAGCACGTCTCTCACTGACCATCTCTGGCCAGATTATGTGGTCCATGCTGAGTTAAAAAATAACCTTGATTAGAAAGTAGAGAGGAGAGGAGAGCCACACCCAGAGCCCTTCCTGCACGAGGCAGAGAGAATCAGCAGTAGATGATGGAGCTTGTAATGCATATTTGTTTGTTCATCTAGTTTGCATATTTAACTTCATGAAAATAATGACTGAGTCCCAGTGTAAGCAGGCAGCTTGTATAGAGGGTAAGACGCAGCGCCTCCCCAAGGCAGATGTCTTACCTCCTTTAGTTCTGCCTTCATCACTCCTTTATTAACCCAGCCCTCAGACTGAGGGCAGCAGCCACATCTGTCAGCACATCCTGTACAGCACTTAGCAGGTGGAACTGTAATAAACGTGCTTGATGGAAATGGAAAAACCAGGAATAGAACACATCATAGATGAAAAATGGCTTCTCCCACCGATTTCTGGAGCCCTGGCAGCGCAGTGGTTAAGCACTCGGCTGTTAACCAAAAGGTCATCTGTTTGAACCCACCAGCATTCCACAGGAGAAAGAAATGGTAGTCTGCTTCTGTAAAGATTTACAGCCTTGGAAACCCCATGGGGCAGTTCTCCTCTGTCCAGTAGGGTCTCTGTGGGTCGGAATTGACTTGATGGGAATGGGTTTGGTTTTTTTTTGGTCATCCATTTCTAGAACACAGCTAGAGTCCCAGATTGGTGTTCCTCACATTGAAGAAAAGGATTCCAATTAAGATACATCATCCCATTTCAGTTCAGAACCTTTACTGAGAACCTACCATGTGCTTATTAGCAGGGGAGAACAGTGAGGAAAGGGAGAGAAGTGTGGCTGAGGTGAGCTCGGGTAGGGTTCCTTCCCTCAAGGAATTGATAATGTCAGGTACATGGGTGGATGTACAGCCAACCAGAGGAGATTCCAGCAGGAGCCAGAGTAGTGGTGGATAGGTCAAGGGATGGATGCACAGTAGGAAAGTCTGATGGGAAAGCTGGGGCGCAACAACGGGAGTGTGGCTGAGCAGAGATGAAGGCTGGGTGAGGAAGGGCTTCTCACTCAATGCGGTGATGGTGACAGGGCCAAGGAGATGAAAAGAGGCCGGTGGGAGAAGGTCTGGTGAGTCATGTTGGGGGAGAAGGGGGGAAGTGGTGAGGACAAAATTAAGCAGCTTAATTTTGCTTCTTGAAAGAGATCTTTCCAGCTCGCTTATCTCAGGGTGTCAGGGAGTCTTAGTAACCACACTCTCCCCCCACCACCCTTTATCTAAAGAGGCCTTAACCAGTATATCTTCCTGTCCTTCCCTTAGGTTTGGGTTTGTACAAGATAAATATTCTGCCTCTGCTTTTAACTTTCCTGCTGAGAACAAGCCTCAGTACATCCACGTTACAGGTGAGGAGCTCCGAGGCAGCAAGTTGGGAGGTGGCCTCTGAGGCAGGAGCACGAGCCTTGGGGAGCCTGGCCCTGTCCACAGCGGTAGCTCCTTCCCTTTCCCTGAGCCTGTGGTAGCAGAACCACCTTGCTGATTCTGGGCACCCCTCCCATGGCTGTGACATAGTTCCTCCCCTCTTTCTTCAGGAACAGTGTTTCTGCAGCTGCCCTACTCCAAGCGGAAGTTCTCGGGTCAGCAGCGTCGGCGGCGGAACTCCACCAGCTCCACCAGCCAGAATATGTTCTGCGAGGAGCGGGTCGGCTACAACTGGGCCTACAACACCATGCTGACCAAGACGTGGCGCTCTAGCGCCACAGGGGACGAGAAGTTTGCCGACCGACTACTGAAGGACTTCACGGACTTCTGCGTCAACCGAGACAACCGGCTGGTCATGTTCTGGACAAGTTGCCTGGAGAAGATGCACGCCAGTGCCCCATGAAGCGGGCTGCTCAGGCTGGAGGCAGGGTGCTGGCTGTGCCCGCATTGGGGGTGACAGGGGCAAACCCTCACCTTCAGACATGGGCAGAGGATTCTGGTTTTGCTATTGGTGTTCAATAGGATACAGTCAGGCTCTGGGTGTCAGGTGTCAGTTTGTCGCTGTTCATGAGCGGGGGCCACTGCTTTGTTTTGGTCCCCCCCACCACCCACAAGTGTTCCTCCACTCAAGGAGAAAGACTTTGGAAGCAGCTGCTGCTGCTGCCACCACCCAAATCCTGTCAGTGCACACTGAGAGCAGGTGGGAGGCACAGATTGTCTGTGGGAGGGCGTCAGCGGCTGGAAGGGGGAGGGCAGCCACCATGGATGCCCTTGGTGAGGGGCAGCTTCTGTGAACGTCCTTGTTCTTTACCACCCGTGGGATATTTGGAGGAGGATCTGCCAGTTCCTGCCCAGGAACAGCCACAGGTCTAAGATAAACTTGTGAAATAGTGTACAATAGGCTCACACCAACTGTATATACCTGTAAATATGAAATGGGAATAAAGCTTGTCACAAAGCACCTCTGTCCCTAGCCCGATTCCCCACAGCAGTGGCACACCCTCATCTGGCAGTTGGGCCATGGCACCAGGGTCATAGAATCACTAGCTGCAGATGGTGTGGAGTATTTTGGAGTTTAATGACTTGGGGTCTGCCTTACTGAAATCTTTCAGTGAGCTTACTACAAGATTTCTCTCACAGGCCCTTGGGCAGGAGCAAGGATAATTTTGGTTGGGACTGGGAAGCAGATAGTACAACATTCTAGGTCACCGCAGACTTGTGCTGTTGGTGGTGAATCTTGCTCAGAGTCAAGCATTCTGAGAAAACCAGAGCAAGCCTCTTTGACTGTGTCCTCAGTCCCATTACTTAACAGGATAAAACCCAGCATGGTGCTCAGTCTCAGCACCCTGCCCCTAACCTGCCCAGTGGGGGTGGGGCTGCCAGCAGAGGCTAGAGCATGACAGTTACCACCACCTCTTCTTCCATATCCGGGTCTAGTTAATCACAAGCCCTGTTGATTCTGCTCAATAGCTTGTGAATCCATCCACTTCTTTCCAGGCCCTCTGCTACCACTCGGTGAAGCCCTCCGTCATCTTTCTCTTGCACACCAGGAGAACTTCCAACTCCTCGTTCTGTCTCTCTGCTTTCATGCCAGTCTATTCTCCACTTGGCAGCCAGCCGAGTCCTTTTTAAAAACCAATCTGGTTGTTGTTAGTTGCTGTCCAGTCAGCTCCGACTCATGACAACCTTATGTATAACAGAACCAAACGCTGCCTGTTCCTGCACCATCTTCAATCTGACTGCGCCCACCACTTATTTAGAACTTTTTGGTGACTTGAACTTCAAAAATCTTAGACACAGCCCACGTGGTCCTGCGTGATCTGTTCCCAGGCTGTTTCTCCAGCCACCCTGGCCCTTGTGCAGTCCCTTGACCATCTCAGACTGTTCACTGGCTCAAATCTTTTGCATGCGCTGTTCTATCTGCCTAGAACACCCTTCCCCTCCTCCTCTACTCTGCCATGGTACCTTCCTCCCCACCAGCTCTTAGCTCAGTTGTCAGTTCTTCAGAGAAGCAGAGTTAGGTACCTACTGGATCTTCCCAGGGCACCTCGTGTTTTCCCTGACATTTATAGCTTATCTGTTTTGTTCATCTTTTTGTCTATCAGCAGTAGAATAATAGATGCTGGAGATGTGGTTATTGGCTGAGTGCATAAAGGAACTTTAGACTCGAGTGCTGGGCACGGGGTACTACATCTGAATCTCCACCCCACTAGCTGGGCTCTGAAGTTTCTTATCTATAAATTGCAGCTGTTGATGCTTCATGTGGACATCTTGAGAGAATAGTGTGTTCATATATGTGAACGCACACTGGTTTATTCCTGGCATGGAGCAGGCCCTTGATAAAAATCAATTTTTGTTTCCTTGTTCACCTTCCCTTCTCTTCGACAACCCATTGCTCCTCTCTGAGTGTCAGTGTCCTCATCTTTAAAATGGGAAGCATCTCCCAGGGCAGTTGAAGGTCAAAAGAGACTTTCATAAGAGAATGTATCTGAAAGGATTTATAACGAGAAGGCAGTAAATGGATGTGGCTGCTCTCAGAGTGCCAGATGGGGATTCATCCTAGCTGCGCCTTCCAGTGTAGCTCTGAGTGGCTGTGCTGCCCACGGCCACTCTTGGCTTGTTCAGGTCGTACAGCATGATCATTTATGATCCTCAGTATCCTGCGTGTAAGGCCAGCAGTTGCCTCTGCTTTCTGCCACTCTCATAACTTGGGAGGAAAAGGCTCAGAGAATGATTGACGAAAGGAGAGCTAACTGATGTTAGAATGCTGGGCACCTGCCATTCAGAACTGGACCTGAAACACACATGCCCTTGAACCTGTTACCCCACTGGCCTGCTGCTCCTCATTCCACCTCCTTCTGCTCAGTGCCCCACCCAGAATCCAGATTCACACTCGATGCCACCACCTTCTCCATCACCCAGTCCTTCTAGCTCCTACCTACTCTTCAGATCATCTCACCTTTCTCCATCCCCAAGGCCCAGGTGCAGGGCCCGGCCCTCCAGAAGCATGTGGTGTGATTAGACTTGGAAGGTGTGTGAGTGCGCTTCAGAAGCCCTGCACGAGACACGTTGATGTGAATGACCATCCCTGCTACAGAGGGAAAACCAGTAGGCTTGGGACCAAGAGCATCTGGGTTTACATTCCAGCCCTGCCATTGTTTAGCTGTTAGAAAGGACTAGAGACCGTTTTTGTCTCCTGAGTCTGTTTCCTCACCTGTCTCCCTCGGCCCTCACACACACACACACGTGCACACACCTTTGAGTGTTGCCCTTCTGTGCTGTGACACCATAATTATCTGCTGACCCATTTCAGCTCACTAGGCTGAAAATCCCCCTAAGGCAGGTACCAAGCCTCTGGTCTCTCCCCAGGCCTTGGCATGCGCTTCAGTCGATGGGAGTTGGTGAGTGAGTCAGTGAGATCCAGAAGGCAGTGCATGCAGCAGCCTCTCACACCTGAGCTGCCAAAAGGACCTCCATGGGATCAGCTGACCTCGCTTCCTCCATGAAGTCAGGGAAGGTCCTTTCTCTGCAGGAGTAAGGCCATTGAGGCCTGGATACATGCTCAGTAAGCCTGAGGTCATCTCAGCATGGGGGCTGGGGGGATAAGGATGATGAAATAAGACGAGAGCCTTAGAGCAGAGGGGCTCTTGGAGATCTGGTCCAACTTCTTCATTTTCCCCAGATGAGGAAATGTGCTCTAGCTAGTTAGAGATGGAACCTGAACAGGGACCCAGGTCTTCTGACTCCCAGTGCAGTGCCTGTCTAGGTATCTAGTTCTGGTCAGTAGCATGGTGGTTAAGAGGGAGGGCTCAGGAAGCAGGTGGCTGGATTCCAGCAGGGCCTCTGCCAGCCTCATGACCCTGAATAAGGCACTGCATCTCTCACAGCCTTGGTTTCCTCATCTGTAAAATGAAAAGATAATACCACCTCATAGTGGAGCTGTGAGGATCACACAAGCAAGTGTGGGTAAAGAGCTTAGCCCAGTGCCTGGAACTTTGTAACCGCTCCATAAATGTTAGCTATTATGATGATCATCATTGCTGCAGACTCTCTGGGCCTCAGTAGTTAAGAGAAGGGAACAATCACAGTGGGCTGAGTGGACAGGGCAGAATTTAAAGAGGAAGTAGGCTTGTGCCTTGTAGGATGCATAGGAGTCAGAGTGGTGAGGAGGAGCTTGCGTCCCCACGTGGGCTGGAGGCCTGCACTCTAACAGACTTTCTGACTACTGTCATCGTTCTGCCTTCTCTGGGGAAAGTTTTTTGTTAGCACAGGTGCCGCGTTGCCAAGGTTAGGGAAGAATGGCCTCCTGACCACACTGAAGAGACTGCCCTACTCCTGCCAGACAGGAACAGGGGGTTGCACAAAGCTGGGCAGCTCTAGCAACATTTCTCAGCTACGTGATGTGGTCAGGGGTGCACACAGGTCCTGGCATCCCAGGGTAGCCCCAGTCAGCCCCCAGGAAGTAGAAACGGAGCTGGGGTGGGGAACCATGAAGGGTATGGGATGCTGAAAAACATGGTGGGAAAAGAAAAGAGAGTGACATGTCCTTTTACCAAAGGAACTAGAAGTAAGCCGAAAAGGCTGCAGAGCAGTTAGCTGTCTTAGCTGCTCACCTAAAACCAAATCAAACCCACTGCTATTGAGTCAGTTCCAACTCATAGCGACCCCACAAGGCTGTAAATGTCTACGGCAGTTGATCACTTTAACTGCTACCCCACCAGGGCTTCCTAGCTCCTCATTAAAAAAAACCAACCAACCAACCCATTGCCATAAATTCCAGCGTATAGGGAGTGGCTCTCAAATGTTCCTGTGCATAAACACTTAAAATGCAGATTCCAGAGCCTCTTCCCAGAGCAGGCCTGGGACTCTGCATTATAAGCAGACACGCCTAGTAATTCTGCTATCAGGGGTCCATTTGAGAAACGCTGCCCCAGATTCATTCTCTGAGTTGCTTCTCACTTACTTTACATGCAGCTCTAACCTGCCTAGAAATCCAATTCTTAGACCAAAGCAGATTGGAAGTGGCTTGCTGGAAGGCAATACGGAAGAGGCAGAGGGCCGGCAGTAGACAGAATGGCAACTGGCAGCCCAATGGCAATAGGAAGGCTGGAGAACTGCAAACGACCTCTGAAGCCACAGGACCTCCAAAAGATGAGCTTGCCGGGCCAGGAACTGCCAAGAACCATGAAGGTAGGAAGCCCATGTCCCATTTGTAGAGACTCATCTACGTAATTAAATGGAAACTTTGGGTATTAAATGGAAGGAGTCCATGGTATATGCCTGAGACACTAAGGAAATCTGTGAGGCCTTGCTGAAGTGGGTAAGAGATAATCCAACCAACCCACTGTCATCAAGTGGCTACCAACTCATAGTGACCCTAGAGAACAGAGTAGAACTGCCCCATGGAGTTTCCAAGGGTGTAAACCTTTACGGAAGCAGACGGCCAAATCTTCTCCTTTTGGTTAGCAGCTGAGCACTTTCACCAGTGTACCACCAAGGCTCCTGGGATAGGAGAGAGTGGAAGAGAAAGCTGAATAGAAGCTTTTACAGGCCTTTTCACTGATCCAGTCCTGGTTAACTTGCTCAGCTACTAACTGAAAGGTTGGTGGTTCAAGTCTACCCAGAGGTGCCTTGGAAGAAAGGCTTGATGATCTGAAAACTCAGGAATTGAAAACCCTTTGGAGCACAGTTCTACTCTGACACATATGGGGTCACCATGAGTTGGAATCAACTTCGTGGCAACTGTTTGTTTGTTTGTTTGTTTTTCCAGTAATCCAAAAAACTCAAGATACGTGGAATAATAATGGCTGCTCCATTTCTTGAGCATTTACCGTGTTCTGGGCACAGTGTGCGTACTTTATCGGGTAATCTTACCAACAACCATCATACTAGCTGAGGGGCAAAACATCCAGGATGGGAAGCCTGAGGCCACACAGCTAACAGCTGAGCTGGGACTCAAGCTTGTGGGGCTCCAGAGCCCAGCCCCTGTCCACTGTCCTGGTGTGCTAGGTCAGTGATATGCCCCAGCTCTGTCCTGGGGTCCTGGCCAAGGCCCCTGTGCTGCTGTATTAGGTGTATGGTACACCCTTGCTAGAGTACACTTGTCATGTGACATGGCCCCACATATAGGCTGCACCTCTGTTAGGGAGTGGGCAGTGACTTTGCCCAAGGACCACAGAGAACTGGTGGCCGGGTCCTGCCTGGAATCTAGGTCATCTGAGTGGGAGACAGTGGCCTGTCCTCCAGGCCCCTCTCACCAGGACTCTGGGTGCCCAGGCTCCTGTCTTGAAGACATTGTTTCTCCTTCCCTCCCAGCCTGCAGCTGCTGTCTTCATCCTGCAGGTGCTTCGGGCAGCTCCTGCCTTCCTGCCTGTGCCACACGCGTGGCCTGGGATGCACAGGTAGTGGGGGGAAAGCAAGTGCCAAGAACTCGGCCCTACTAGCCTTCAGATGTGACTTCCATCTGCTGCTCCAGCTGCAGCAAGGTCCATTTGTTTCCTCAGTGGTCAGCACATAGCCCTTTCAAGAAGAAAGTCTCTTCCCCTGTGGGCACAAGGAGAGATTGGGAGTAGCTGCACCATCTCGGGCAAACCCCTTTGTCTCTGAGCCCTGAAATGTTCATCTGAACTTGTCCAGCAATGCGCGGTCTGGGGGAACCTTGGGGACCATCAGTTTCACAGACCTTTCCCTTTGTTCACTGGTGTGGAGCTGAATGCTGAGAAGACATGAATCCCCTCTGGCCCCTCAGCTAGCTCATGGCAGTTGTGACTAGAACTGAATCTCTTATCTTCTGTCTGTGCACTTTAAATTGTTCCAGTTTGCTTTTCCAGGCTCAATTTCCCCCTTTAATCCTCAAATGTCTCCTAAGAGACAGAAAATTTTACTTTTAAGCTCCATGACATCCTAGGATAGAAACATTCTTCTAATGCTTCTGATGTTCAATCAACCGTAGCAGCTCATGTTCTAGGTCCCTCTCCTCCCACGATCAGAGAGAATCTCATAGACATAATCAGGTATTTTCAAGGCAAAATTTCCAGCCTCTCCTCAAGCTGTGTGTCCTCAGAACTTGAGTAGACAAACAATCTGCAAGAGGGTGGGCAGGGGCTCTGCCAACAGCTGACTTGTCCTGATGCTGTCTCAAAATGCCCAACCCCTTTTCCAGGCCTCTGGACAGAGCACCAGGGAGAGCCAGGAGCTCTCCAGGGCAGATCAGCCAGGGCAGTTTTGCCCCCCAAGGGCCGTCTGGTGCTGTCTGGAGATATTTTTCATTGTCATATTTGGGGGGTGCTGCTGGCATCTAAGGAGCCCTCCTGGCTCAATGGTTAAGTGCTCAACTGCTAACCAGGTCAGTGGTTCGAACCCAGCAGACGCTCCTTGGGAGAAAAGAGGTGGCAGTCTGCTTCTGTACAGATTACAGCCTTGGAAACCCGATGGGGCAATTCTACTCTGTCCTATAGGGTTGCTATGAGTTGGCGTCGGGTTTGGTTTTCTGGTGTACTGGCATCAAATCTAATGGGTAGAGGCCAGGAATGCTTCTCAACACCTTACAATGCACAGGCCAGCCACCCACCACAGAGAAGTATTCAGCCCCAAATATCCATGGTGCTGAGGCTGAGACACACTGAGCTAGACTCTGATTCCAGTAAGAGCTCCAGTCGGGCCCTTCCTTCTGTGACTTTGGGGGAACTGAGACCTGCCACTTGCCCCTGCCTCTGGAGATCTGGATCTTTTCTGGACTCTCCAGTGATGGCAGCCCCATCCCTTATCTCCTGTAGCATTTACTCTCACCAGATTCTGAGGCCAGAGTGGTTAAGAGACCTGCCTAGAGCTACACAGCAAGTTATGGACAGACTGGGGTTTTGAACCCTGGTTTTATTTAGTGCTCTCACAGTGTGGGCAGCTTTTGTTTCTCTTGAACCTTCTTTGTACATACTGCTTGCCTCTCCAATTGTGTATAATCTCCTTGAGGGCGGAGAGCACATCTTGCTCATCCTTTTATCCCCACAGCAGTGCCCATCACATATTAGGTGCTCGTTTAAAATGAGTTGAATTCATTAATTCTGCCAACATTTATGCACAGTTGAACCAATGTGGGCCCTGCCCTCCTAGAACTCACAGACTTGCAAACCAGCAACTGCAACCCTCTAGAATAGGTCTTGTATTGGTAGGCCATGTGTAAAGCATTACAGAAACAGGAGGGGGCTTAATTCTGCATAGGGGGCTGGGGAAGGCTGAAAAAGGGGGCATTTGGGCTGAGATTTGAAGGCTATGTAAGAGTTCTGGCAGGTGTGGAGGTCAGAACAGGGAAGGGGATTCTGGTAATGAAGCTGGGGGCTTTAGCACCAGGTTAGACAAGAAAAGATGACAGCCTAGAAACTCAAGGGAGAAAACCAGAGAGAGATTTCTCCAAACCTGCACCACCCAGCCCACACTTTCAACAACTGATATCCGGCGGGAACTGAGCATTGTCAAGTGCCAGGGGTGCAAACCTGGGCAACAAATGGCCCATTGTTGGAAAGCCTGAGCAAGCCTGTCCCCTGGGGTGCCGCCTCCTGGGGCCTTGCTCACCTGTCAGCCTTTGCTCTTCTGGCCTTGGATCTGGGCAGAACAACGGGCTCTAAACACTCCCAGGCTCCAGTGGTGGTCAGCAGCTTGGGTGAGGCAGGCCAGGGAATGATCCTCTTTCATCATGGTCCCACATCCAGGCTACCGTGTCTTCACCGTGTGGCCCTGGACAAGCTCCCAAAACCAGCCTGAACCTCGTCCCTCTCCATATTGACAAAATAAGAATCATCCAGCCAGCCTTGTGTAACTCGGGGTTGTTGTGAGAACCTGGGTAATAAGGGTTGTGAAAACATTTTGAGAACTGAGCCACTTCAGTCATGAGGTAGAGTCATTGTTACTCTGGTCTGACTTTAATGCCAGCTACCTGTGTGATCCTCAGCAAGTCCATTCACCTCACTTGACCTCAAGTCCCATGGTGGCCAAGCTTGGGTTGGGCTGATGATGGTGTTTCTCCTGCCTCAAAGGGTCATGGTGAGGCTCCAGTGGGGTCAGCATTGCATAGGCATCTGCATGATGCTAAGTGCTTCCCTAATGGAGGCCAAACATTCTGTTCTAAATGTGCCAGTGGGTCTGCAAAGAACTTGGTCTACCACCAGCTAGTCTGAAGCTTGGGAAGGGAGGGAAAGAAAGCAGGAGAAAAATAATATTAAGAGATTACTCTTATATTGGACCCCAAACAAGTGTACGCCCATAGTCATGTTAGGGCTGAGGACAGTCCCAAAGGAGGTGGAGTGGGTGGAGGTTCTCACTTCTCAGAGGATAAAATGGGACTCAGGGAAATGGGGGGACTTGCCCAGGGTTACTAAGTACACTCATGGCAGGGCAGGGACAGAACCCAGGCTTCTTTCAACCCCAGGGCTCTTCCCCTTAGAGAGAAAGAGATAGGACTGAGGTTGGGTGTGGAGAAAGAATCCCCTTCCAAGGGGCTTCCATGGGGGAGCAGCCGTGTCCGGGAAGGAGGGAGGGCAGGACTTGGGGTCTGGGCTCCCTGCACAGCGATGAGGACCATGCCCCAGGTCCTGGCCCCCCAGGCACCCCAGTTCCTGGTCTCCACACTGGCCGCCATTCATGGTTGGCTCTGGGAGGACAGGAGGGCTCCCTGGATGGTATGACACACAGGATGTGTCTCGCCTCAAAGCAGAAGTGAAACAGAGCCAGTTCCCCTTGCAAGGCCAGACACCGTCTCTCTTCTGCAGGAATCAGGAGACTGGCTGCCACCCCCTGGGAACCTGGCCCAGACTGGGGGACAAAAAAGACAAGCAGGCTTGGTCTGGGGCCTAACCTGTCCACATCTCACTGCACACATCCTGGCATCTCTTCCTACATGCCTCCTTGGGCAGCATCCAGCTGTTTTCTGTCAGGCTTTATGATACAGACTCTGGGAGATGGCCCTTCATCCATATAGTTCCTGTCACCTGGCAGAACCGAAGCCCACCCATTCTTGCAAGGGGGCTTCGTTTGTGGTTTATTTGCTCATTGTGCACACGTTCAGTCATCATTCTTGCATCAACAAATGCCTGTTAAGAACCATCTACGTGCCAGGCATTGCATGGATACAGGAGGCAGAAGGCAGAAGAATGTTAAACAAAATATTACATAAGTAGCAATTGCTATGATTGTAAATAATAATACATGGAGTTGTGGAAAATGCTCCAGTGACAGAGGACCAGCCTCTGTTAGGCTTGATGGAGACTCCGACCTATGCAGGGGGTCAGGGAGGGTTCCTTGGCCATGTCCATGAAGACCTGACAGATGACAGGACTTGGAAAGGCAGAGAGGTGGGGGTGGCCTGGCTTTGAAGCCCCTGAGATGGAAAGAAGCTTTGTGGGCCCAAGAGAAAGGGAGGGGCCAGTGTGGCTGAAGAAGGAAGCAGAGGCCAGATCAGCAGGACCTTGCAAGCCACGGAAGGGGTCCTGCAGGTTTTGTGCGTCTTCAAGGGAAATAGTCTCTCTCTTTTTTTTTTAAGCAGACGCTGTGGCTTAGTTAAAACATCCCCATGCTGAGAGCTACAAGACTGGAGTTATGGTGCTGGCTTCCTCCCTCACTGGCCGGTGACCTTGGGGAAGCCTGTACCTTCTCTGGGCCTCAGTATCCTCTTTTCAGTAGGAGCATGCTTGTCTTCCTTGTGGGGTTGTTGAAGAGCCCATAGGAAAAGCCCTGAGTCCCATGCTTGGCACGCAGAGGTGCCCAATGAGTGCAGACAGTCACCTAGTTGCTGGTGCCAGGAATCCAGGCTCCCTGCCTGCACCCCCCCAGGGCTGCTTCTAGGAGCCACCGAGCCAGGAGCTGTCATCAGGCTCAACATGTTGGCTTAAGCTCCAGCTTGCTCTCTGCTGAAGTGTTTTTCTGCTGACATATTACTGCCCCTTGCCAGCTGAGTTAATGCAGCCCCAGAGAAGGCTCCAGTCTAGAGCTAGGGTCAGCCCCTGAAGCTGATGTCCCCTCCCTTCTCCCAGCCCCGAAGCATCCCAGGCTCCTGGTAGACAACTTAATCCCTTTCCCCAACTCTAATTCCTGTGCTTAGCTGGGCAGCCATGTGTCCTACAGGTGAGGGGCAAGGATGGCACAGAGCTGGCCGCTTTGAGGTTGCCGGGCACCAGGGCTGCATTCTTCTGAAAGGGTAGAGCCACCCTGGGCTCCTCTCTTCTGATTCAAGGGGAGAGGTCTCCTAAAGCAGAAAGGAAATGGCGTTGACTGCAAATATGCCTGGAATGGCATGGGATGCTTTGCTCGATAGCTGGTTTAGTTCTAGCAACAACTCCTCGCAGTGGGTATTACTGGTCTCCTCTTACAGGTAAATAACTGGGGCTCAGAGGTCATTCAAGGCCACCCAACTAGTAAGTGGCAGAGAGTCTGGATTCTTCTGCAGGTCAGCATGACCCTGCCTTGTCTTCCCTTGCACATCGATTCTGGGCCTTTGGTCTCTGTTTTGCTGCATTTTGGATTTCACATGGTGTGAGTTGATCGTAGGAGCCCTAGAACTGTGGCAGGAAGTTGCTGTCTCTCCATCTCAGGAGTGTCATAGAATGGGCAAATGGGAGCCACCTTAGTGATGGGGGAGGCCATCTCCCTGCTTATAGAGGGGAAACTGAGGCCCAGGAGGGGAAGCAACTTGCCTGAGGTCACAGGGTTGGGTCAGGCTGGGATGCTCCTCGTTGCCCGTCTCTCTCACTCTCCCTTTCTGGCCTCTGTGCCTCTGTCCAACCTTTGCTCATTGGGGACCTTAAGCTGTGGTCCTGGACCTGTCCTGTGCATCTCACTCCCCAGGTGACCCAGTCCCGTGGCTTTGAATACCATCTACATGCCCATGACTCTGACTTGAGAGCTCTAGCCCTGACCCTGACTCTGAACTCCAACCTGTCTGTCCAGTTGCCACTTGACTTCTCATTAGAGATCTAAGAGGAATGTTGTGTTATTACTGGATGTCTTTAAGTTGATTCCAACACATGGCGACCCCATGTGTGCAGAGTAGAACTGCTCCATAGGGTTTTCAAGGCAGTGACCTTTCAGAAGCAGATCACCAGGCCTGTGTTCCCAGGCACTTCTGGATGGGTTTGAACTGCCAACCTTTTGGCCAGTAGTTGAGCGCTTAACCATTGCACCACGCAGCCGCCTCTAAGAGGAATAACACACTTCATATGTCTAAAACATAACTTTTGATTTAGCCCTGACCGTCCCCCAGCTCCACCTACACCTAATCTTCCCACAGCATTCTCTGTTTTAGGGTCTATACCATCATCAACCCAGTCCCTCAGACTGACAGCCTTGCAGTTCTCCTTTGTTTCCCATTCCCTCAACCCCACATCTAATCCATGGGCAAAAACATATCCGTAATCTGACCCTTCTCACCATCTTCACCTAAGTCTAATGCAGCAACTTAAGTGGCCCCCCTGCATCCTCTTTTGCCTTCAAGAATTCACTCCTCATAGCAACCGGAGTGCTCTCTTCTAAATGTAGAACAGGTTGTATCATTGCAGTGCTTGAGAACCCTTCAGTGACTTCTCAACTCAGAATGAAATCTCTACTTCTTATCAGTGCCCACAGACCCTACGGGGCCAGGGCTTGTAGAAGGCTCCATCTCCAGCCTCATCTCATGCCACTCACTCAGAATGATGCAGATGATCCTCTTTCTGTTCTGTGAACACCCCAAGGTTGTCCCTGCCTTGGGGCCTTTTTACCTCTCTTTTGTCTTCTTGGAACCCTCTTCCCAAGATTGTTGCTCACCTGGTTCTTCAGTGTTGGTGTCACTCGTTGCCCTCTCACAGAGACCTTCCTGTGTCCTTAGAGCTGCCCCCCTCTGCCCATCACTGTCCATCATAGTGCCCGGCTGCCTTTTCTTCATGTCCCTTATCATCATCTGAAATTATCTTTTCTCCTCACTAGAACATAAATTCCGGGTCCATTTTTGTGCTGCTGTATTCTCAGCACACAGTATGGCTGAACAAGTGCTTGTTCACAGAATGAACCACATGGATTCAGGGCCTGAATTACAAATCTACTTTGTTCCAGGTTGTTGTCCCTAGAGACTCTTTTATAGGATAGCATTTCCCCACCGGTGTCTTCTTTAAGTAAGTCATTTCTTTTAGTGCTCAGAGGTCACTCTGCCAGCTTTACCATGTACCAGCTGTGTGACCATGGCAAGTTACTTAATCTCTCTGTGCTTCAGTTTTCATCATCTGTAAAATGGGGATAATAAGAGTGCCCACCTCATAGGGTTTATGTGAGGACTGAGCAAATGAATGAATGCATAAAGAGTGCTTAACGTGGTGCTTGGGACATAGTGTTCAGTAATGTTAGCTCTATTTTTATTATTTTTATCATTATTATTACCATCATCATCACCAGTTTGACTCCTGGGAGAAGCAACAGCGGTTTACCTCTCTGCCTTCAAATAATAATACTTACGTCACTTTACCTGCTCAGCACCCTTCAGTGACTTCTTCTGCCACTCGAGAAAAAGACCAAACTCCTTTAAGAGGTAGTAGCTTGAAGCCTCCAACCTACCTCTTTCATCTACCTAGCCCCGTCTTGTACCTCTTTCCCCATCGCTCATCTCCCTGTGGATATACCGACCTCATTTCAGTTCTTCATGTGATTTATGCTCTTCCCATGCTAGGCCTTCTGCCTAGAATACACCTTCCCTTCTTCTTCACCTGGTTAATGTCTGCTCTTCCTTCCAAAGGTTGTTAAAACCTCAGAGAAGCCTTCCATGACCACTGACCAGGGCGTTCCCCTTATTACATGTTCTCGGGGTACCGTGTGCCTCTTCTTGGGGCACTTATCTATCACAGCTGTGAGTTCGTGTTTATTCCTTCAATTTGGTTTAACATCTGCTTTACCTAATAGACTCCAAGCTCCATGAGGGCAGGGACTAAGTCATTCTTTGCTCTCTTTTGGACTCGCGATGCTAGAGCTAGCACAGTGCTTTGTATATAATAGGTATTCAATAAATATTAAATGAATGAATGAATGTATGAGTGCTTAGAAAGCCTTTGGGTTAGAGGGCAGCACTTCAGATGAAGTACAAAACTGCCCCTACCACCTGTCAGTTTGTCGTACTGATGTTGCTTGCATGTTGCTATGATGCTGGAGACTACGTGACTGGTATTTCAAATAGCAGCAGGGTCACCCATGGGGGACAGGTTTTAGCAGCACTTCCAAACTAAGAAAGACTAGGAAGAAAGGCCTGATGATGTACTTCCAAAAATTAGTCAATGAAAACCTTATGGATCACTATGGAATATTGTCCAGTATAGCGCTAGAAGATGAGCCCCCTAGGGTGGAAGGCATTACACAACAGCCACCACAATGAACTCAAACATAGCAATGATCATGAAGATGGCACAGGGCCGGGCAATGTTTTGTTCTGTTATACATAAGGTCACCATGAATTGGAGCCAACTCAGTGGCAAACTAACAACAACAAAACTGCCCTAGGAGAAAATCTACTGCTTTTGCATAACCGACCAGCCTTTCTCACCAGCCTCCTGCCACGGGCGCCGGAACAGCCCTCCTGCCTTCTGCAGGATGTCATTTGCTAGAGAAGTGATGTTGGGCAGGACCCTGCCTGTTGTGCATCTTTCATAGATGACTGTTTGTTCCTAGGACTGCTGTAACAAAATACCACAAATTGAGTGACTTATAAGAATAGAAACTTATTATCTCACAGTTCTGAGAATCTGAGATCGGGGTGTCAGCCACATTGATTCCCTCTGAGACTTTGAAGGAGAATCTGTTCCATGCCTCTCTGCTAGCTTCTGGCAGCTCCAGGAGTTCTTTGGCTTCAGCTGCAGCGTCACATGGCATCCTTCCTCTGTCTCCCTCTCTTTGTATATCTTCTTTTCCTTTATAAGGACACCATTCATACTGCCGTAGGACCCACCCTACCCCAGTATGATCTCATGTTAACCTAACTGGTTACATTTTCAAAGACCCTATTTCCAAACAGTCACATTCACAGGTACAGGGATCAGGACTTCAACTAACCTCTTTGAGGGAACACAGTTCAATCTATAACAGTGACCACCAGAGTTAGAAGAGTAGGGAGGGCCTTGGTTCATCTAAGCCGAGATAGAAACTGGACATGAAGCATAATACAATGGAGAAGTCTGTCTCGCTTCCTGAGCTCAGTTTTCTCACAGAGCCAGACACTTTCAGCTTTTACTTCCTCTTGAAACAGGGTGCCTGCTGTGTCCTGATCACATCGTACTCTGTTCTGGTTTTTCTGGATGACGGTATTTTCTACCATGAGTTGGAGCAGAGGTTCACATGGGCCATCAGACCTGGGCCAGTCCCCCACGGTCTGCACCAGGGCATGGCAAAATGAGGAAAATAAGGACAAGGTAGTGAGTTTTCATAAAGCTAAATGGATTCTGAGATTATCTACCCTACTTTTTTTTGGTGTGTCAGGATGCCCTTTCTTTTATGAAATAAGGGTGATAGGGTTTTTTTGTTTGTTTTTGTTTTTTAACATCCTTGCTTGTCAAAATCACCTACTGTATTTTCTTTTCAGATTTTCCAGTGCGTGGTCAGCAGCTGAGCTGGGATGGGGCCCCCGGCCTCCCAGTTCCAAATTAGCACTCTCTCCCCTCTGCAGCCCTCTTCCTGGAATGGATAAGATGAAGGGGGATGTGAGAGCTGGCTATAAATTAGTGATGGGCTGCCATGTGGAAGAGGGGACACGCTTGTTCTAGTTGTTTCCAGAGGGCAGAATTGGGGTCACTGGGTAGCAGTTTCAGACGGGCAAATTTCAGCCGAATTTTGGAATGAAGTTTCTAACAGACAGATATTCAGCAACAGAAAGAACTGCCCCATCGCTGTTTAAGCAGAGGGGGAGTGGCCACATTCAGGACTGTTGGAGAGGCTGTTCGGGGCCTGGGGTACCCGTTGGGGACCTTGGCTTTGGAATCAAACCAACCTGAGTTTCAGCACTAGTCTGACCGCGTATTATCTGTGCAACCTTGGACAAGTCGTTTCTCCTCACAGAGTCTCAGTTTCCTCATATTTAAAATGGGGGCATCATGCCTCCCTCCGGGTCCTGTAATGATTAAAAGAGAGAGTGGGCATAGAATGCCCGGCCCACAGATGGGCCCTCTGTGAGGTGTGACCCTTGTCCTCAGGGAGCTTAGTTACAGTCTGGTGGAGAGGAAGAGACTTACAGAGAATGGATAATATGAAGTACAGGTAGTCTCAGACTTATGACATGTTCAAGTTACAACGAACCACACTTAGGACCGTTCTTTTTTTTTTAGTCCATCTTATCATTGGTAATATGTACTGCCTACAGTGCTGCAGCGCATGATTTGCGGATATTATCATTCTCAGATGTTCACTCACAGATGTTCAGAGATTGGATTTATAAAGATACTGGTAATAAAAGGCAATAATAATAAAAACTAAAAAAAAAAAGGAGTATTTGACTTATGGCAGAACCAACTTATGATGGAGTCATTGGAACGGAACCCCATTGTAAGTCAGGGACTACCTGTAATTTATGATTAAGGACCAGCAAGAGTGCCCCAAATCGATGTGCTGGGGTGGTTCCAAGGAGCGGAGATGAGCGTGAGCTGGATGATCAGGGAAGACTTCCTGGAGGAGGTAACACCTAAACTGGACCTTGAGACACCATTAGGCTCTGGATAAGAGAGGAAGGAGTGAGGAGCTTCCCAGTAAGAGGCCATACAGTGACCTCTGGCACATAATAGTAAGTGTTAATTGGAGGTAGCTATTATTACTCTCTAAGTTTCAAAGGCAGGGAAATCCCTGCTTCCTTGGGTTCTGACAGCACTGTGGGCACATTGGATAAATGAACGGGGGAAGACTGGCTAGCCACAGAATAGAGGGAGCTCTGATTAGATCTAAGTAAGCTGAGCAAAATGGGAACATCCATGAATCTATTCATCCACCCATACATACATCCATCCATTTATTCATATACTCATTCATCTATACAGCCACTCATCCATACATACACCTGTCTATCCACACATACACATCTATCCATACACCCATGCATACATCCATTCACCCATTCATCCATCATTTCATCCACCCATCTATTTACACACATTACTGTCCATACACTCATACATCATCCAGCAACACTCCCTTCATTCTTACACCCATCCATCTGTACATTTATCCATCCACACACCCGTCACATATCCATACATCATCCAACAATACTCCCATACATCCACACACCCATCCATTTATACACCCATCCATTCACCCATCTATCCACACACTCATTCATCCATCCATACACGCATCCATCCATCCATCCATTCACCCATCCTTCCATCCATCTATCCATACACACATTTATCCATACATTCATACATCATTTTGCAATACTCTCATTCATCCACCCATCCATCCAAAGGCTTCAGGAAGAGAACAAGACAAAGTCACTGCCCTCATGAAGATTACATCCAGTGGGGCAAGGCTTATATATATGAATCAAATAATTATACTAACAAGTGTAAAATTGCAACTGTGATAAGTGCTACAAATGAAAGGGCTACATGGTACCGTGAGAACCTGCAACAGGGTGATTTGACCTAGTTATGGAGGTCCAGAAAGGCTCCCCAAGGAAGTGACCACTGAACTG
Organism: Trichechus manatus latirostris; assembly: GCF_000243295.1. Classification (NCBI taxonomy): domain Eukaryota; kingdom Metazoa; phylum Chordata; class Mammalia; order Sirenia; family Trichechidae; genus Trichechus; species Trichechus manatus. The sequence goes on from NW_004443997.1 coordinate 2,671,349, forward strand.
AGAGCTAAAGGGTGAGTAGGAGTAACTGGGAAGGGAAGAATGTTCCAGGCAGAGAAGGAAGAACACGTGCAAGGGCAAGATGAAGTTAGAAGAGTACGGCCGATGACTCAGGGCCTTTCAGGCATGCTAACGATTTTGATTTTTATCCTGAGGTTTTAAGCAAGCAGCAGATGATATGGTCACATTGTGTTTTTAAAAGATTGTTGTGGCTGTGGGTGTAGCAAATGGAGGTGGGGGATGGGATGAGCAAGTGTAAAAGCTAGAGGTTTTTGTAGTTGTCTAGGGAACTCAGGATAGGACTTCGGACTGGGGAGGTGTTGAGGAGGGGAGTGGAGTCAAGGACCATTTAGGAGATGAAATGGACATGACTGAGTGTTGGGTTCAGTAGAAAAGATGAGAGTGGGAGCATTGTCTAGGATAACACCCAGGTTTCTGGATGCAACTGTTGCTAGGCAACAGAGTGGAAACCAGGCAGGAGTGGGGAGGGGATGGAATACACTGTCCATTGCAGTTGTCATTATTCCAGTGTTTGCAAAATAAAGGGTGTTAGAAGTGTGGGTTACACGGCTCCCTGACTGCCTGTCCAAGAGTGAGAAAGCTGGTTTAAGGAAGTTGTACACTAGAAAAGGACATCATGTTTGGTAAAGTCGAGGGTCAGTGAAAACAGGGGAAACCCTCCTCCATGAGATTGATCACACAGTAGCGACACTGGGCTCAAGCATACCAATGATCATGAAGATGGCACAGGACCAGGCAATGTTTTGTTCTGTTATACATAAGATTGCCATGGGTCCGGAGCTGACTCAACAGCCAACTGACAACAACAACAACGTTGCAGGCTAAAGGGCTTCCAGTTCTGGCTCTGTATTCAGGTAGCTGTGTGATCTTGTGTGGGCAGCTTCACCCCTCTGGGCCTCAGCTCTAGAGTGGAGGGCCCTGCTGGGCTGGCAGTCTAAGGGCACAAAGTGGCCTGAGTCTTATTTGCATCCACAGGCACTATTTACGTGGGTCCCTCCTGGGAAGTTATTTCTGCAAATCCACTTTATCCACAGCCTGAAGGTGAAAACAGCATTAAGTCTCGAATACTAGGGCTGAAAGAACGCACAGAGCCCATCTGCCCAATCTTCTAATTTGACAGAGATAGGGAGGGAGAGCCCCTGTGTCTGACACTTAGCTCTATTCTCCCATTCTACCATGCACCTGAGAGGAGAGGCTGAGCAGTGTGTCTAAAGCCACAAAGCTCTAGGGCAGAAGAGGATCCTTTGGGGGTGAGCTCCACATTCCTTTTCTTACTTTAGGAGTGGGGATTTTTCTGCAGTCTGTGGTCATTTCCTAGGACAGAGGGAGCTAGGGAGAACTGAGATCATAGACACGGGTGTTGCTGAGCATCTGGGGGAATAATGATGAAGGGGACAGCTGAAGCCCTGCCCTGCTAAGCTGGGTCCTTTCTGACTCTTTGAAGATGCTTTCTGTCACGTACCCCCACCGTGACTCCTGAATGTCCTCTCGGGGCTGCAAAATGCTCTTTGCACAAAAGGAATGCAGAAACCCAGCCCACCCCCTGCAAACGAGACATGGAAACAAAAACGGTTGGAACCTCAGGGTTGAGGTTTCCATGGTGGCTCCACTCCACCGCCTTTCCCATTGGCCAGGCTTCCTGCTCTGGCTTTAGCAACAGAGGCTTAGATACCCATCTCCTTCCTGATTGGCCAGACCATACTGTAGTGCCATGGCAACAAAGGCAGAGGGACCAGTATCTGCAGAAACACTTGAGTCACTGTCTACCTGGGGTGGGGCTGAGATCCAGAGGGCTGCTTTTAGAGGGTACAAAGGGGAACAAGGAGCCCCCACCTCCTCCTCATCTCATTTATCCTGCATCTTGCAGCATCTTCCCAGCCCTTCTCTTGCCCCAGGGCTCCTGTCTTCTGCGAAGAAAAAACAAATGTCTAGCAGGGCCAGAGTTGAACTCATTTGCCCAAAGTTACACAGGTAGTAAGTTGCAAACTAGGATTCAATCCCATATTATATGGCCTGGCTTAGAGGGTCCTTGCTAGAGAATCCAGGGGTCCTTTTGGTTTTAATAGTGATCCCCTTTTATTCATCGAACAGCCAATGCTTTCAAAGCACTCTCTTATCTAAATCATTATTTGATCCTCCCAACAACCAAGGAGTTGTTACTACGAGTTCAGTAAAGGAGGGATTTGTTGTTGTTAGTTGATGTCACGTCAGTTCCAACTCATGGTGACCCCATGTGTGCAGAGAAGAACTGCTACATAGGGTTTTCAAGGCTGTGATCTTTTGGAAGCAGATTGCCAGGCCTGTCTTCCAAAGCATCTCTGGGTGGGTTAAAACCACCAATTTTTCAGCTAGTAGTTGAGTGCTAATAACCCATTTTATAGATGAGGACACCAGAAACCAGAGAGAGTAAGTGATTTTTTCCGTGTCATGAGTGCCAGAGCTGGGTCTTCAACCCATGCCTCCTGAATCCTTGTCAGGGCTCTACCTCCAAACCACTAGACTTATCCATACCAGCTGACCTTCAGGGGGATTGGAGGGCTGTTCTGAGGGGTCCTCTCATTAGTTAGAGTGCAGTGCCAAACAGAATCAGGCACTCCATCGTGGACAAGGGTTGCACACCATAACCCTAGCACCTGCCAGGTAACTCCCAGAGGGGGTCCATGTTACACTGCAAACCTTGCCCCCCAGGTGCCTCCATGCATCCACAGGTAGAAAGACACTTATAAGAAAAACCAGTCAGTTTTCTGCTCCTGCGTTCTTGAAGCTGTGCTAAATATGTACCAGGGCTTCTAACTGGTTTATTCCAGTTAAACCCCCTGCTAAGAATTTGCCTTTCCACCCCAGATATAGTAAATCAGAATCTACAGTTTAACAAGATCCCCAGGTGATTCTTATGTATAATAAATAGAACAGTGGGTCTCAAAATTTATTATACGTAAGAATCACCTGAGAATCTTGTTAAACTGTAGATTCTGATTCAGTATATCTGTGGTGGAAAGTCAAATTCTCAGCAGGGGGTCAAACCGGACGGAACTGGTTGGAAGTCCTGGTATGCACTATCTTACTGAATCCTAATTCCAACCTTAGGAGTTAGCCCATCACTATCCATCATCCATAGATGCAGAGACTCGTGCTCAACAAGGTTAGGTAGCGCACCCAGGGTCACACAAATAGTTGGTAGTGGAGCCAGACTTGAATGCAGGCTAGCATGGATGGTGATGCTGCTCTCTTTGCTGTCACAGAATGTGGAATGGTGGGGCAAAGAAGCGTACGAGAGCTGATTTTTATTTAGCTCTTGAGTGTGTTTTTTTCTCCCTCAGTTGATGCTGCAGCTGAACCAATTTCTTAGCACTGGAAAAAGCAAGCTCTGAGGACTGGCTTTGTGTTAGGGACTTGGAGAATCTTGGCCCCTGAGGAGTGACTCCATGCCCCCAACTTTGTTGCCTCCCATTGCCCCGTTTCTCAGCTTTGCCATCCTGCAGGAGGGCATGGCTGGGCAGCTGGTAATCAGCAGCAGATGTCGAAGAGGAAATCCCAGCGAACTCCTTAGTCTGAATCTGAGCTCCTGCTGAAATGCATGTTTTGGCTGATTCCTTTCCTTTTCCTCAACTCTGGCTCCCTGAAGCTTTTGCGCCTAACACAGAACCTGGCCACTTGGGAGGGGAGAGCCTGAGGGCATAGATTTCAGCAGCTCACACCTGCCACTCTGCTCCCCTAAGTGCCACACCAGCAAGGGGCAGGCTCTTTATTTCATCACAGTGATGGTTAAGTTTGTGTGTCAACTTGGCTAGGCTATGGTTCCCAGTGGTTTGGCCAAACACTAATCTAGCTGCTGTTATGGAGTAGTTAACCCATTGTCACTGAGTTGCTTCAGACTCCTGGTGACCCTCTAGGACAGAGAAGAACTGCCCCATAGGGTTTCCAAGGCTGTAAATCTTTATGGATATGTCATCAGGAGGAACCAGTCCCTGGAGAAGGACATCATGCTTGGTAAAGTAGAGGGTCAGCAAAAAAGAGGAAGACCCTCAACAAGATGGATTGACACAGTGGCTGCAGCAGTGGGCTCAAGCATAACAATTGTGAGAATGGCACAGGACCAGACAGTGTTGCATTCTGTTGTACTAGGGGTCACTGTGAGTCAGAACTGACTCGATGGCACCTAACAACAACAACAGCAACAAATCTTTATGGAAGCAGATCGCCACATCTTTCTCCCCTGGAGCTGCTGGTGGATTTGAACTGCCGACCTTTGGTTAACAGCTGAGTCCTGCAGCACCAGGCTCCTTCTAAGAAGTAGTCACATGTGATTAACTCAGTTGGCCTTAAGTAAAGGAGATTACTCTCCATCATGTAATCTAATGTGATGTGATCAGTCTATCAGTTGAAGGCCTTAAGAGCAAAAAGGGAGTTTCCCTGGGGTGTGTTCTGCCTCCAGACTATAAGTAGATATTTTGGCAGAACTCTCACCTCAGTCTTCTGTCATCTGACCTACGAATTTTGGAATTTCCAACTCCCTAAAATCACGTGAATCAATTTCTTGAAGTAAATCTTTCTTTCTCTCACTATGTATACCACTGGTTCTGTTTTGCTAGAGAACCCTGACTTAGACAACAATGATTTGCAGCATTTTCCCTGTACCAGGCACCATCAGGCACTAGGGAGATGGCAAGGAACCCAACCGTTACCACCCCAGCCCTCATGGAGGCAAAACCTAGTGGAGGAGACAGATAATAGGTCTGTAAGTGAATAAATAATGTACCTTGGACAAGATGAAACAGGATACTGGGATGGAGAGTTGGGGGTGGAGGGGGGTGTTTTACCAGGATGGTCAGGAAGGCTGCCTGAGGAGGTTACATCTAAGCAGAGACCTGAAGGAGGAGAGGTAGTTGTGTTGGTTATCTATGGCCTCGTAACATACCACCCCAAAATGTATTGGCTTACAACACCATTCATTACTTCTAAGTCTGTTGTTGGCCACACCTGCGGCTGCATTCAGCTGGAGGCACAGCTGGGCTGGAAGGTCAAAGGTGGCCTCACTTGAACGTCTGGTAGTTGGTGCTGGCTGGTGGTTGGGCCACCTCAGCTCTCTGCCACAGGGTCTCTCATTCTCCAGGTGGCTGGACTGGTCCTGACTTGGTGGTCTCAGGGTCACTTTCCCAGAGGGTGAAGGTGGTAGCTGCCAGGGTGCTTGAGGCCTAGGTTCCTGTCTTATTTACCTAGTGCTGCCGTAACAAAAAATACCACGCGTGGGTGGCTTTAAAGAACACAGTTCAGGAGGCTAGAAGTCTGAATTCAAGGTGTGGCTCTCAGGGGACGTCCTTCTTTGTCTGTTTCAGCTTCTAGTAGGTGGCAATCCTTGGAGTTCCCGGGCTTGTAGATTCATCTGCTGTGTGTGTCTGTCTTCATGTGTGGTCTGTGTCTGTGTCTCCGTGTCTACTCTGCTCTTTTTATAACTCAGACTGGATTAGGTTTAGGACCCACCCTAATCTGCTATGAACTCATTAACATAACAAAAGAAAACTCTGTTTCCAAACAAGATCACATCCATAGGGATAGGGGCCAGGACTTCAATACATTTTTTTCTGGGGACACAATTGAATCCACAACAGCTCCAGAATTCATAAAAGGTCACTTCTGCCACATGCCATTGCAAAAGCAAGTCACAAGGCCAGTCTGGATTCAAGGGATGTGGAAAGAGATGCAGCCTGTCAATGGGTGGAAGAGCAAAGAATTTGTGGCCCTAATCAATCTGCCATATCATTCGTGTGAAGATCTTTGGGAAGAGTGTTTTAGGCAGAACAGGTGCAAAGTCCCTGAGGTCAGATGAAGTCGAAGGACCTGAGCCTTGAACAATGGTCCCACTTCTTCCTCGGTTTCCACATCTGTAAAGTGGTAACTAAGGGTGCCTCCTGCCTCCTGTCTCCTTTGTAGGGTAGCTGTGGGGCTCAGATGAGATGAAGGATGTAGGGGGCTTTGCTTCAGGGATGGGGCTAGGATATTGGTTTTGGTGGAAGAAGCCATCACAGGAGCTCAGTTGGGCATTGTCTTAGGCTGGATTCTCTAGAGAAGCAAAACCAGTAAAGTGTATAAGTATATATATAGAGAGATTTATATCAAAGAAAGAGCTCACGCAGTTGTAGAGGCTGGAACGTCCCAAGTCCATGGATTAGGAGAGAGGCTTTTCCCGATTCACGTAGCTGCAGGGACTGGTGAACCCAAGATTGGAAGGTTGGAAAGCAGGACTCTGCTCACAAGCTGTGAAGATCGACGAATCCCAGGATCAGCAGATAAGCTTCTAGCTCAAGATCTGAGAACCAGAGGTCAGACAAACAGGAGGCAGCTGCGTGATCCAGAGAGAGCAAAAAGCCAGAACGTCTGCTTATATTCAGATGCAGCCCACACCCCCAAGGAAACTCCCTTTCAACTGATTGGCTACTCACAGCATATTCAGTCATGGGAGTGATCACATATAAACACTGAGAATCATGGCCCAGCCAAGCTGACACACAATCTTAACCACCATAGGCATCCACCAAACTTGCCAGCTTTTGCTGAGCACAGGAAGGCATGGTGCTCAGCACTGCAGGTCACAAGGGAAAAGTCTGGAGTTTGCTGATCTTGCTGAGTTTATGGGTCAAAAAGTCTGCCTACCTCGCCAGTAACTCGGACAGCCCAGGCATGTCTCAGAAGAAAAGAGCTGGGAGGATTGTAGGGTCAGGTAGGCCTTTGGGCACTGGGATTCAACAGGGCCTGGTGCAGCACTAGGATTTGGCTGAAAGAGGGCAGTGGGGGGCTGCTGTGGAATTTAGAAATTCAATGCAACAAATGTTTACTGAAGCCCTACTCTCTGCCAAGTGAACAGGAAGAACAGAAGACAGAAGTGCCCAGAGGTATTACCCAGACCTGGAGAGCCAGGCAGGCTTTCAGGAGGAGGTGACAACTGTTCAGAGTCAGGTTGAGCACAGTGGGGCAGTGTCATGGATTGAACTGTGTCCACCAAAAATACCTTGTCAACTTGGCTAGGTCATGATTCCCAGTATTGTATGATTGTCTACCATTTTATCATCTGATGTGATTTCCTGGTGTGTTGTAAATTCTATCACTATGATGTAATAAAATGGATTAGCGGCAGTTATACTGATGAGGTCTACAAGATTAGATAGTGTCTTAAGCCAGTCTCTTTTGAGATATAAGAGCAGAGACACAGGGGGACCTCATACCACCAAGAAAGCAGTGCCGGGAGCAGAACGTGTACTTTGGACCTGATGTTCCTGCACTGAGATGCTCCCAGAGCAAGGGAAGACTGATGACAACGACCATCCTACGGAGCCGACAGAGAAAGCAAGCCTTCCCCTGGAGCCAGTGCCCTGAATTCAGACTTCTAGCCTACTGAGCTGTGAGAGAATAAACTTCTTTTTGTCAAAGCCATCCACTTGTGGTATTTCGGTTATAGCAGCACTAGATGACTAAGACAGGCAGTGAGAGGAGTAGAAGCACAAAGAGTTAAACACAAAGAGAGTCCTACACAGAGGGTAGTATGCATAGGGTTACCAGAAGAAATAAAATAAAAATACAGGACGTCCAGTTAAATTTCAGATAACTGACAAATAATTTTTTCAGTGTAAGTATGTGCATGCAGTTGCATTCGTGTACTAAAAAATCATTGCTCCTTGCTCCTTCCCATTATGTGGCCAAGGAAGCCTCCTGCCCCCATATCTCTTCCATCCTCAGCCCCTACGCCTGGCTTGGGAGATGGGACTCAGAATTTGTGGAGAGCCCACTGTGTGCTGAGTTAGGTCCTCTGCATGGCTGGTCTCACTGAACGCTTACTTCAGCCCCATGAGGAAAGCAATTATTACCCCCATTTTACAGATGAGGAAGCAGAGGCTCAGAGCAATACAGCTGCTGCCCAGCCACACAGCTGCAAACCTGGAGTGGAATCAGACGCCAGTGTCTGTGCTCTGCCCTCCACGCCCCACTGCCACTAGGAAATATCTCCGGGAACCTAATCCCCCCTCTATTTAGCGCTTGGGCTCTGTCAGCAGTGTCCCTGTCTACTGAAGGCATGTGCTGTGCTGGCTTTTCCTGAGCTCAGCCGGGACTAAAAAGTGTGGACGCAATGCACAGCTGCGGGAGGTTACAGTTTGTGAAGCCTGTCCCAGCTGCGTAAGCCTGTCCCAGCTGCGTGCTCCTCGAGGCCCTTTGCCCTGAGACTCTCCACACACACACCACCACTCCCCCGCCCCCCGCAAGTCTAGTCTGCATCCCTGCCGCAGTGGAGCCTGTATTAAATATTCATGGGTACTGCCTGGCACCGCGGTGACATCAACTACTGGGTTGCTTGCTGAGGGCTGTGGCTATCTCTCCAAGGTGAAGAAGTGACTGAAATTCAGCTGGCTCGAATGGCGTCCCAGGAGGCTGGCTGCTGGGACTTGGAGAAGATGCTGCTAATGTAAGGCGTGGCAGGAGTCCAGAAGCTTCTCTCTGAGTCACCCCGGCTCCCTTGGGGCCCTGTGGCATCCCAGTGCTGGCATTCAGCAAATACTCATTGAGTGCCTCCTGTATTCCAAGCACAGTGCTAGGCTCTGGGTATACAGACAAGGTCCTTGTGTCTAGGAGCCCCGACTGGAGGAAGGGGAGAAACTGTCACCATGCAGAGCGGTCAGTGCAGAGGGGCACCTGATGCCAGGGATTCTTCCAAAGGAAGCCACGGCTAAGTGCCAGTGAAGAAGGAGCAGTTAGGCAGGAAAGAGGAGGGGTGAATGTTTCAGGCAGAGGGAATAGGATTGGGCTCAGATCCTGGTTCCGCCCCCTTCCTAGCTATTTATCTGCAAACTGGGTTCCCACCTTTCAGGGTTGCTGCGAGGCCGAAATGAAGCCATGGCTGTTGATAGCCACCAGGCTTGATGCATAGAGAGATGTATAGTGAGAGCTTAGGGGTGGCTGTGATGAAAATCGCTCCATATCTTTATATAATTTCCTTCACCCTGCTAGGAATTCTTACCTCCACTTGATGAGCAGAGAAACTGAGACCCAGAGAGGCAACCTGACGTGGCCAGGGCCATAGTATGGATTAGACTCCCCCAGGCCAGACACATGCCCCTAGGCACTGACTGGGGTCTTTTCACACTCTACCTATAGACATCCCAAGCAGTTGTCTCAGCTCAGGGAGACATGGAGTCCCATCAGCGGTCCCACTTGAGTCCCTCCGCTGCTTTGTCAAGGGTGATCTTGGCCTTCCTGGAGGTAAGGCCGAAGCTGTCAGAGGGCCTGGGCTTTGGAAAGCCTGGGTGTTAGTTCTGCTTCAGCTGCTAGCCTGCTGTGTGACCATGAGTGAATACATTCCCTCTCTGAGCTTCTCAGTTCCCCATAGTTAATAACAGTTGCTGTCATTGTCTGGGTCTCTAATCCTCCTAACAGTGCTGTGGAAAAGGAACTATTATTAATTCCATAGTAAAGATGAGGAGCCAGCAGATCGAATGGATTTAGCCTGAGCTTTTGTAAGTCAGGTTAATCAGAGTGGCCAACAAAATAGCATCCTCATGGGAAATATCTCCACGGGTCTCTCATGTTCCTGCACATCTTGGGAGCAACGACGCAAACTGCCTTTTTTCCAGACTCTTTTTTCAAGGATTTTTGTATAGTGAACACTCTTGGAAAATAGAGTGTCTACCTCCAGGGCAAAGGGCAGGTTTGCTGACTGCCTTGGAAGATAGAGACAGTGTTTCCCTCCAGGACAAAAGTCCTATTTTTACTGCCCTAAACTCAGCTTTCGTCTCCTGGAATACCATCCACTATATATGCAGACCCTTTGCATAACCCAGTGGGAATTGGGACTTGAGGAACTGCTGCAAGAAAAGGTCTACTGTGGCGACTGCTTTTGCTACTGGAAATAAAGTCCTTTGTCTTGGGGCGGGGCGGGGGGGAAGGGGGAAGATGAGGAGCCAGTCTCAGAGGGGCAAAGTAACAGGCATGAGGCCTAACGGTTAGCAAGTGGGGGCCAGGATTTGGAGGCAGGTCTGTCTGCTGGTAGAGCCGGCCATCCGTCCACCATGCCGTGCTGCCTGCACTGAATTGTCTCCAAGATCCTTACTGCGGGTCTGGGATTTGGTAAGCTCCCTGTTGCCGCCAGGACTCCAGGGCTCAGTGACTTCATGGGGGTAGGGTTGGTCCCCATATAAAGGAGGGGACAGCATTGTCCTGAATGCCCAGTGGGCAGCACCCAACCTCTCCCTCAGCCACAACCTTGTTCATCCGGGCAACAGCCCGGGGTCCAGCGTGGACAGCACCATTGCCAACATGCCCGTTTTATGAAGAGGAAACTGAAGCCCAGCTTTCCCAGCTCTGAGTGGAAGAGCTGGAATTTACCACTGAGTCTGTTAACTCCAGATTTTGTACTCTGAGTAACTGGAGGTCAGGGGTGGCTGAGGCAGTGGGGCAGGCAGGATGCCAAATTCACCCTGGAGCCTTCTCTTCCCCCTCCTAAAGGTTCTCTCCCAGCTCCTGAAATCTTCTCTTCTTCCCCCATGTTCCCTCCCCTTTCTTCTCTTTCACTTAGCTCTCAATCCTCAATTAGGAGTCAGCTGGTTTTTTTATTATGTGATTGTATTTTTGGTGAAAATACACATAGAAAAATCTGCTCCCATTTCAGTTTCTAGACATAAACGATCAGTGGCATTGGTCACATTCTTTACATTGTGTCAACATTCTAATTATTTCTGTTCTAGTTCTTCCACTTCCATTTACTTAATATCCCTGCCCCACAACCTTCTCATCTGAGCTTTAAAATAGCTGTTGAAACTTTGGTCTTTTTCTTAGTTATCTAGTGCCACTATAACAGAAACACCACAAGTGGGTAGCTTTAACAAACAGAATTTTATTCTCTCATACTTTAGAAAGCTAGAAGTCTGAATTCAGGGTGCCAGCTCCAGGGGAAGGCTTTCTCTCTCTGTCAAGTCTGGGGGAATGTCCTTGTCATCAATCTTCCTCTGATCTAGGAGCTTCTGAGTGCAAGGACCCCAGGTCCAAAGGATGAGCTTCACTCCTGGTGCTTCTTTCTTGGTGGTATGAGGTCCCTCTCCTCTTTGCTTGATTCTCTCTTTTATATCTCAAAAGAGACTGACTCAAGATACAACCTAATCCTATAGATTGAGTCCTGCCTCATTAACATAACTGCCTCTAATCCTGCCTCATTAACATCAGAGAAGTTAGGATTTACAACACATAGGATAATCACATCAGATCACAAAATGGTGGCCAACCACACAACACTGGGAATCATGGCCTAGCCAGGTTGACACACATTTTTGGGGAACACAATTCAATCCATTACATTCAACCCTTTGGAAGCCCAAATTTGAGTCCTTGCCACATGTAAAACACTTTCACCCCATTATATCATACAGGCACAGTACAGACATTTCCTTTACAAATGGGAGAAATTGGAGGGAAAAAAGGAATAACGGGCACCAAGCAAGTAAAAAACCCAGCAGAACAATTTACATTAGCTCTCAAGGCTTGAAAATAATCCTCTGTTCTCTGAGACCATTTAGGCAATGGCCTTGCCCTCCAGACTCTGGGTGTTGGCTACACTCTACAGATTCTGGGTGGAGGCCCCTGGCCCTAGGCTTCATCTCCGCCCTCCAGGCCCGCCGGACGGCAAATCTGCTCCCTCAGATTTAGGCGACCCCATTCTCCTAGTCCATCTGAGTGGCAACCCTACCTCCTCAGCCCTGGCAGGCCCCGTTCTTCTGCCTCTTGGGCATGGCAGCCCTTCCCCCTCAGCTTTGGGCAGCAGATTTGGCCCCATCCCTCTGGCACTCATGAAAGGCAGCCCCAGACTCCAGAACGGAGTTGGTGTAGATCTGACTCTTTGAAACCTAGGAGGCTGTGGCCCTACACGTTTGAGGCCATGGCTCCACCCTTTGAGACCTAAAGATCGTGGCCCTACCCTTTGAGACCGAGGCAGATCTGCTTCCTGTGTTCCTTATCTCTTCAGTTTCTGCTTCCTGGTTCCTTGGTCTCTCAGCCTGTCAGGCTCTTGAGCCGGCCTAGTGTCTGCTCTGCTAGGCAAGTGTTCCAAAGCTCTTTAGCTCTATCGATAAGTGCCTGGAGGCACCCCACTCCACCAGTAAACCTCAGCTGGAAGGCACTCAGCTCTCTTGCTCCATGGGTCAGCAAGGCTAGCTTTACTGATAAGTGCCGAAAGGCACCCCACTTCACCAGGAAGCCTCCTGCTGGAAGGCAATCAGCTCTCTGGCTCCATGGGTCGGCTCCCATGCTGTCTCATGCCAGGTCTCCTGGTTCTGCTATCACTATTTCTCTGCTGCTATTTCTCACTGTCTGTGCCATCTCTGGTGTTACAGCTCTCCTCACTTCCTTCTGAGTCCTCACCAGAATTGTCTTTGATGTCCATAATTCCACCAACAGTCTCTTCAAGGCAATCCAGGCGTTTACTATTAGGCATTTTAAGACTCTTCTAGCCTTTATCCATTCACAGTTTCAAATCCACTTCCACATTTTAGGTATCTGTTAGAGCAGCACCCACTCTTGGTACCAAATTCTCTTATTTATCTAGTTTGCTATAACAGAAATACCACAAGTGGCTGGCTTTAACAAACAGAAGTTTATTATCTCACAGTTTAGGAAGCTTGAAGTCTGAATTCAGGGTGTCAACTCCACGGAAAGGCTTTGTCTCTCTGTCAAGTCTGGGGGAAGGTCCTTGTCATCAATCTTCCCCTGGTCTAGGAGCTTCTTAGTGCAGGGACCACTGGTCAAAAGAACACGCTCCACTCCTGGCTCTTCTTAGTGGTAGGAGGTCCCTCTTCTCTCTGCTTGATTCTCTCTTTTATATCTCAAAAGAGATTGATTCAAGATACAACCTAATCCTGTAGATTGAGTCTTGCCTCATTAACATAATTTGCCTCTAATCCTCCCTCATTAACATCACAGAGGTTAGGATTTACAACGCATAGGATAATCACATCAGATCACAAAATGGTGGCCAACCAAACAATACTGGGAATCATGGCCTAGCCAAGCTGACACATATTTTTGGGGGACACAATTCAATCCATAACAGTCTTACATAGATATGTATTGCATTTTAAAGAGACAATCTTTACTTCTTGGGCTAAACTGTTACTTAATTTATAGGTGACTTCAGAGGATAGTTACAATTCAAGGTTTGAAGAGCAACTCAGGGCCATAGTCTTAGGGACTCCTTCAGGCTCAATAGGTCCAGTAAGTCTGGACTCTTTAAGAATTTGAAATTCTGTTCTACATTTTTTTCCCTTTTCTGTCAGGATTCATCTGTTGTGTTCCTGATCAGAACTTTCAGTAGTGATAGCCAGGCATCATCTAGTTCTTCTGGCCTTAAGGTGAAGGTGGCAGTGGTCCATGGAGATGATTAGTCCTGTAGTCCAGTTCCTTCTCTGACCCCTGGAGTTCCTCCTTTCTCTTTTGTTCCAGATGAATAAAGACCAATAGTTGTGTCCTAGATGGCTGCTCATAAACTTTTAAGACCCCAGACAGTACTCACCATACTGAGAGGTAGAATATAAATTTTGTTGTTGTCAAATGCCATCAAGGTGTTCTGACTCATAGCGACGGTCATGGATTGAACTGTGTCTCCCAAAAATATGTGTATCAATTTGGCTAGGCCATGATTCCCAGTATAGTGTGAGTGTCCACCATTTTGTCATCTGATGTGATTTTCCTGTGTTGTAAATCCTAATCTCTATGATATTAATGAGATGGGATTAGCGGCAGTTATGTTAATGATGCAGGACTCAATATACAAGATTAGACTGTGTTTTAAGCCAGTCTCTTTGGAGATATAAAAGAGAGAAGCGAGCAGAGACACAGGGAGACCTCATACCACCAAGAATGAAGCACTGGGAGCATAGCACGTCCTTTGGACCTGGGGTCCCTGCACTGAGAAGCTCCTAGTCCAGAGGAAGATTGATGGCAAGGACCTCCCTCCAGAGCTGAGAGAGAGAGAAAGCCTTCCCCTGGAGATGATGCCCTGAACTCAGACTTCTAGCCTACTAGACTGTGTGAGAATACATTTTTCTTTGTTAAAGCCATCCACTTGTGGTATTTCTGTTACAGTAGCACTAGATGACTGACACAGTGATCCTATGTATAACAGAAAAAAATGCTGCCCGGTTCTGCGCCATCCTCACAATTGTTATGCTTGAGCCCATTGTTGAGCCACTGTGTCAGTCTGTCTTGTTCAGGGTCTTCCTGTTTTTTGCTGACCTTCTACTTTACCAAGCATGATGTCCTTCTCCAGGGACTGATCCCTCCTGATAACACGTCCAAAGAATGTGAGACAGTCTCACCATCCTTGCTTCTAAGGAGCATTCTGGCCGTACTTCTTCCAAGACAGATGTGTTTGTTCTTCTGGCAGTCCATGGTAAATACAATATTTTTTACCAACACCATAATTCAAAGACATCAATTCTTCTTTCGTTCTCCTTATTCATTGTCCAGCTTTCACAGGCATATGAGGTGATTTTAAATACCATGACTTGGGTCAGGCACACTTCAGTTCTCAAAGTGACATCTTTGCTTTTTAACACTTTAAAGAGGACTTCTGCAGCAGATTTGCCCAATGCAATGCATTGTTTGATTTCTTAACTGCTGCTTCCATGGGTGTTGATTGTGGATTTAAGTAAAATGAAATCCTTGACAACTTCAACATTTTCTCCGTTTATCATGATGTTGCTTATTGGTCCAGTTGTGAGGATTTGTTTTCTTTATGTTAAGGTGTAATCCATACTGAAGGCTGTAGTTTCTGATCTTCATCAGTAAGTGCTTCAAGTCCTCTTCAGTTTTGGCAAGCAAGATTGCAACATTGCATATCACAGGTTATTGATGAGTCTTCCTCCAATCCTGATGCCACGTTCTTCTTCATAGTCCAGCTTCTTGGATTAGTTATTCAGCATGCAGATTGAATAAGTATGGTGAAAGGATACAACCCTGATGCACACCTTTCCTGATTTTAAACCATGCAGTATCCCCTTGTTCTGCTCAAATGACTGCCTCTTGGTCTATGTACAGGTTCCACATGAGTACTTTAAGAACTGTATTATGCCAATTGATTGGACTGTCTGAGACCATCCCCCTAAACCCCCAAACCAAGAGAACTAATCCCATGAGGTGACTGGTTATGACTAATTAGTATCAGCATCTGTAGCCCTCCTCCACCCCCCTCTTTTTTTTGGTTGTTGTTATTGCTGCAAAACCATATACAACCTAGCATTTGCCCATTCATTCCTTTTCCCTATGTACAGCTTAGGAGTTAGCTGATTTAAAGTGTTCTTCCTCCCCAAAACTGAAAAACCTTGGCCACTCAGAGAGGACACTAGTGGTAGAATTTCTGTAACAGGCAGAAGGTGAGATGAAATTCAATACAGCATTCACCAAGAGGCCCTTGGGCTTGGATGATCAATGAAACACAGGCCCTAATCTCCCCAAGGGAAATGGCAACTTCCTAAGACAGTTGGAGGCATGTGGTGTAAGTGATGAAGAGGGTGACCTCTATAGTCACAATGACTAAGATTCAAATCCTGGCTCTGCCTCTACTAATAGCAGGACCTCGAGTAAGGAGCTGCCTCTTCTTTTTGTTTTTTAAAAAAATAAACTCCCTTTAGTAATTTTTTTTTTTTTCCAGAGAAGGTGTGGTGGTTATGAATTCCCACAACTTTGTTTATTTGGGAATGTCTTGATTTCATCCTAATTTTGAATGACAGCTTTTCTGGGTAAAGAATTCTTGGTTGATAATTCTTTTCCTCCAGTACTGTATATATGTCATTCCATTGCTCCTGGAGCTGTGATGGCACAGTAGTTAAGAGGTTTTCTGCTAACCAAAAGGTCAGCAGTTCAAATCCACCATCCACTCCTTGGAAATCCTATGGAGCAGTTCCACTGTGTCCTGTAGAAGCGCTATGGGTCAGAATCAACTCGATGATGACCAGTTAGGTTTCAGTTTCCTCCTGGCCTCCAGAGATTCTGAAGAGAAATCTGCACTAATTCTTATCAAAGACCCTCATATGTTATACTCTGCTTTTCTCATGCTGCTTTCAGGAATCTCTCCTTGTGTTTGGTTTTCAAAAATTTTATTTAAAATACATCTTCATGTAGACCTCTTTGTATTCCTTCTTTTTGGAGTCCACCTGGCTTCGAGGATTTGCAGGCTTGACTCCTCATTCAGGTCTGGGAAATTCTGTCACTGTATCTTGGAAAATTCCTTCTATCTCTTTCTTACTTTCTGTTGTTCTGGAAATCTGTTCTATTGTTGGATTTCTTCCTTGAGTCCCACAGTTTCATTTGGCTTTGTTCACTTTTGTTTTTTTCTCTTCTTTCTCTTGAGGCTTGATGTGTTTAGTTACCCTGTCTTCTAGTTCACTTATTCTGTCTTCTGTCTACTTGAATCTAAGTTTGAAATCTTCCATTGTATTTTCCAATTCAAACATTTAATTCTTCAATCCCAGTATTTCTGTTTTCTTTTTTTCAATGTTTTCTGTCTTCTTCTTTTGAATTTCTTGTTTTGTTTCCTGATTTCCAGTTTGTTTCCTGTGTTTTTTTTTTTTAATTTTTTTATTGTACTTTAGATGAAGGTTTACAGAACAAATAGTTTGTCATTAAAGAGTCAGTACACATATTGTTTTATGACACTGGTTAACAACCCCATGACATGTCAACACTCTCCCTTCTTGACCTCGGAGGACCTTTTTTTTGGTGAAAATATACATAGGCAAAGTTACACCATTTCAAAAGTTTCTACATGTACAATACAGTGACATCAATTATATTCTTCCAGTTGTGCTGCTATTCTCACTATACTTTTCCAAATTATTCC